>NC_135689.1:14091269-14397350 GCF_964276395.1 Gasterosteus aculeatus | reverse complement strand
AACAGCGACATTTCGGGGTGCTACAATTACAATAAGTATAAAAAAAAGAAATAAAAACAAATCTGCGAAACAGACGACAAAATCTAGCTTAGCTCCCTCGCTGCTAGGCTACACTGACACTTCGCCCTAGCCTGCAAGCTGCAAGGATTGTTGACGTTTTTCTACTTCCTGGATAAGGCCCAATGACGTCATGTTGCCCGATGAGGAGTGCGTTGATTGGTTGGATTTCTGTCTCCAACTGCAGCATTCGCTGTGTATTTTTTTAACTCGCTTATTGGAGCATGCGCTCTATCTGGGCCGTTTATGTCACAGGCATTTCATTACCAGGGTTGTGCTTCGTCTCATTCAATAAAGAGCTTCAATACATTTCTGGACTTTTCTAGGACCCGCACATGCTTGGTCCTATTGGCTCTGTTGCTGGGATACCGGTGAACCCGTGGCCGCACCCAAACCAATGACGTCACCGCAGGTGTTGTATAACAGGTGTCAGCTGCAGCCATATCGAAGGGCTCGGTTTCTGCAGGGACGGTTCTGTACCTGCAACAGCTCATTAGTGTGCATAGAAGTGCTGATTCCTTAAAGAAACCCACCATGAATAAACAGTGATTAAACTCCACGTGGATATTTGAGCTGTTCTATACAAAATGACGTAGGTGCAGTTTCCGTCTTCATCACTGTGTGAAACAGGATTTGTGACGTCGTCGCTAGTTTGAAAGCCAATTGCTCTTGTGTGACGAAGCCACAAAATTAGACGTTTGCATGAAGGTGGCAGTAAATGGTGGCTACTCACACTTTGTAATGGAGGTTATCTTTGAACAACTGTTTTCCCGTGAAGAATACACTTTAATATTTATTCCATTAAGAGCAGTTTGACATATTTAAATGTTCTGTTCCATTTTCTTTCAGTATCAAATTACCTCCTTAATAATGGCATTGGCTGAGTGGATCGGCACACGGGATGTTTTTGCTTTTACTATCGATCCGTTTTTGGAGCTTCACACTCACACTTTACAATCTAGTTTTTATCAGAGTAAGATTGAACATGAGTTAACTTTTCACAGAAGAACACAGTCGTGGGTTTATGCATTTTAATTCCTTATGATGCTACATCATCCACGATGGTTGTTTAACTATTTCTTTCCTTTACTACATTATGTTAATAACTTTGTCAGTCATTCGTTTAAGTATTTTATGTACATACAAAAGTGTATCTGATTACATCATTATGTGACTATCTTTGCACGTGTGGTTGCACTGATGCCTTTGTTTTGTCTCTTTAGTGTAGTGCGTGTCGACAGGTCAGTCAGTCAGCCACATTCCCACTTCTTGATCCCCAAGCTCCCTCAGGCAACAAAAATACAGATATTATTTTCTTTAACAACCTACTAAGATGGTCATGTGACACCCGAGATAATACAGCTGTGTTGTCTCAGCTATCTCACAACCACCCGAGCCCGACATAAAACAGAATAATCGAAGGGAAATAAACCGCACGCACAGAAACCAGACTCAAGATGGTCCCTTTTGAGAAAACGGTATTTTTTTGTTTTGCCAATTCTTCAACACAAATAAATCCAGGTCATTGCATGCAGACTGCAGAGTGGATACTTTATGGTGCATTTGGGTATTATGAACAGAAACATTGGACTACATAAAAGGAAAAAACTGCTGTAATATACTAAATGACGCAAATACAATACTCCATGAGAAAAATGAAACAAGGTGGCCAAAGCGGTTATATACTGTATATTATATATTGAAAAGTGTGCGTTGGAAAACATTGGTTTTGCATGAAGTGTTTCGTTTTAAAAGGGGGGCAGGCAATTTGGTCTAGTGCCTCTCTTAGCCCGAGGAAGCAATTATCGAGAAAATTTAAGCGTTAACGGGAATCTCTGACATCTTGAACTAAATTACAGCTCTGCTTTTTTTTTTTTTTTTTTTACTAGATCAACATGCAGCATAAATTCTTTATCTTAATTTAGATTTTGACATTTATATAGTTTTTAAACGGCATAAAGAAATATCAAGTTTTAATCTGGTGTTCAACAAAGACCCCCATGTTTCAGTTGTGTGCCGGAAATCTGTTAGCATGAAAGTTACGTTTTCAAACCGCCCCTCACCCTTTGCTCTGAAATCGCCTTTCTCACCTCGTCTGAGATCTCACATACAAACGCCAACAAACTGTCACATCAACCCGCCCGCAGGAGGCAAAATTAAGAGCACACGCACACGGCTTCTACCGGCTCACATTTTTACCACATACTGTTTAGAAAACAATACATTGCGTTTCAATCTCAAAAAAAAGAGTCTATCACTGATCACTGGTGTTTACCTCTTTTTGTAGGTTATCAGTAATAAGTGGAGGAGAGATTATCAGACGAGTGTTAGATCTTTCTTATAGACAATGTGAAAAAGGAACTTGAAGACTTAATTGACAAAAGACTTTAGACATTCAGCCAGCGTGAAGCCACTTCCACACACCAATAACTGTTACCTGTGCAAGTTGCGGAAGATCATTTAGGAAGGAGGGATGGACGGAAACAACAGATCAGAGATGGTGATTATTTCACAAAAGAAAAGGCCAGAACTGTGACAAAAACCCTCGCACTCATGGTTTAACTTGGGATCGCTCTGCTTCATTCTCTTCTTACACTTTAAATTATTTTCCATCCAGACAAACCATGATGATATTGCCTCAGATGTTTTAAAAAAAGAGGAAAAGAAAGAGAAACAAACATAAACCCCGAAGACGTCCCCGTTGCAGTCATCGACGCGTGTCCTGCCGAGCACGCCGTCCTCCCGCCTGTCACTGTCTGACTGTCTGTCTCTACAGGGCCAGTTTGCCAATGATGACTCCGATGACAAAGAAGAGGACGCAGAGAGCCAGGATGCGGGTGCTAAGGCCTTCGTCCCTCATGGCCGAGGTAGCCGTGGCGGAGGAGGAGGAGGAGTGAGGAGAGCCCACTGAGGTCCCCTTTCTCTTCCGCAGCCCGTCGTCCTCCTGCGGGGAGGAAAAAGGATGGACGGTCAAACCGGCTCCACACCCACGCATGCACCCACGCACAACAACATTGTTGCCTAGGTGTGACGAGGACACAAGCCTCTAGATTAAAATGTAGAGTAGCATAGGTCTAACCGAGGCATGTTTGCCACAGCAAAGCATGGGACTTCTGAAGCAGATTACTTTGACAGTAAGTTTGCACAGTGTGACATTTTTAACAGCATACAGCTACTCTCCCCACAAAGAAATCGCAACACTGATAGCTGCAGCAGAAAGCAGCCTTTGGACTGAAGCTCTGCCAAATGCAACATATATGATCATTCATTTGAAGCATTTCGAGGATGCTGGACTAACGCCTGGAAGAGAGAACATTTTCACTGGGATTGGTACATAATGTCACCCAATACTTGAGAATAAATATTCCCCTCTAGATATACGATGGCCATCCTTTAAACCTTATATTTATCTTTTTATTTTGTACTCGTCAAGACATTTCAAGTATTAAAAAATGTGTAAGGTTTGTTTTTACGCGCATCTCACCCTGATCTGTTTGTTTTCTTCCCGTAGCCGGTGCACTTCCATTTGCAGCCGCTTACACTCTTCCATGATCTTCTTCACCTCCCCGTCATCCAGCGAGGCACTGGTTGACTTGGGAAGAGCGGACAGCTCAGTCTTAACAGAGGAGGCAGAGGAATATACAGTTTGGTTGTTTTCACTCTCATGCTGTGGAAAGAGAAAGCGAAGATGGGGGAGGGCGGGGAGGATTTGGATGGGGGCCAAAGAGGCATGTGGAAAAGTGAAAGTGAAATGAAAAGACAAATAAATCATGAATGAATAAATAAACATGTGATGGGTGATATGCTGCTGATGGGCAGCTAACAGAACACACTGTAAAAGCGGAAAAAATATGGACTAAAGAAAAATGCAATGGGAATGTTTCAATCTGATATGACTGATTTAAATCTAACATGACTACTATACGTTTGCGCACATTTAAACCTGTGGAATACACAAGGCAGCTAGAGAAATGGTGCCACTTAACGATTGAATGCTTACAAAAGACTTAGACTTACAGATTTGTCATTTTCTAGAGGCATCTCAAATGCACATCTCAACTTGGAATCCATCAGCTCGTCGGGTTTTGCCTCCTTCCACTGTGGGCAAGAACATGGAGAGGAGAGATAAGCAGGAAGATAACGCAGTGAAGGCTCACAATCAGTTCTGTGGTCTTTTAATTTAATTTAAAATATCATTACGTCACAGGAAATGCTCTACAATAATTATTTGGAACATTTTCCGGATTAGCGACACGTATTGTAAATGTTTCAGAGCAGTTTCTACACACAGACGGATGTAAACTTCGGTGTCGTTCATCCAGAGAAACCCAGGGGCAACAGTCACAGTTTATGGAATAAATAAATATATCAACAAGAATATAATCCCAGAATTGTATATGATGCTCTGATACTCACAACTCCTTCCATGTCAGTCATGCCGTACGGAGCCAGCATGGACTGCACCATGAATTTGTGTTTACTCTTTTCATTGGGATCGTAGTCAAACGGCTGGAGCATAACTGTGGACCAAAGGAATAAGAGAATAGAGAGGAAGAACATTAAGGGAAAGACTTCCTTTATTGGCCCACAATCATAAATACACCCGAGAATAAAAAGATGTCATTCAGGGCTAAAGGGTTATAGCGTGACCCTGCTGGATAATTATTTGTTTAATCATTAACTATGCTCAAAATTAACATTAGAAATCCCTGTCATCAGTTTCACTGATAGAACTCAGGTTGGACAATTCATGTTGGCACTGATGGATGGATTGATAAAAAGCTTTAACACCATTTTGTTACAGCATTAAAAGATTGATACTACCTGCTTGGGTTGAACGCTGGTTGTATCACTCTTAGGCCTCTTTCTACTTGGCCATCCAATCCACAAGTGTACTTATCCCCATGATACCAAATACCTAGCACTAATTCAGACATACAACCCGATTCCTAATACAGATCACCACACTAATAAATCACTAACTTACAGATATCGGATTGCATCAGTACTAGACAATTATCTGAAGGGTGTTGATCGAAGATGTGAATATTTTTACGAACCAGAAACATTGACAGAGTTTCCAGCGTCAATTATGCCACTGTTTGGGCGCACACAGTATCTGCGAGGCGCGGTGGTCTTGACTTTGAAACACACATTTCTATCCGTGGGGTTGCTGAGCTTCAGAGTGGCAGTGACGACATCTGTAAACGGGCCTGAGGAGGACACAGAGAAACAGTGAATCTACACTTGTAGTTTGGGTTGTTGTCATTTGTGTGCCTGGATTGGAATCAATACTGACGTGTATGACGAAGTGAATACACATATTGAGTGTCTGCGAGGATGAATTCACAAGTAGTGTTTGTAAGGGGCTCCCCTGAGCCTGTCATAAACACTGCCCATTAAACATTTAAACAGTGGAAAAAGCAGCCGTGGCCAAGCGGCTTTTCAGGCCCTGCTCTCAGCCAACACCTGGACAGGCTAGGAAAATTACTACTATGTTTTATGCCACTTGTGTAGCATGTATATGACCATCACACTGTGCCTCATTAGACTTTCTGGTCATGGCATGTAACCCATTTTGAAAACCGAACCTTGGGTTTTAGAAACCGGTGTTTTGGACAACTAAGCTCAGTGGTTCCTCACCCTTCTGCCTACACCGAGCATCAGTAACAGAGTATGCGTATGCATCCCTTTTTTGGGTTATCTTTGCATTCAGAGCTTAACAAATATTAATCAGCGAAACCCATGACGCTGACTGAACCCATCAGTCTAGGCCATCACTTGACCCATTTCTACCCAAAAGCAGTCATCTCAGGATGCAGCCATTAACCCTGGCACACCAGCCAAGTCTGTATTTCTACATTCTTTCTTTCGGTATGGAGGAAAGCTGGAAAGGAATTTAGGTTGCACACTGAACGAAAACTGGCCAATCTCCTAAGCACAGCTTGCTAGATTAGAAACACCGTGAAATAACATCGGTAATGAGGTTAAGAAATGACATCCTGATCGCAGAAATTGCTGCTTGGCAGCCTGGTGTTCGTAACATCGAGAGGAAGGCGTTTGTCAAAAGCTTTACGTTATACCGGGGACTGGTGTTTTAGAAACTCAGAGAATCACATTAAAACAAAAAGAAAGGGTTTGAAGCAAATCAGTGAACGTGAATTAAGAGAAATGGCACGGAGGGGCCCCTCCCTGACGCCGCAATGACAGCTAGGAGTTTGACTCGCTAGCTAGGTTAGCCGAATGCTATCTACCGTTAGCTAGTTAGCATCGTCGCACACAGAAACAGTGTCGTCTCATCTGTCATCCCCACTGCTGCCGTGCACACAACGCAGACTCCAGCCGACGCTAGCAAGTGCCGTCTATCGAATTAAAAACAAGTGCAACAACCAAACGTAAACAAACGTTAACTGGCCAATGCATACATCGCCTGGCTGTCATTTGGTTAACGTTAGCTACCTAGCCCCGGCCCTGCCCTCTGGCTCAGCGTTTACGTTACCTCTGAATTTCAGTTCATGTTGTGGCTCTAGCACCAGGACTTGTTCTGGTCTGGCCATGTCCCAGAGCTTCTTCCTGTCGTGTCAGCGGGGACAACAATAATTTACCACAGGCAACGGTGGCCCAAAGGAGGTGAAGCAACTGGCTCCCGGAGAAACAGCCCAGCCGCCCGAGGTGTACGTGTACCTACAGGAGGGACGGAAGAAACGGTTACAGACTGCAAATGCACCACCACTCGGACTGACTGAGTGCCACCGACAGCTGCTGGAGGCTAACTGCTAGCGCTAACTCTGCTAACAGCGGAGGGAGAGAGGGGAAGGGAGGTGACGTCACGCGAGGGCGGCGCCGGTGCCAAATGTCACGTGGTTGCTTGACCGTTGCGGAAACAAGTCGTTCCGCACTGAAAGATATCAAAAAAGAAACATCAGAAAAAGTTTCCAGGACAACATTTTTTGAGTTGTGTTTATTGGAACAAAATAAAACATTTGAAGAATAGCTGCTTCTGGCCTGTTACGGGCAGCTGCAAAACCATGAAAAGCTTTTAAATAATTATAACTAGCTGTGTATATATACACATATATATATAAGTCTTAAATCAGTTCAAACTGTTGGGCGTTGGATTTTATCTGTGTTACACATAGAGGAATTTGGACTTGGTGCATTGGTGCAATAGAAGAATAAAACAAGATAAAGTAAAATAAGATAAAATAGCCAGTCAATAATTAACAATATAAACATATAAATAACATATAATATAAAACACGTTTGTATGTCCATATGTTTCTATGATGAGAGAAACCCCTGTGCAAATGTTCCAGGGATGAAGTATTTGGGTCAATGGGGGACACAGACTTGGTTTAAGAGACCAACTGCTGACGGGAATGAACTGTTTCTGTGGTGGGAGGTCTTGGTCCTGAACCTCCGGCCCGAGGGAAGCTCAGAGTCTGTGTCACTATTACACGCCAACACAGCAGTTGTGATTCAGGATTAATTCCATAATTGCCCGAATTATTCTACCCTTTTCCCCAAGGAAAATGACTGAATTGATATTTCAGGCACATTCCTCAAGCAAATTGAAAAATTGTAGTACCTACAACCAAGCAAACATGTTTTCTTTTTGTGATCCCTTTGGTACTTTAGCCTCCCCACACAAGTTATTTAAATGTCATACTTGCTGGGTATTTCATAGCTGTGCCTTAATTACACCGGCATCGTATGCCGGGTACGACTGTTGACATTGGAGCAGTTTGCTCAAATTCTATCATACCCGAATTATAGAAACAATTGACTGGGAGCTAGGTTGCTACTTTTGTCACCAAAAGAAAAATGATTCATTCAATGAGTCATCTTCTACTTACCTCATCCTCAGGTTGGTGAATCTGAACAGCAAGATCAACCTTTAGTTGCAAATCAATCATTTCACAGCTCAATAAGCATCAAATGGAACATTTTAAGGAAATGCTGTATTTGTAAATTCATATTTTGTCTGTAATGCACTTGTGACTTTAGATATTTCTGAGATTGGATTCTTGTCATAATCCTTTATCGAGCAGGTTTGGTCACAAAAAATTGTCTTTAAGTTGAATGACATTTATTTTGTCTCCAGTATAAAATTAGATTAAGTTTGTGATCAAACTAACTCGTATTTTGTGACGCGGTGTTAAAAAAGGGGCCAACTGAATAACTGCATACATTTGCTAAAACTTCTTCTCAACAGTTACTACGGTCGTGGGAAAATGTAGTGTGGAACATGGAGCAGTGTTTTCCAGAACAAACTGAGAGAACTTGTTCACTTGCTATATTGTTTTACCTTAAGGGACATTTTGAGGAAGGAGCTGCAGGATAAAGGCCACCAATAACACTTATTATATCGCTAATTTTTTTTAACCTAAATTGCCACATTGTTGAGCTTCAAAGCAAACGGCCGTCAGAAACTAGTTTTGCAATTTTCATCCCAACACATACTCTGCGACTTGAGAGGAAACGACTGTTAAACCAACAGGAAACTTCATTTCCTCTCGCCTGGATTTGCAGCAACATCAAACAAATTTAGGGATAAGAGCAAAAATGCCGTTTATGTGAGAAAGTAGTGAGTATTGTGGCCAGTGTGCTTACATACGTCATCCCAGACTTGTTGCTGTCTGCACCAAAAAAAACAACCTTTATTTCTTAGAGCTTCTGTTCAGAAAGTAGAGAACCATATTTGTTGTACACATTAAATGAGGACTAGGGCTCTGAAAGGAGAGAGATGCTAATACTGTACATCAGAAAATTAAATGAAATGGATTGCTTTTTTTTGCATTATTTCTTAACAAAACAATATAATTTGTGTAGAAACCAACAATGATTTGATTCTGTCATCTCCTCTTTAACCCTTCAGAATGTCCTTCGCCGATGTCACTGAAAGACAACAAAAGGAAAAACCTGAACACAACTTCAGTTGAAAGCATTTAAGTTATAGCAATACGCACACTATCAAGTGTACAATTTGTCACGGTTCATTTGATTCTAATAAAATACTTTTTTTTTTTTTTAAACCCATATACATTTCATATATTTATCTTTTTGGGGTATATGGATTCAAAAATATACATTTAAATCATAAAGAGAAAATGGGAGGGTATGGGACAAAAATTAAACTACAAAGGCTACAAATGGTTGTCCTCCGTCTCCTAATGTGTGTGGGGGAGGAGGGGGGACAGAGAGTGAGCGAGAGAGAGAGATAAAGAAAGGAGGGAGGGAGGGAGTCGGAGGGGATTGGCCAAGCTTTACAGCGCAGTGTGACACTCACTTTAGCTCATTACACACGTACAGTCGTGATCAAGGCACAGGGATCTTCTAAAAGTCTATTTTTTTTTCTCAATAAAGTTGTACAAAATAATACATTTTACAGTCTGTACAAGAATAATAGTTCAGCAGTAATGTAAAGACAGACATACAAAGGGGCAGGAGGGGCAGGGAGGAATGTGGCGAGGAGAGGAGGGGGGGGAGGGGCCAGCAGGCTGTTTGACTACACAAGTATAAAAATGACAGGAAGAAGAAGAAAAAAAAAAACATTATAGTGTCCCGTTTGTCGTTGTCATCTTATTCTTTTTATGTTACAGGATTATTATATTTTGTTTTCTCTTTAAAAAAAAAAAAAAAAAAGCACTGCCAGGAAGGTAGAAGTGCAGATGGGAAGGTGGTGATCAGGGGGAGCCGGAGTGAAGGGAGGAAATGAGAGAGAGGAGGAGAAATGACCAGATGGAGAGAAAAATCATCAGCGAAGAAGAGGGGTGGACAAAAAGAGAGGAGAGAACGACAGAGTAAAGATAAAGAAAGAGAGCGCACAGGGCACAATGGCACAAAGTCTACACAGACAAAAACAGCCGTGGAGACAGAAAAACAGGGTCAATCATGACAAGATGAGAGCTCTCTTTGACTTATATGGTACTGTAGAATAATGCTTTCTGCCCTCCGTCCATTCAGCTCCATAAAAGTTAGTATTTTTTGTTGTGGTTTCTTTTAAACTCAATGTTTTCCTTCACTACCATCAAGATGAAGTTGGGCGGCAAAACGGGTCTCAGTCCATCCGGCGCACTCACATCGGCTCGGTCCTGTTCTTGTCTCACAACGCACCCCTGCTGCGCTCAGTCCGCGGTGTGAAATCATGGATGCGTGTAAGCGATGGGCAGGATTGGCGTTTGAGTCAAGAGCCCAGTGTTCAGCTGATCCGTTAGGACCGGTTCGTTCTCTATTCACAATAATTAAACAGTTCTCCATTTCAGAGTTGCACTGAAGTGGCAGCTCGCTCTGCTTTCATTCCAACCTCGAGGAGAGGGGAAACCTCACATTCTCAACCTCGGCTCAACCCCCCCCCTGCTTTACCCACGGTCCAATCTGGCTAATCTCCCTCTTTAGAAAGGTGAGGAGAATAAGTGTGTGTGTGTGTGTGAGAGAGAGATGTTCAGGGGTGTGGGGCTGAAAGTATGGCTGAAGGTGGAGGTCAGAGTCTGTTTGCGTGTTGACCCCTAAAACCTTTTTTTTTTATCAAACTAGCCTCAGTCAACTGCAGGTAGGACGTTTGCATCAGGGGGGAGTTCTGGGTTGAGGGTGTGTTTACTACGTGTGTGTGTGTGTGTGTGTGTGTGTACATTTCGGCCCCCTTTCTGTTGCAAGAGCTGACACACATCTGTGGAAGGGGGGTTCAGAGACTCCGGGTTTTTCACAGTCCAGTTTGTGTTTTTGAACACTTGTTATTCATTCTCCTCCAATCACAACAGCTCGTACTGTCGCAGGTGCATCCGCTGAATGATGTCTCGACAGTCGTTGAAGACGCGGCGGATGTTTTCCGTGTCGACGGCGCAGGTGAAGTGGGGGTAGCAGTAGTGCCGCCCGTCTCCGCTGGCTGTGCTGATCCTCTGTGGACGGAGAAAGGAAAAGTGAGAAATCGCTTGACTACGGATATCGCAAGGACACATTTTTAAAATACACGTCACTAAGGTTACTCTAACAAGAGCAAATTGCGCATTGAGCTGGGACTATTTTCCGCTGTGGATGGGTACACATCTGGTGCTCCAGTGAGTATTTACAGCAGATGATCAGTTTATGTGGGATAAGCTTAAAACAACACGGGTGCACGGCAGAGAGAAATTGTCACCATGATCTGTTTTTTGTTGGTTATGGTCTTATCGTTCGATTTAACATTCAGAAGGACACCGACTAATACCCTTTACATGCCTATGCCACTCACCAGGAATTCATCTCGTATGAAGTACTTTGCCCGTGTAACGCGTGGATCTTCTCCAGGCTCTGGTGTTGCTGGAAGAGGAAGGAGAGGCTCATGAATCCACACTTGTTATAATCTTGTCCAGGTGGAGACTTTTCAAAAATAAATGGATCATTCAACAACCAGGAAGGCTTTCATTTTGTATGTCAGTAATCATGTAACCTGTCAAAGTTAGGTAAACTATATTTACACACATTTTTTTTTAAATCCTTGAAATACAGGTGTGTCAAGGATGACCTCTAGTGGTCAATGACACTAAATGCACCTCACAGTTTTTGCTGGATTTGTTTACCCCTCTAATATATATAGCAAAACCAAACCATAACTTTATATATATTAAAGCACAACTGTCCCTGTATATGTTGCTGTATCCCTCCACAGGGATGTTTCTGTATGCTCAGCTACCAACAGTGTGGATGAGAATTGATTGTGAACTCCTTAGATACAAGTGACCCTCCCTGTCGCCACGTCAAGGTCGAATGAGGTCAAAGGGTCTAGAAGTGAATTCGACTGCTCACCATCGTCAGGTGTGGTGTAGCGAGCAAATTCAGGAAAGTATTCCTCGATTTTGGATTTGCCTGCCAACACCTTCTCTGCTAACAGGTCCTGTTTATTTAGGAACAAGATGACAGAAATGGTCCGCAGCCACCTGAAGAGAGCAAAACATTGCAATCACACACGGAAGCATAAAGTTGATTCTCAGTAAGAACAGGAACGAGACATTGCTGCTATGAGAGGGGCAAAAATATTCAAACAGAAGGTCAGTTCCTAGAAAAAGTATCCCAACTACATACAAATGATTTATGCTTCTTTTAAAAGGGTTAAATCACAGGCTTTCTACAAGTGAAACCTGCATCATAACGGGTGAACTCAGTTACTTGAGTCCGCTGTGTTTTGTGACACGCTGACAAAGATCTTGGTATTTTTCCTCCGTTGTCTAACAGGTCGACGGTGTTCAGCTGGAGTGACTCATCGTCCTCAAACACGTTCCTTTCTGTGGGAAATCGCATTTAAAAAAGATGTGTGTTCTGTAGCTTTATCTATGAAATCCCCTCTTGATACTTCGATATTATGACAAATTGATTAAAAAAAGTCCACATACTCAGTTTATCATGCTACACTTTACCTGCAATATTATAGTTGAGTTTAGACTATTTAACGGTCCAACCTGCATTTGAAAGTCATCCGAGCTGCACGTGCCACCAAGGGATCAGGTGGTGCGTTTTATTCATTTACACGTATATAAATAACGTGTGCAATTATACCCTTGATTGGTGTTGCACCTTGTTTGTTACTAGGATCTCCCGCCCTTGGTTATGCAATCACTCAGGAGAGCGTTTCGTAGCCTTGACACTGAGACAGTGACAAAAAGATGTTTTTAGAGGACTTTCGAATTTGGAAATCTACAAATAAAATCCCTCATCATTGCGAATCTGTGTAAACCAACACAACTTCATCGAGACCCCTTTTCCCCACCGTGCGGGCAGAGGCACAGTCTGCGTTTCCTCACCTGTTGTTCCAGATGTTCTTGAAGAGGTTGAGGGCCTCCTGTAAACGGTTGGTCTGATTGTCCTCTCTGATCACCATATTGTAACTGCTACTGGCCACCACAAAGATGATGGCCGTTACATCTGAGGACGCAGGAGGGACAGAAGGAAATCAGACACGGTGACAGAAAAAAAAAAAAAAGACATTGAGCCGAGTGAAGTGAGGAAATAAACACAAGTTACCGTTAAAGCACTGAATCCATTTTCTGCGTTCGTCTCTTTGACCGCCAACATCGAACATACTGTGTAAAACGAGAGACATTGGCGTAAGGGGGTCAAACACTGCCATCATGGGGAGAAACTATACCTTAGATCCTCATTTGTTCAAGTATTATGAATTATAAATTATATTATAAGAAATCCAGCGCTCTGATTGGTTGAGAGCGAGTCATGGGGGGTGCAATATTGAGTGATAATGTACAGTTGTTGTTCACATTGACCCGAGCGTTCCGTATCACTGCGCACTCAAAGTAACAGGTTAGATTTTGCGTGGCCGTTAGTTGACATTTCAGCTTTTATCATCTCGGTGGGGATCGCCGAAATAAGACCAGGAAGTCCCACAAATGATCGTTTTCAGGCAATGCGAGCTTTCGCAACCGGAGAATTAAGGTGGTCATCAACGTTGTGGATGAATGACATGATGCGGGACTCAATGCTGCTTGCGTGCACGTACAGGGACTATTTCTTCATCAGGCTGCAAGTCCAGCTGCTGCTGTCTGCCCTGCTCGCCTCCACCGCTCCCCCACAGGCAAGCGCGCCACGGAGACGTGGTCCGTTTAATACGGCATCAGACCCACGGGACTGCGCCGCCCTGCACGCTCATGTGACATAAAGGGTTCTGCCTGCCAGCCTCCTCCCCCTCAACATGTGAATAAATACATCAAATCACTGGACGACCTGCACGTTTATTTATAATTCATATTGGTTCACACAAACACTCTATCCGTCTGATTCTGGCCCGGCCCGTCTGTCAAATTTTACATGTCAATGTGGCCCCTGGGCCAAAAAGCTCACCAGCCACTTCATTAGGTTCATCAGTTCAATTGCCTGTTAACACAAACTGCTAGTCCGCCAATCGCATGGCAGCAGTCCAATATGTTTAGGCATGTGGAAGTGGGCAACTTGCTGATGTTCTAACGGAGCATCAGAATGGGGAAGAAAGAGGATTTAAGTGACCGTGAACGTGGCCAGTACGTCACAAACTGCTCATCTACTGGGATTTTCACGCACAACCATCTCTAGAGGTTACACAGAATGGTCTGATAGAGAAAATATCCAGTGCCTTGTTGATGTGAGAGGTCAGGAGAAAGAGCAGACTGGTTTTAGGTGATGGAATGGCAACAGCAGCTCAAACAACCACTTGCTACAACCAAGGGATGCAGAACACCACCTCTGAACGCACGACACGTCTGGCCTCGAAGAGGACGGGCTACAGCAGCAGAAGACCACACCGGGCGCCTGCCTGTCCACAGGAAACTGAGACTGCAATTGGCACAGACGCACCACGGTCACAAAGGTCACCATGTCACAAAGCTCATATCTTCTCAAAGCCACGAAGACTTAAGGCAGCTCTAAAGGCCACAGGGGGTCCAACCTTTTACTAGCAAGGTGGCCCTAATACATAGGCTGGTGAGCGTATACAGATATTTCGCCGCACTCTTCGTCATGTGTTCTTACTCACTGGAAATTAACTTTGTCCACTTGGAATCTGGTCTCAAAGATGCCTGAAGTCAGAACTCTGCAACGCAGCAAATCCTGGTAGACAAGAACAAAAAAAACAACAAAAAAAACTTTGAAATGTATCAAAAAGGATCTTGACATCATAAAGACGTCCTGCAGGATTTTGAATTACAAAGCAGATCTGGTGCAGGGTTTAGACTCTGCAAAGGCCTTCTGTGCCCATGGATTTCCTAAGACAGGGCGATGACTATATATTTATTGCCCTTACTTGCAGACTTGTAAAGGAGAACGTGGGTTAAAACAGTTCATCTTTGAGAGACATATGTTGAATTCTAAAGTGAAAATAATGTACAGATGTTATGATGTTCTACTTAAAGTCAACAATGTACACACAACATGTACCTTGATATAGAAAATACTTCACCAGCTGAATGGTAAAAGTGTGGGATACGTTTATGAGATTCACCCACCTGATCGGTTGGAGTGTAGTCACTCTGTTTCACAATATCAATCTTGTCAAGAAAGCTGAAGAGAAAGAAGAAAACACCGTTATGGAGATAACAGTACCAATGAGATTGCGGTCTCATTGTTGAAGACTTGCACAGATGTACTGAGGCGCCGCGGTCATGTCAAACAACTAACAGAACAGTTTAAACTCCAAACAGAACAGTACTTTTCTGCAGGGAGTATCACGGCTTAAAATACTAATCCACTATTTAAAAAGCATTGCATGCGTTGAAGCAAAAGGTTGAAGATAGTTCACTCATAAACCACAGCTTGGATGTCATAAGTACAGCAGGTGTCTTTCTATTTGGCACAGAAAGGCCATTTCAAACAAACATATTGACAATGTGACTGAGACTTTCCATTGAAACCAACATAAATGAGATTGTGTTTTGTGGGTCGGGTGACCTTCAAGAGAAGGGAATTCACACAACCACAACTGACAAAGAAAGCAGAGGACACACATGTCCGGATATTCAACACACCGAATTAATGGTTTAAAGTTTTAAGTGCTGTGAGATAGAAACAAAAAGGAAGTGAACCTCTTACAACAGTATGCAAATTTAAGAAAAAAGGGAAATATCAATAAAAGACAGATGGACAGAGAGGAAACGTGTGTGAGAGAAGTGCACGAGAAAGGTGAGACGAGAGTGAACGTGAAAGCGGGGTGAGGCCGACAGTGAGAGGAGCGGAGAGAATGAAAGCATAGTCTGACATTACAGAGCACATTTCAAAAATAGCTCCCCAGCGCCCTGGCCTCCAGCGCGGTTACCATGGAGACCCAACCGCAGGCGCTATTAATAGTCTATCAGCTACCAATCTAGTACGGCTGGATTGGATCCAGAGAGAAGACAGACAGACAGACGGAGATGTAGGAAAGGAAGAACAGGGGGTGAAAAGAAAGGCAAGAAACAGGATGAGCTTGAGTTGCTTCTTTTCTTTGCTTAATGTGTGAGCGAGGTAAGGAACAAAAGACTGGACTGTACCATTTCAACCATCTGACGGGGGGAATTAGTCGGGGAGAGTTTCTCAACATGTAAAGTTTCAAGAAGACCGACCTAAGGAGCTAAATTAAATGCACGTTAAAGTTACTAATTTACAGTTAATGCTCCAGATTCAAGCTTTAAACGCTGTTGGGCAACAGGCTTGCAGTCCCTCCTCACACATCACCCCCCCTCCTTCAAACATCCTCTGATCTGCAGATGACTCAGCCTCGGCCATGTTTGCTCCCAAACACTGCAAACTGCCGCTGTTACATGAAAACTATCCCACCATAATCGTTCCTCTCGCTGCGGTGTTACCTGACTTTGGTTAGCAAATAATAAACTGACAGTCAACTCTGAGCTGCAAAGACACATTATAGACGCCCTGTGCAACGAAATCCATATAGTGTTTGATATCGATTTCGACAATAAGAAATAGGTTATGTTTTGGCTGATTATAAAAGGGTGAAAGACGATCCAGGCGGAGGTGAAGCTGTATGTGAGACGGCTTAAACATGGGTGGCAGCGCTGGGCACACAACACACTGTCAACCATATGCACCTCACATAATAGAAGAACCAGTGGCTGTAAGCTCATAAACTGACCAGCGCAGCTCTGAGATTCCTCCTTGCAGACGGATGAAAACTGACTAGAGAATAATGGTGGAAGCAAAGATGCTGCTACGGTTGGTGCCATCTATCGATGGACTTAATCAGTATATGCAGGAAGGAAATAAAAGTAAAATAAAATCTCCAGTGAACAATGTGACCGTGATTAATTTCCGCTGTATACTAAAATAATATAATAACGTTTGCCAAGTGCACACAGATGGGCAGAGCGCTGGCGCCGCTGTCGTACAGTTGCCACTAGATGCTCCCGAAGAGCCAAATCCTACAGCACCCAAGCGATCGCTGCGGAACCGTTCCCTTCGGAGAACGTAGTTTGGAAGACGCACATTACCGCACAGCTTTCTAAAGTCATCAGTCATGTGTGTGGTATTCCATCTGATCTGTAAAAGGATTTCTCCTTTTGATTACGTTGTGTAGGGAGGAGAGAAGGACACTTGTTGCAGTAACGGCAATAACCACAAGCACAGAAATGTTGTTTTTGTACTAGAGGCGCACCAGCGAGACTGAAATTACATGAAGCTGTGTGACAGAGATCAGAATTCAGTTTTCTTCTAATGTGAAATATCAGGAAAACAAAAAAATGGTGTGTTCATGTGTTTGCAAAAACACACACATATTATATATACACACACACATGAAAACACAAACTAAAGTGGATTAAATGTTACTGTGACAGACTGGTACCTCAGTGCAGACATGGCTGGTACTTACTATTGTGCACAGTCGATTAGCTGGTACTCGTTGGATCTCTCGAAGCACGCCCTGACCCCCTCATCCTGCCACAGTGTCTTTGCATGGTCGTAAAACTCCTGAGGGGCAAACAGAAATACATCAATGACAGCTTGCCAAATCAAAAATTCTTGCCGCTTAACAGGATGGATTACCAGAGTAATGTAGTGCGGTTTGTCTGTGTTTACCAGGCTGACATCCGACGCACTGGGTCAAGACACCCTCAGTTCTATCTGATGGGTAATGTCCCATCAGTGTATTTTAATTGTTCTTTGCTTGATTAACCACGAACCGTTTGTCAAACCGACTTTCCGTGTTTTGTTTTTTTACATGGTCGGAGAGAGAGATAGAGAAAGAGAGAGAGAGGGGGCGGGTTGTGTGTCTGAGGGCACCGGGTGCGAAGGCCTTCTTGTTGACACCACAGGCGGTGTACGTCGTGTCGAGACGACGCCTGTGTGCATGTCTGCAAAGGTAAATAGCGGCGGAGAATAAGACCGACTACGATTGGTGTCAACGGACCTCCGCTCACAGTTCACGCATGTGAAGTGCAAGGTTTAACTTTAACTATCACAGTGTGAAATAATGTTTTACTGATTGTTATCCGACAATATTTAGTCAAATACGTGACGTGGGCATTTAAGCTTTTCTAGTCTGTGATATCTGATTGTAAACAACGGCTGGTAACCAGCTCTGCTAACCGCCAGAGAACCGTTGTCTGTGGTTACATCACGATTGCTCTGTTTGGTTAAAATAAAAATCGGGCACATGTCAATTATAACGTTACAATAACGGTGTTGTTTGGGTGACAACATTTAGTAACGAGATGTTTTCAGATAGTTCTTGTACAGTTTTAAATGGGCTGGGTGACCTGATAGTGGAGTGGTTTCACTAGAACACCCATGTTTTGGGGGTTTTCTTCAAAGCTATTTTTAACCAGATAGTGGCGTCTGATTAATTGTTCATCAGAGAGGCGGCTCGTGGAATGAAGCGGTTCCCGTGTCTGGTGGTTTCAATTTGAGCTTTGTCTCAACAACATCCAATACAAAACTAGCAAGGAGGAATGCAGATACAGATATAGCACAAGGGCAACTAGAAGGACTCAGCTGTGTGTGCGCTGCATGTATAGGGCTGTTCCAATAAATGAACCGTGTGGTTGATGTTCTCATTCAGGTTGCGTACCGGCTGCCGCCTCGTTTCGGGGGAGGAAAACACGGACGCCCGTCTGTCTCGCAATCACTCACGCATTTATACCAGTTATGTACAACTATAATGAAACTGATCAATTAGCTGTGTGTCTCAATGCATTATCGGCTATCCCCCGTTCAGTAAAGCATAAAGCACTAACCAGAGGAATGAACAGCGTCAGTCAGACGCACACGTCCGGTCGGCCTCAGGTGCCGATTCTCTGTTTAAACGTGACGCTTACATCCCCCATTAGAGCCCAAGCCGCGCGCACGGAGCCTCTCAAGAAGATCGAGAAGCAGAATAGACTTTCGCCATCCTGTTTTGTATGGGAAGGTATGCCGTGTTCGTCATAAACAAGTCAACCAACCAAACAAGTTAAGCCAAATAGCGGCCGTAAACAAATAATTGCTTTCCAACAGCTCAGCGCGAGTGGAATTCCTGGGGCAGCAGGGTGATTCGGTGGTTAAAGAGAGCGTCCCGCAGAGGGAAACTCACACATTTTATCCCTGCAGTGCTACTGAGTAAGACATTTGTTATCTGTCGGCTTGATTACTATAAATCAATTCGGGTCGAACGACCCCATGTGGTTAAATAAATTAATAAATGATGGGAAATTGACAATACGGTTGCTGCCCTTTACCTTGTTTTAAACCATGTGTACAAAAGTTTATCCTTATCTTGCATTTGGGACTTTTATTGGTGGTTCCTTTAAGATTTATTTGTAAGTGAAAGTGATTAAATATCTATTATAACCATCCACAGTAAAACTGTGTGTGTGTGTATATATTAAGGGTCAAAGCTAAACCATGAAAGTGTCTGAATACATTTTTACAATGCAGCATGTGTAACAATTGAACAGTTACTTTCATTTTCATTTCCAAATAAGTTTCTTAGCTAATATCAAGTCTCCAATGAGAACAGAAAAAGTCTTTTCAGCTAGCTTTGTCACTAGTCGCCAAGAGGGTTTGGAAAGTCAATTTAGTGGCAAAAACCCGGTTCTACGAGATTCACGTGAGTGACTGTTTTGATTTCAAAGCGACAGGTTTGCAGGTATGTGATGTGCTTGAACCGTTGAGTCATTTAAAACCGGTTTGCTGGATCGTAGTATGCATACATCGGTCACATCCTGTGGCTCTAAAAGGAACAAGGCGTGGAACTGGTTGTGTTAATGTAGAGGAGCAGGTTACACAGACAACCTGATTTTCATTCCCTTACCTCCTTTGCTTTGAGATCACGAAATTAATCTCAAATAAATTGCCAATACTCAAACTAAACATTTTTACTTTTCTTTTAATATACATTTTCTCAATTCATCGGCAGGTCTATCAAATGTTCTTCTGTGGTTTTAATTCCCCACAGCCCTTTAAAAACGTTCTCATATTTCAGAAGATTAAACTTTACTTTTACATTTTCACAGGGAAAATAAAACCTACAATTATCGTAATAGTTACCAATTCATGTTGTGATGATCAAATCATTTAGGTGGAATGTTAACGACATGCTATCGAGAGGAAACCTTGTTAGCTGCTCCGTCACTCGCATGTAAAATAAATTGTTTGTGCGGTTTATTCATGCCAGCGAAATGATCATGTGTTTACAAACAGAGGGCTCTTTTATGCATCGGTCATGCTACTCCCCCTTCCTCCCTAGATGTAACGCTCTCCCTCTTGTACAGCCTGCCTTTCTTCTCCTCCTCCCTCCAGTAGCCGTTACACAGTATAGAAACAGACCGGTGGGACCTAAATCCTTGACAGGAGATGAGAAACCATCAATCCCCACAAGGGAGTCAGCACCGGTTTAAAATCGGCTGGTGCTGGAAAAAGCAACAAGTGTAGGACTGTCGGCGGGGAACAAGAGGCGCTTCTGGCTCCCTGAAGGTTGCTTCATCTTCACGATCAGGATCTCAGACAGGTCACCTACTCTGACTGCATTAATTAGCAGGCTGGTCAGAAACACTCGTCTCCCCATAACTCATGGAGGCTATTAACATGAACGCCGTGCCCCCGATGCACTGAAGCACGAGGCCAGCGCTCCGGTGCCTTTCATATCATTCACTACAAATCACAACGTCACATTACTGCCAATAACGGCAGCAGAGTTCTTAGACTTCCCAATGTGATACGATGGGATGCAGTCGTTTCCATTTTTAGTTTGGATTGATGGGGAAATCATTTCTTGTTGGCAGTTTGAACATCGGTTATAAAAAGAAAATTGAAATGATCGCGCAGCGGAAATGTAGTTCTAGCACAGATTAAAGTGTTCCTTAAAAGCAAACAAACGGAGGTTGCGATAACGATGCTGCTCAGATTCAAGCTCTCAAGACTCTAGTTCCCCACACGGAAGTGCAGACTGTTCCAAATAACCCATCTGCATTCAAACACCAGGTGGTTTAAGTTTGAACGAGGTTTGGTGAAATTGTTTTTGGGGCAATGTGATGGATTGTTTAATACAAGCCTTTTTTAACAGGCGACTTCGATATACTAAAATCAGAAGTTAAAATGCTTAACATTTTTCACATCTAAACATGGTTTAACATTGAATAACACTGTTGTACACGTACGGGGTAAAGAGGGCGTAGAGGTGCAACTCTGAAGAGTTTATAATTTACTGGCAGAAAGATATTTCTGTATGTCCGATGCCATTGACCTTATGCCGAGGTGTTAAAAGGAAATCTATTTCCATTGCTAAAAATTGAGCCACAGCTTCTATTCATACACGAGATTTAGTGAAGTGAAAAAGACACTTTAATTGTCAGGTGGCTGCGGATAAACAGTGAGACTCCCAAACCTGCAGGTGTAGTCGCTTGACTCAGACAATTAGTAATGTCCCACCGAGAACACTAAACTCACAGAGACCTCAACCATCAGGTCATTAGCAAACCTTCGGTGTTTGCTTCCCGTGTCAAGGGATTATCTCCTGGGATTTGGGGATTATGAATACCTAGCATCAGATACCGAAAAACACACACACAGCTGAGGATACCTGCAGCTGTTGACAGTGGACGTCGACCAGAACGTTACTTACGCTACTGGGTATTATCCCACTTTTTAGAAGAAACAACAACAATGACTGAAATTATTGTTAAAAACGTTGAACATAGACAAATATTGCTACGTGTGGTAGATAACAGTAACATGGTATTTCTACTTGAAGCTGTAGGCCACGTGGTAAAATGGCAAAGATAGGCGCACGCCGTTGTGTTCTTTGTGCGATACGGTTTTACTCACAGAGGGAAACTCAAAGTCCTTCTGGTTGACGAGGTTGAGCACATATTCGATCCGGTACCGGCTCTGTGGGGACGCCAGCTGCACCGGGGGAGCCAGAGTGCTCATAGCTGTGACTATGGTCTGTTGCAAACACACAAACCCACACAACACACATTTAAGACGGGGACACTTTTTAACAGTGTCTTGTGGAGTTTGTGTTTTTTGCCACTTACCTCAATTGCCTCTTTAATATTATTCTTGATGTCTTGAATTTTCTGCTTCTTCTCTCTGAAACAAACACACCGATTCGGTCACAACCATGTGAGGAATTATTAATGTACAGCAGTTAGTTAGGATTGTCCTCACAGAGAAACTGAAATCAGAATGAAAAGTATGCCGCAACTGTGTTAGTGTCTTTTATCACCGGCCTTAATAGCTGGTATATTGATGTCTTAGTCATGAAAAGAGGGCTTAGCCAGCAGGTATTGTTTTAATGAAGTCAGAAAAAGAAGGGAGGAGTTGCACGTTACAGTGACACGGCACACTTCAGTGAGCAGCAGGGACATTGTTTCTGATCTCGACGGGTAAACAGACCTTCGTTGGCACGCGCAGTGGAGAAATTATGTCTGCTGTGAAGGAGAGCTGTTTGTACAAGACATTTGGACTCTCTGTGACAGAAATGTTTGTATGAAAAGGCAACCAGAGAGCAAGTTGGTCTATCTTTCACCTTGAGCCTGCCGGGACAACAGCGCATTGTGTTTACAATAGTTCCATGTCAGTGACAAAGGGCAAGATGGGCCTCTAAAAAGGTCTGTGCCAGGTCTGATTCTTTTCACATGAGGCTGTGCTGCACTCGACCCAATTATTGCAACGTTTAACAATTCCTTTACACCAGTGCAGCCTGCCGTCATTGGCTAGAGGCACAAAGCCACCTCACAGGTCAACTCCAGTAGGGGTCCAGATCAGAGCTGCAAGATTACGTCACATTTCAAGTTGTTGCTTCCTTTCTCACAAATGCATCTGCAACATATTTAGCGCGCACACACACACACTTTTGGTTACAACTTTTGCGCTTTAGCAGACGGAGCAATAACAACATAAAAACGAGATGATTTTATTTAGTTACCAGCAACTGCTCTTTTGAGAGGAAAGGAAGCCTCAAAGAAAAAAACACTGTTTTTAAACACGTCCAGGTCAGAATTTGGATTTGAATTACACAATAGTGAAAGGTCACAGTCCCCAAAAACCATTTGACTTAATGCAGTATAGACAAACACGAAAGCAGAATTACAATACAATTACTGCTTATTATGACTGTTGTGCAACTGGTTGACAAATCTTAACAGAAAAGGAGCAAAGAGGTATGACTGAGTTCATTGGGTTAGGAAGGAAATTGAAATGGCCTTGTTTACTTTTTCAACCTGATAATCATTACGAAATCACATGCTAGTGTGTGTGTGTGTGTGTGTGTGTGTGTGTGTGTACTCTCCAATCATGATGGTAAGATTGCATGCACAAGTGTGGTTAGAGAGACAAACATGTTTCATTGATGGCGTCTGGTACGTTAAGGTGAAAAAGTGCTGATGAGCAGGATTAGTTTCAATTTCATAATAATTACAATTTTGTTATAATTAATTGAGTAAATACATTTGTGTGCAGTACCTGAGGCAATGTGAATAAGGTACCTGAGGCAATGTGAATAAGGTACCTGAGGCAGTACCTTATAGATTTTATGATACGGTTACCAGCAAAATTATAAATAGTAAGTAAATAGCCGCCTTTCGGCACAAAATAGTATTAACCACCAAACAATGTGTATCGCATTTCAGTAGTCTAAAGAAAAAAAATAGTCCCTGTACGTGCACATAAACAATATTGTCTCTCCTTGCAAGATCTTGCACCATCTCATTCATTCACATCGCTCATAACGTCCTTAATCGTCCGGTTGCGAAAGCTCGCATTGCCCCAAACCGATAATTTGTGGGATTTCCGGCGTTCTTCTGGCGATCGCCGCCGAGCTAAAAACTGAAACGTCAACTACCGGTCGCGCAAAATCTAACCGGTTACTATGAGTGTGCAGTGATGGAACGCTCGGGTCAATGCGAACAGCAACTGTACATTATCGCCCAATAATGTGCCCCCGTGACTCACTCCCAACCAATCAGAACGGTGGATTTCATCTACCCGCATTATAATGATAAATAACTAACTGAATGTCCCAAGAAAAATCCTCAGCTGGTACTAATGTCCCGTGTTTGCATTTAGCATCTTTCAGCTGATTGTTTTGGTTTTACAGGCCGTGAAAGATAACTCATTTGGGGTTTATCGGAGCTTCTTCGGCCAAAGCAAATACGTCTTGGTTGTAACCACTTCACAGCTCCATTGACGAGGCCAGCAGTTAATGACCTTGTCTAATGGCCGCTTAGTCATAGTGGAGAAGAATACAGGGAACTGACTCGGTCAATCATTCATTCATTCATTTTTTCCCCAAAATGGGGCCAGCACTTTGAACCGGCAGCCTTCCGGTCACAAGCCAATTACTCTGATCTTTAAGTTCCCACAACAATCAAACCGTTCATCAAAAATCTACAAAGCTCAACGCTGCATCACATTTCCAATTCTTAAAAAGGTCAACACTTTATACAACGGGCACGTCGTGATAATTGGCTTAGAGAAATGTCTCAATTTAAAGGCTCCTCCAAATGCGACCGTCAGCACTTTGCAACACGTTGGCCCGATGATTTTTATTGCGGCCGACTTTGGATACATCCTCGCGTTCGGCTACTTTGGAGACTCGACTCAAATCATACTCACTCTGCATTGAAGCCGTTGACATGAAGTATCCTCATCTGTTTCACGATGGTGCTCTTTCCTGACTCTCCCGCTCCTGTGGGACAGGGACGAAATAAGAAATATCAGAAATCTGTTGACATGGGAAACAAGACCACACGCAGTCACACGCGAGATAAATACCACACGTATCAGTCTGAAATGTCACTTTACAGTATGTGTACCGTTTCCCCATTTCCTGTATTTGGATACAAGCACTGTACCTCAGTGTTTTCAATATAAGCTGTACATTTGGGCTGTAAATCACTGTCCCCAGCAGTGGTTTCACACATTACTCTGACATTGTTTGGCAAAAGCGGGAGTGGAGGCAAGGACAGTGCCGCATGGTCATGGCTGAAATAATAACTGATATATTACACTTGATACTGTGATCCCAATCACAAGATGAAGACTTCTCCATGGAAAGTGGATTTTTTTTCCCCCCTACAAAAAGCAGTCACAGAATAAAAAGAGCTCATAGTTCATCATCGTGCCCTGGGAGGAAAATGTGATCGCTGTTGTTGTCTGTGTGGTGTTTGCTGTTATTTATGAACGTTGCTATGAGACACTAGCTGGTTAGCGCTGTATGGTAGTTAGTATGTGGATGGCCTGCGCTGCTTTGACAACAAAATTTGCATCTCTTGTTCTAAAATACGTCGCCTGCCGTATGTAAAAGGCGAGCCGCAGCTCTCACGCGACCCGATGCCTCTCCGGTCTGAGACAAGAAAAACTCCTCTTATCTTCATCTAATCTGTACAACTCAAGGTTAAATTAACAATGACTCATAACTTGCGACGAATCAAATACATTTATTATTTGAGGAAGATTTTTTTATAGGTGCGTGATTGATTTCATTCACGTTATTCTTGTTGCTCGGCTCATAAACGGTTTCAATAATTGTCTTAATGTGCATCTCTCATATGTATGTAATCCGCCAAGAGACTACATGGTGTATTTACAGCAGTATGTATCCGTTAAATAAATCAATAAAAGGAATAGCTTTAAATCCAGTGTCTCAAAATAATGACATCTAGCTGGATGTCAACCGGTCTGAAATCGTGGTCACGTTTAGCCAAATCTATGCAAATGTCGGCTTCACCATGTGACTAACAGACTGGTTTGGATGGACATGTTGTGATTTTTGTTCCACACAGATGAGCTGGGGAGATTTTTTGCAGTATTAATGAGTTCATGTACTGACACCTTTTTTTTGGATCAACCCTGTGAAAACAAAAATATAGCCAAGCAAGAAGTCCCAATATTAAGATTGAAATCGCATGCCTTTCTAGTCCAAACAGGAGACCTAATTGTTGGTGGAGTTGGATCTCTCGGACAGATGATCGGTAACATTTACGCCGCTTGGGGGCAAAAAAACATTTCCAAATAACAGCCATCTAAAGACAATCCCATTGTCAAGTATCTGCCCTGACCGGCAGTCGGCATCAGTTTTTTTTTTTTAAAGCCAGTCGACGAGATTCATCGGTGCTCGTCAGAAGAGTCTGGGATTTGGGCATTTTGTGGCTCGGCAAGCTGCATTCAAACCTAACGGATGACCTGGTGTCATCGGGCCGGCTCTCCTCCTCCACCTTGCTGTCCTCTCCCACACTACGACGTGAAGCACAAATGCCACAGAATCTTGCAAAATACCTGCATGATATAGTAAAAAAACAACAGTACCGGTGGCCCCTCTTGTGTTCGAGGAGAAACAATTTAGACTGAACAGACTAAACTGAATCCAAGTCTGGCATTGAACCGGAATCCTTGTGTACCACACGTGTATCCACAGCACAATGCATTAAGAACAATTAAGCATGCAGAAATTGCCCCTTAATGTCTGGTCAGGTTACTTGTCTTTAACTTGATTGTATCGCTTCCAGGACATTCAGTATATTTAGCGTTTTGAATACTTGTTTGATACAAGACAGCATCAAACCCGTAGTAAAAGGTTCCGATGCTTTAAGAGGCTTCGGTCAGTGCATCAAACAGGCTGCTGAAAGTTAAAAACATAAAAGTGACCAAGTACACGGTGATTCCATCATCTACCAGTATTCTCAATGTATTCTTTCACGAGAGCATATGAAACTAATTAGATCATTATTATATGTGAGGTTAGAAGCTAGCATTGCTTCTAGTGGCTCTGAAGGATCTATATCTTTAAAGATAAAGTCCCTGAACATATCAGTGATGAATTTGTCCATTCTGAACCCAGAGACGTGGAAATAGACGGCATATCAAGTTTACCACAGTGAAGTAGACGCAGATGTAAACAGTTCAACACGTCAGATAAAAGTCATGAACTCTGATCCAGTCAAATGTGCGTGATCCCTGTGGACGGATGAAACACTGGGAGTCAATTTAACAGCAAATACAGTGACGATACGACAAGCATTTGCAGAGGGTTGTGGGGACAGGATTGTCCCTTTGCCTTGCAAAATAGATCCATAGAAACAAGCAATGACTTTGCCAAAATGGACATTTCAATAGTGGAAGTTTAAATCAGTCCGACTGCATGAAAAATAAACTGTAAAAGACAGAAAACAACTGATTGATTTTGGTCGGTCGTCAGATCTTCAGTGTACTCTTGTATGTAACGTGTAACGTGTCTGCACCACAACAATCACTAACTGTGTGGTGTCACTCTTTAAAGTGAAGCAAACTTTACTGGCACCATTGACACTTTAATTAGGTGATCCACTTAATCCAATAACCAGTGTAGTTCTAGTTAAAGGTTTGGCTGATGGACACGTTTTATACCATATACATTTAGACCATGTTGTGGTTCTGACCCCCTTCGATGCCATGTTCTTAATGGTTAGAATACAGACGGTACGACATATCTTTTCCTAGTATGGCATGTAAACAAAGCACAGGGCAGTCCGCTTTTCAGCTGCACCAGGACGGAGTTGAGTGACTCTTTTGTGCTTCATTGGGCTTTAGTTTCCATCCAAACAACTAATCCAAAACATGCAGAATCACAAATGACCGCCTGCAGGTCCCCGGCTCTGTGAAGGAGTCAAACTGATAGATGATATGGGACGAATCGCTTGACGGCAGACAAATATTTGTGTTCTTTTACGCGAGGTTTGCTGTCCTTCTGCTTTACTTAAGTCACCACAACTCCCCCCCCCAAACAAAACCACGGGCACGTCGTACTTCACACACCCTTACTGGCTTCGCAGTAATCAAATATTAGGATTTTGACAAAGAACCCCACGGCTTCCTAGAAGTGGTAACCCTGCCGCGACACAAGAGGAGGGTCCAGGCGGCAGGCAAAGTTGGACACTCGTGTTTGTCTCTTATGTAATGTGGAGACCCGGCCCACCTCCAGATCCAACACACACACACACACACACACACACACCGTGAGTCTTTGTGGGTCTCTGTGATTCCTCTCAGACCGTCAGGCCTTTATGGCACAACTAACAACGACCTGCACAGCCCACCGTGAACACGCGCACACGGGACGACGCATCGGGGTTGTTTTTCTTATGACGATCATTGACAGACGTTCACCCAACTTACACACGCGCGTCGACGTCACCGGGGGCTCTGGGAGCGACCCACTGACTGCGCCTCGGCCGCTTTTCTGCTCGCTAATGGTGGACCGCTAACGTGACAGCGACGTGCCGAAAACACGGCGCGGAGCTGCGTTTTTTTGGCCTTATGCAATGGCAAAGTCACAGTGTTGACAAGCTTTCCCAAAACAACATCCCAGAAGGTTATGCGGGGAGGCTGGAGGCCTCGACGGTGCGGACGGAGAACTTGCCTGTAGAGCAGCAAGCGAAGAACAACAACAACAACAACAACACGACAATCAAACTCACCTAAAAGTAGTAGTCTGTGCGTCGCCCGGTAGATCTGTTTGTCTTTCTGGAGCTGCTTTTCTATCTTTTTGTTTGCTTCTCTTTGTGCTTTCTCCTCATTTCTCTGGTCTTCAGTCTTACTGTTGCCCAAACAACCCATCTTCCCTCAAGAAAATGGGGGAAAAAAACGGGGTCCAGGGGAGGAGGAGGAGGTGGAGGAAGAAGCGGAGGGGGTTATGTGGAAAAATAATAAAACAAATACACTAAACTCGTCTACTTCCCTCGTTTGACATGCGGATTTGGTGGCGATGCCACCCACACGTACGCCGCCCGGCGGCCCGAGGCCTGCTCCGAAAAGTGTCCGCGGTGCGGCCGCGCACAAATTATGCGTCCATAACGCGTGTTTCGCCGCGAGAGGAAGGGCAGGAGACCGAGGCCGCCGTCTCGCTTAGCTCGATCCCGCTCGCTGCTTCTCCTCCTCCTCCTCCTCCTCCTCCTTCGCGGGCAGCGTAGGCTTTTTCTCCCCCCTCCCTCCCCCCCACCGTGGAGCGCTAGCACTCGTAATCCGCGACGTTCGTCGAGACGCCGACGACTCGGGGTTTCACCTCAAACGGAGGCAGAAGGAACAGCCTAATTTGCATCTCCAAAAAAAAAAAAAAAAAAAAAATGAAGAAGAAGAAGAAGCCCGGGTCTCGCGTCTCACTGCTGCCGGCGACAGGGAGCCGAACTCGGCGTGTCCGAAAACCTCGCCCGTGCTGCGGCGCGGCTCGTTTCCGCGTCTTCTTTCATGATAAACGCTTCCAAAAAGGCGTGCGCGTACCCTCGCTATCTGTGTCTATCTCCCCGGGGTCGAGCGGGTGGGAGTGGTGGGGTGGGGGCAAGACGGGAGGAAGGAAAATAATACGAACACCCCCGACGAGCTACATGTGTGATATTCTCATCGCTTCCGTCGTCATCCTCCGGCTCCTTTTCGTGCGTTGCACCAAACTCACTGCGGCCGTCCTCTCGGCCGGATGTCCCTCCAGCTCCGGCCCGATACCCCGCGACGTGTCCTCCTTATTTGCGATGGCTGTCCCTCGCTGTGTTTCTCCTCCAAAGGGCCTTCTCTCTCTCTCTCTCTCTCTCTCTCTCTCTCTCTCGCGCTTTTGTTGCTCAAAACGTGTTATCAGCCCCTCACATCACCAGCGAGCCTCCAAACAACTGCGCACCGGCGCGTCTTTATTTTAAGCTCCCGGCTCCTCGGCTGCCGATGGATCCCTTCAAAAAAAAAAAAAGTGAAGGAAAGAAAACGGAAACGTGACCAAGATGCGAAAAGTCCCTTCGACGTGTATCCACGTTTCTTGCAGGTGAAAAGGCAAAAAAAGAGAGAGGAAAGCCAGCCCTGCTGTCAGGCGACGTCTGCACACGCGCGCGCGCGCGGGGCCTATGCGAGTACTCACACGGGCTGCACACTGCCGCACAAACCGATGCGTACAAATGCCCCTCCTGGATCCGAGGTGGGTAAACAGGCTACGGGCTCGTGACTGCATGTGCATTTACATTGACAAAAAAATAGGACGCGGGGTTGTTGTAGCAGCACATTCCCACCGCGGAGGCCGCTCCCCTCCGCCGCTCCCGGAGGCTGAAAGACGGGAATAACCGATTCTTGGAGGTTATTTTTTTGTCTCTCTCTCTCCCCCTGCGAGAATAGTAGCCCGACTACATGGAGGAGATAAGACGGCGCTGAAGAGAGACGGGGTGGGGCCACCCGGCGCTCATTGAACCCTGGGAAGGAAGGACCGAGGGAAGGAGGAGAGGAGAGAGGCCGCTTCGCCTCGTCACGTGGGCCGGGCGCGCAGCAGCGTCACCGGCGCGGCTCTGCGGAGGAAAAACGGCGCCCTCTTCGAAGGAGAACGGCCGCACGCGGTTGCGCAGGGTGGGCGTCCATGTGTACGGAGCCGCTGCGCGGGCCCCCCCCCAGAGGACACGCCTCAAACCCGCCAGCCCTAACCCGAATAAACAATTAAATACATCACAATGTTGTTTGTCCATCCCAGGGCAACATAATCAGACATTTCCACATGTCTGCTCGGGACGTTTACAGTTAATCTTATCTGCAAGTCTTTGGACTGTGGGACAAAACAGCAGCAACTGGATAAAACCCTTTGATAGGGGACATGCGAACATCACACAATAAGAACCTGATCCCAGGACCTTCATACCGTGTGTGCACCTGAAAACAACCCGTCTGGTAAACAGGGACGTCTGCTGCATACCAATAAAACAGCCCACTAAGTTATATTACAATACGAGACTAAGATGAGCAGACCGTAAAAGCGGTCAAAAGTGTGAATTATTACGTATGGCTGTCAAAAATCTTACGCCGCTCCTGAGAGGTTTTATCATTTAAATATGTGTAAAAAAGAACAAATGAATAACAGTTATTATTACCAACAAATATTTCTGTCCCTCTTTCCTTTGTAAATACTCAAAATTTGAATCAAAGTTATGGTTGTGTAAATGAATGTGTAATATTCACAGGGGCTGCCAGCCGCTTTGCTGTTAGGTCTGTTGCACACTAGGTGTCACCCCTCTTCTAACTTTGAGCAGCAGCATAGTTGCCATTCATTTGTATTTAAACATGTAAAATCAAATAAAGTCACAAGTATGATTTAAAAGTATTTAACTGAGCTTAGTTAAATGGACTGCCTGCTTAGTTTAAAATTGATATGATAATGATACGCTATCAATCAACCCAGAAAGTGCGCTACTTTATCTTTCATTGTTGGTGTGTCCATGTGATACCGGCTGATTGTAGGATCCACACAATACTCATTAAAAAGATGAAGTTGTTATGCTGGCCTTTTCTTTCAAACATAGAGCTGATTCCTTCTCTCAATGTGACTCCGAAAAACTCCACACAGATACATAAAAATGGCAGAAAGCTAAATATGATTTGCCTCAGCAAAGTGAAATGGATCAGCAGACTAAAAGCTGTGGCTCTGTATTTTAATCCCCTGACTGTCCTCTGGGCTTTGCGGTGGGCTTTGAGTGTTGTGCTGACCTGCTTCCCTCTGGAGCTTGAGGCCCAATCAGTCCCGATCTCCAAGGAGCCATCCTCCATCGGTCAGACCAACGTGTTTTTAAATTTGGTTTTCACCGTATGTCATCCAAAACGCACCCTTTATAGGGAATGTTTCAGAACAAAACATGCACTTGGATAAAAACTTCCTAATATTGGCTCCTTTTCTCACATGATAAGTGCATGCTGATAGTGCACATACCTCAAAATGTGTGTAGTGTGAACAGTTTGGACAACCGGTTTGTGTTGTGGAGAAGTGCAACTGATGCTGGTCCCGTTCCCGGCAACTCATCAATATCGCCTCAGCACTCATCAAAACTACGCATTAAAAATGTGCAAGGCATTCCCAATCATACGTCGGCGTTCCAGTTAGCCATTTCTGCTTGAACAAAACCAATAACATTTGGGTTTTGCTCTTACACACCCTAAATTACTGAGTGCATCCTGAGACAACTGAGCTTCCCAAACACTTTTCCTCATCTTACTGTCCTGTTTCTCTGCCCAAGACCCGCTCTCGCACGTCCACTCACAGATGTTTAACTGCACTGTCATGACATTTTAGCCACCTCCTCAGCACTCATTCTGATCCTAATCAATTTAGAGCTACTGCTGAGGGGTAATTGAGTGTGTTTTTCCTCTCATTGAATCCGAAGGTTTATCTGTCCACAGAGGAGCATCATCCGTGATAATCTACAGACGAATTAAGTTATATGTTTAGTTTTGGGTTACTTAACAAAGTTAGGATCGCTTAGATTGTTTATGGTTTAAAAATGATTAAATTGTTTTTTTTTTTACTGTATTCTGTAATAAAACATCTGAAGCTGATTTACTTTGTAAATTTTTTGGAGCATATACCTAACATTTTATTATTTTTAGCATCACTGTGTTCACAAAATAGTTCATATAGGTCATTAAAAACAGCATTCGCACTAACAGCTCCGACCGACTAAGTCTATTTTTAATTATTAATGAATCGTTCCGTCTAATATGTTGGAAACTAGTGAGAAACATCCATCACCAGGTAGCACACCTGGTAGATCACTTTTGGATTAATGATCATGTGGGAAAAGCAGCAAATCCTCATGAACACCAACCCTGAAGGTTGGTGCAAATTCAGCATTTTGCTTGAAAAATGACCTAAAAAGATCAATTGATTTTCTGCATTTCTGTATCCCTATTGATAATCTTCATATTAGGAAATGAACCCTACACAGAATAATCGACAGACACTTGAAAGTATCCACAGCGAATCTCTGCTTGAAATGATGGTTAATTGAATTAACCAGCTCTTTAAATGTCTCGTCACTGGTGATAACACTCACACACTTTTAACGCTCTTGCAGGAGTATTCACAGCTGGTAATTTCAGCAGGTTTATGTTGTTTGTTTAGGCCTTTTGGGGCAAAAAAGAATCATTTGACACAGAAATGTTGCATAAGATCCTTATTGGCGGATAGTCCCATATTTTTGCTTATATCCTTATATCTTGGAGTAAAGTTAATGTTTCTGCTCGTCTCGCATTGATCATTCCTCTGTAGTCACACCAGCTCTTAATGGCTTCACAACCATGAATATTAGATACACTTCCCTCCACCCAACAGAGCCAGTATGATGAGCCAGCCTGACGCGGCTGGAAGGAAACAAACACCGTGCCGTGCGAGTATCCAGCTGGATTTCAGAAATAAAGAAATCAGACATTTAATACTAAACAATGCCTGAATGAACGAAAAGAGGCCTGCGTGCACAAACCGGACAACACTACTTTTAAGCGTAATCGCGATCAAAGCCGCCATAATATCACGGGCCCGGATTAATGTATCAGTGAAAGCATGTTTTGTTGCAATGGTGTGGTGATTTTCCTGAGTGAGATTAGCCGTGACGTGAGGATAGTCACACAGATGCTGGGTTACAACCCATTATGTCTGCGAGAGAGACAGACAGAGAGGGAGGGAGGGGGGGAGGGAGGAAGGAGGGAGGGAAAGGAGGGTGGGACAGAGACACAAGCAAAAGATCATTTTCACCCAATTTTATATCCAGCTTCTCCGACCTCTCGCCGGACCGTCCTCCTCTCCGTCTTGCTGCAGTTTGACTGTGTTGGACTCTATTCGCTGTCTTTGAGGATGCTTTGACCGTGGCTTCACACACGTTCTCCCGTTGGAGTTTCCCTCCAGTTTGCTAAGAGATTTTCGTATTCGTGCAGACACCGAGGGAGGGAGACGGCGCCTAAAGGAGCGGTGTGGGAGTCTCTGACGCCGAGGCGCCGACATGGCAGGGGACCTCTTGGTCGGGATGCTCTATAACTTACTACTGCCACTGGTCCTGCTGACTGGTGAGTGGACCTCTGTTAAAATCATTGTACTCAGACACGTTACGCGGATAGAAAGGACATTTCTCAGCGTGTCCCCCTCCAGAGTTCATATTATGTTTCAATATACAAATGGAAATTCAGCAGCAGTTTCACGTCAGTCTTAAGTTGTATGTGTCTTGTTGCTGAAAAAAATGCAACTAGATCCAGATCAAGATTAATTTTCAAGATTGCTTTTATTTCTGTCTGTATGTTCAGTTAGTTAGTTGTACTAAAGGTTTATTGATGACCTGGTCCAATGCAGGATGTAATATGTCGTTATTCACATCTAGTGGTCTATGAGTTAAGTCTTGAGTGTTGAGACAGCGCTTTGCAAGAGGCAGTGTGTGTTTGTTCGTATTTTTAGGTATAGACCACAAACGATATACCTAAACAATAATTTGATTATCAAAGTGACTGTTTAACTTTCACTATTGTCTTGGATCTTATGAAATAGTTATTTTGTTATGTTAGATTAGTGTGGAAATAAGCCTACTTTTTCTAGCTCATGAAGGTAAATTTGCATGACAAAACAAACTCAACAAATTCCCTTTGGCACTAGTTAACCAAAGAGTCACTGCAGCGCAGCTTTCAATGTCATCATGCCGACCCAAAAGCTCTCTCTGCACCCGGGTTTCTCTATTCCACGTGCTCCAACGCTAGGCCACAGCACTTTTAGATGATCTGTGGTCATTTCACCTTTTAAATTGTATCTGTTTTACTTAACAATCATCAGAAATTCGCAGAGAGGCGGGTCACACGTCATTTTCTCTGACCTGCTTGTAACACAAAGAACAGATTACAAAACGAAAAAGGAAATTCTGTGGACGAGTCGCAATAATCGAAAGTAAACGTGTTCTTTCCTCTGCACCTCAGCCTCTTCGTTCCGCTACAATGGTCTGTCGGTGGTGTACTTCCTGTTTCTGCTCACTTTGCCGCTGATGCCGAACCCCAGCCTGGTCACCATGAAAGGTGAGATGGATGGATCATATCTATGTTCCCACAGGCTTTTGCGCTGACAAAGTTACAAAAAGTGTTGATGACAATGTCAAATTTATTTACAGTTACAATTTGAGTCTGCAAATTAAGAGGATCACATAAACATTCCTCCATGTGACAAATAATTGTCATTGAGAAAGAGGCCAGTGGCAATTTCCTCTATTACCACAGTGATGATCAGGTCATTTGTTTGAGGTACTTTAAGCTGTAGCGTTCTACTAATTTGTGGAAACAAGCAGGCGCAGCAGCAACATGTATTTAATATATTTTATTGAAGTCATATTACGTAAGTGCACACTATATTTTTAATATTTTCCATGCTTTAACTTTTCACCAGACATCTTTTCAGACATTGAACTGAAGACGTTTCATCCGTCTGTTCTCTTCCAAAGCCACAAGACACAAGACTCTTTGGACAAAAACATTTAACATTAAACATAAGGTTGTGTTTTCATCTGCATGTGTTTTAGTGCAATACACAACATAAGAAATTTGAACCTAATATCAATTTAGTGACTTGGCTGAACTCTAAGCTGTTAAATTATGAAAATAGAGAGTCAAAGTTTGATGAGGAGGAAAAAGAATAGCTGACATAACGCACAAACGATTATATTGAGTATGTTTGTGCGCTTGTGTGTGCGTTTGCTCTGCATTGATCACAGCTTGGTGATGAATTAACGTATCGGGAACCCTCCGCCAAAGTACTTTGTAAAGGGGATGTGGTCCGATCGGTCGAATCAATTATACATAGCTTGGTAATTACAGTGAAGAATTAAAAGATGTAATGTCAGCATCTTCCCGGCATTTTTCTTTTCTGTCCATCCATCCATCTAAAAACTGTTTGCCTTTCAGCTGATCTTTGAAAGCTTCATAGATCCCAGTTTTCTTCATCTCCCTAATATGATCTCACTCCCGCCGTGGGCTAAGTGGTCAAGTGTGTGTACATCCTGTGTGCACTTGTTTCATGAGGTTTTTGCACATCCACGATACCTGCGAGTGTGTATGTGAGTCTACCTCATTTGGAAGCAGAGAGGTTTAAGTGAAACAAAGCTTTTAGTAAAAATCCTGAACATCAAAAGCACTTTTGCAGGCTCAGCTAATGTTGAGCCACATCAGCTATTGATGCCTCTGTATGTCCAACATTCTCTTCCATGATCTGTGTAACGTCCTTCCTACGTTCTAAGTCACTATCTGCAAGTAGTTTTAGATTTACTAAATCAGGTTGAACCATTAAAACCTAAAGAGTATCTTATATAACCGAGAACAATATGTGAAGTAGTTGCTTGCAAAATAATCCCATGCGCCTTTTCAATCTGAGACAATAAACTATGTAACGGGACGTCACTGTAGCAGTACCAACTTTAACCTACTAAGAATTGTAGGGGGCCAAAACGCCTCATAAAACCTAGATTTCTGTCCACCTGCAGTAAAAAAGACATGATACAATTACTTTCTTTGGATTTGATCTACAGACTTTTGCCTTGCTGGCATCACGGCGGTGAGCACACGTGTTCAGCCTGTCGATTGGTCCTTTATCCCTTTGTCCAAATTCAAAGTCACACAAGATGTCCTGCCATGCTGTTTTGTACAGTGGTGATTCCCACAGGACAAAACAGACTATCGATCCTCCGATTTATCCTCCACCAGCACCGGCGGGTGGAGATTGATTATGGTTCAGAGTGAAATATCGCTGTGGGTCGGGGCGCCGCCATCAGCAGTAAACGTCAGGCGGGAGCAGTGCAGAGCAGCGGCCGTTGAGCCGAACCAGCGGGTCACGCACAAGTGCACGGCGATGCGCTGAAAGGACCGCAGCCGGTCCGGCCACATCAACAGGGCAAAGAGAAGCTCAGATAGCAACGCACACACACGAGAGAGAGAGAGAGAGAGAGACTTCATTCTGTGCCCAGACAGACGTTACTGCACAATGTCTTTACATGCATATTAGCCTCGTGTTGCTGGATCAAAGGTCCCAACGGAGATCTCTAAATAAACAGTGAGAATTGTTGCAGTTCTTGTTTAGACTCACGTACAAATCATAAGACGCTTCTGCACTGGCCTAAACATGTGACCAGCATTCAAAACGTTCTTTTGAGGACATTTATACCTGTATATAATGGCTATGCACAAGTTACAGCAACGGCGCTAAAATGCTTAAAACACTTAATTTTGTTATTCAGTCATACTCCAATTTAAGGTCAAATGGAGATGAAACATTTACAGCTGATTTAATGTATTCACCATGAATTGACTCATTGTCATTGTACATTGTCATGATATAGTTTCTGTTCTGAATTGATCTAATTGGTTTGTTGTCTCTCTTCTCTCCTTTGCTGCTCTATTCAGGTAGAACAGGTCAGTTCTTGCGGCGGCTCATCTATACTAGTCTGACCTTCCTGACCCTGCAGTGCTTCATGCAGATCCCCTTTGCCTACATCCCTCCACATGGTAACAACTGACTTGGGTTTTTTCACAGATATTTTCAGATTTCCTCAAGGACTTTTTTCTATTGTCTTAATTGATTTTTCCTACAGTTAGCGGTCACTGGGAAGATGTCCTCTATCATTTGGGAATTATAAGGTACGAGATCACACTTAATGTTTCAAATTCCAAATATTGACGTGTTATTTACATGACTTCTAAGCATTTTAAATTGCTTCCTATTTTTCAGCCCTCTAGTCGATTTCAGTGCCGAATGAAAATCCACCTACTGAGGATTGAAATGTGAAATATATCATATTTCTGTTGTTAATGTTACATGGTGCAGTACCAATAACGTAAAACTGACACGATCTCGAGAAAGTCTCAACAATTTGCCTCTTGTACCTTTCTGGTATGAATGGAGATGATTTGACATGAAACATTTGATAATGCTGGTGATTCCAGATTCAGCTCGGTGGACCCTGGGAACATCGTGCGTCTCCTGGCCCCAGATGTGGGCCTCCTCTTCTCTTCCCTCTTCGTACTGAGGCTGTGCAAAAAACTCCTGCGGCCCCCGCCCCAAGTCAGTCCGCATGAGAACGGAATAACGCCGTCTGACCCCGAGGTAACCGCGGGGCGCACACATACCGTTATAGCTTTATAATTGATTGCGTTGATATCAATTTGATCCTTTCTTTGGTCTGGCAGGAAGTGGAAACATCTGACTCTGACTCTGAGGGAGGAAGTGACACAGAGTCCTTTGACAGCTCAGATAAGACTACAGTGCCCGTTCAGTCGGCTCCGCCCCAGTTTGTCCAGAAGCTGATGGTTTTTGCAGCCGGGGTGAGGCTAGTGTTAGCGGCAATCTTGACCACAGCAGGCAAAGTGGTGGTGACTTTACTACTCGGACTGGCAGGTACAACACAGCAGCTGGTGTGAGCATGCCGGTGCACCTAATATCTAGAATGTCTAGAGGTTTTGTCTATTTCAGAGTTTTGTGTGTGTGTGTGTGTGTAAGCAGGTATTACGCTGCCATCCCTCACCTCAGGTGTGTATTTTGGGATGTTCCTCGGCCTGGTGTGGTGGTGGATGTTCAGCCGCTCCATAAGCCTGCTACTCTTCAGCTCCCTGTGTGTGATGATGGCAATCTTCAGTGGAGGACACCTGCTGGCTCTGTACCTCTACCAGCTGCCTCTGTTCCAGCAGTATGTGCCACCAGAAGATGTCTATGCCAGGTACAGAAGTCATTGAGAAGTAGGATTAGACTGATGTACTAGACTGATCTGGTTTGTTTCAGGTACCTAGCTTTTGGGTGGCAGGGTGCATCCTTAGAATCAGGTCACGGCGTCAGTCATTCTAGACGCTGCACCTTTACAATGTGTTCTGGAAATGACATGTAATGGATTTATCTTCAGAGACACCAGATGTGTAATTATTACGAATTAAATCCACCTTGCATCAATCACTTTGCCATTTTAATGTCTGCCAAATAACCTTGTCGAAGGATATTTCTGAAATGGTCCTTTACACTTTTCTAGGTTCGTTGATCTCTTTTGCGCTCTCCTTCATTGGACAATATACAAACTCGCATTTGTTTCTCATTCCTCTCTCATTATCTATAACAACGTTTCCATTATTTCTTTCGTGTTCATCTCCATCCTGCACTCCCTCCCCTCTAACTGTCCCAGGCTGTTTGGTATGACAGGAGTGGTCAGAATCAACAGTTCAGAGCCGCACATTCTTGGTCTGCACCCACATGTCAGCTGGCCTGACTTCATCAACCCTTTGGTTCTGCTGCTGCTCTACTACACATTAGTGGCTCTGCTGCACAAATGGGTGCACGTCACAGAGGAGGTGGGTCAGACTCATTTAAACGGGAATTATGCTCTCTAATATATTGTGTTGTTGGTGCTTTGCAAGATATGTCATATAGAATTAGGCATTATCAATTGGCAAGTGTCTACTCTGCTACCATGTACTATGATATCAAATGACTGCTGTGCCTACTTACTGCTACTAGTGGCATTACTGTATCTACAACCCTGGATTACAGTACGGGAGTGGGGGTCCAAAAGCTATTTTTCTTCCAGAGGGATGGAGGCTAGTTTACCAAGCTCTTCTAGTAAAAGATGGACCTTTTCATTTAATTTCTTCCAATGCTAACAATGCAGGCACATAAACTTCCCACCGAAGTCAGAGTACATTAACTTACGTGATGGCCGTTTAATAACAGTTGTGTTACTCAGGACACTGTGGATGATGAAGAGTGTGAGAACGAACTAGAAAGTCCAGAGGCTCCTCCAAGCTTCTCCAGGGTCATCTACATCTCAGGAGACAAGCTGGAGGTAACCTGCAAACAATTATGTGTAATTTGTTAATATCATCGTTTGATCACCGGAATGAATATATGGTATTATGACATTCATCAGAATATTACAGTCGGGCTCGTTTTTGGTTATTCTGGATAATATTATCAGCACATCTTGAAAGCCTCATGGTCTTCAAGTCCGCGTTTCAAAATAGCAGCAACATTTCATAACCAATTTAAGATTCTCTCTTTCTCTCTATCTTTCTAGCTTTTGAGCAGCACGGAAGAAGAAACCTATATACCTGATGAGGTACATTATTTTAATGATAATTATTGTTTTGGGGAATAAAGTCTAAATTCACAGTATGGTATACTTTCTTTCCTCAGCCAATGGTTTTAATGACTGGAGGTTCTGGTGAAGATGTCCCTAGAAATGATGTCGGCTCTCTGTTAGAAGGGGCAGGATACACAAACTGCTACCCTCCACCACAGTATGAAGTCAAACAATCACCTTCACAGGGTAATTGGCACCCTTCTTTCATCTCTAAATACGTGACCAGAGCAAGAACTGTTTCAATAAATTTGATTGACAATTCGGGTATTTGTCATAAAATCTCAGGGATGCACACATTTATTTCCTTTTAATGTTGATTAAATCTCTTGATTTCATCCCTTCTGCTAGAGACAGAAAGTGAAGGAGAAATGGGAGAAACCTGTGAGGAGAACCTAACAGAGACCTCACCTCCTCCCTCAGGTCCAAGTGGCCTGGTGGTCTTTGGACTGCTGGTGCAAAAACACAGCTATGTCAGCGCCCTCATCATCATGATGGTAAACTAGGCTTACAATAATCTGAGTTTGTGTGTGTCCATATAAAAGGATCATTTGTTTCGCTACCTGTGTGGCACAGGTCTGCTCGGTACTGTAGATACGTGATATAAGATAAGATCTAAAAAAAGATATAAGGAGGGTTCTTATGGGTTACAGCAGTGTAAGGGACCATGTACTGTATGGTCACTTACAAGATACTATAAACGTTTTATGGAAAAGAATCTATTAGAAAGGAACACTGTAACTTCTTTCAAATAAAATATGAATTAGTTGAAATTAATTTATTATAGTTTCAGAAAATTAAGCTTGTTTTGCATATTTCGTCAGATCATTAATTTAAATCCCATAAGTGATTATATTTAAAAATGCTAATAATGCAAAAATAAAATTGCAATATTGTAAGAGCTGCAACCAGAGACTGTTTGGTCATTTTAATCGATAAATGACGTAAAATACCATCATTTTCTAGCCTTTACCTTTGGTTGAGTCTGATGGTAACGAATAGTCCGCGGGCTAATGCAGTACCAACATTAGCTAATCGAGTGAATAACAAATTAATTATAATATTTTTATTAGGTTAGCATTATGGAATAAAATATAAAATACACGAGCACTAAACAGCACAGATATCGGCATTAAGCACAGTCCATGTTATTTCCGCTAGCTAACATTAGCTTAGAAACATTAGCTTAGTAACATTAGCGTCAGTAACATTAGCTTAGTAACATTAGCTTAGCGTCAGTAACATTAGCGCCTCTTACATTTCTTGGCAGACAGCTGTTTGGCTGCAACAATATTCTATTTTTATAAATTAAATATACATTTATTTATTTATTTTTATTCATTTATTTTTTTGTTGTTGTAGGTGTGGAGTATCACCTACGTCAGCTGGCTGACGTTTGCCCTGCTGGTGTGGTCCTGTATCATCTGGATGATGCGGGACCGGCGGCGCTACGCCATGCTGTCCGCCCCGTTCCTGGCCGCGTACGGCACCGTGCTGCTCGGGCTGGGCTTCGTGAGCGGCCTGCGGCTGAGTCGGGCCGAGCTGTACCCCGCGCTGCCCCCGGCGGTGATCATGGACTTCGACCTGGACAGCTACCACCCGGCGCCCTGTGTCCACTTGGGAGCCAAGGTGAGGCCGAGAAGCGGCTAAAAGGAAGATTTACATTTGTTTATCCTCCATTTCTATTTTAGGTTACGTCCAACTTTACTTAATTATTGTCATTTCCATCTTGTAATGTAACCGTTCGTTAGGCTACTTCAGCTGCAACATTAGTTAGCGCATTTATATTCATAAAACGTGTTATTCTGCATATTAAGTGTTGACATATAATGTAGGACTGGGTTTTTGACCTGTGGAACTGCTACTACAAGAATATGTATTTCTCACTAATCCAACACTTATAAAGGTTTGATTGTGTTAATGTTCATCTTCCTTAAGAAAGTATATACAGTATCTAGACCTTCAATTAACAATAAAGGTTTAAAACTGCACTAAAGGTTTAAAACTGCATCTAACTGATGAACTACTAATTGTTTAACATGGATAATCTTCATCATTCACACTGTATATTTTGCTCAAATTTGAATAACTTCTGGATGGCATTAGTACACTTTTCCTCGTTGTCATCAGGTTCCGATTTGAATTGTTGTATTGTTAAATTGAAATGGTCCAGAATGGTTTCATAGAAACACAAAACAATGTTTACTTCAGTAGATTATAAAACTGTGTATGCCAACTGCATGTGTGTTGTGTGTGTGCTGCAGGTCTTCTACAGCTTCAGCTTTTGGTTGATGTTTCGTCAGCAGCTAAAGGAGAGACAAGAGGAGCAGAGCTTAAACGAGGAATCTCTAGATGAAGTCAAAGTCCTACCACGTAATTTATTTTCAAATTCCCCTTACAAAGATCCCAGCTGCCGTGTTAGAAAATAACACTTGGAGTAATCGTAATGTAGAATCATAATGTTTGACTTTACAAAAGAACCCTGACTTGTACACGTGTCAGGGTTCTTCTCTCTGTCAGCTTTGTGACCGACTTCAGTTTGATGAAAAGTTACAAATGTCTCTTTGTCCCTTTCCCATCCGATTCTTCTTCTGTTTGTCAGCGGAGGAAAATCCGCCGTCACCTTTGGCGGCAATCCTGATCTCAGGAGTGAAAGGGACGCTGGTGAAATACTGGATCCTCTTCTGCTGCTCCATGTTCTTTGTGATCAGCTTCTCTGGAAAGGTATCCGTTGACAAAAAACAGATAAAGTGAAACACGTTTGCCAAAGACGTATGTAGACGTCTCTGTAATAGGAATGGCGTTATAAACTGCACGTCAGAGTTACACTGATGTGGGCGGGCACACGTGTAGTGATTGGTCTTAATTCAGAGTTCATCTAATGCATTAAGTCACCCTTCCACTTCTACCTGCCAAGAAAGAACTTCACTCTATAACCATCAAATAGTAGATTAGGGTCATTCATCACAATACTATATATACAGATACAAAATACAGTACTTGCACAGTTTATGTATTCGGGAGCCAAGATAAAAGTAAATCACAAAAGTAATTTACACAAAAAAGAATGATATCTATATGCCTTCTTAAGACCCTTTGGTTCCAAATGTTCAAGTAATCTTTAATAGATTTCCTGCATGTTGAGCAAATGGTGCGCTGCCCTTCATACTTGATTTGATTTAAATGGGCCTCATTTTTACTTTGTTTTACCTCCGCAGGTGGTCGTCTACAAGATCCTCTACATTGTCCTCTTCCTCTTCTGTGTTGGCCTCTATCAGGTGAGTCATGTTAGTGCTCCGTCTCTTGAAAGTGACTTGAGTTGCCCAGCTTCTCCGTACAGAACCCTCTGGGTCTCGTAAAGTAATTAAATGTATGTTACTCCTCGGTGCGAAAATGATCTAACGAGTTGTACATTTATTTTCTGAGAAAATGAGGTGATGATGAGATTGCAGGGCTCAATAAGTGGAAAAGGAAATTAAATTTTATAGTTGAGATGTTTTTGCACACAAAGCCGCTTTGCTTTCAGGTTTATTTTACACTCCTAAATTATCTCCGTATGTATCTCAGTAAATCATTTGGCTGTTTGTGCATAAAACCGATCGGCTTTTACATAAAGTGGGCACACACAAGCAGAATATATGCTGCTCATTAATACTCTTTTACAGTTAAAAGTATTGATTATGACTTATAAACACATCCCTGTTTTATTGCTGATTTCCTGGGTCCTTCTCTCTGGCATCTAATGTTTCTGCTGACATTTCAGAAACACTGTAGGCACTTATTGAGGGAGGCTTAATGGCTGTGGAGGTGACGTAAGACAAGACAACACCACTTGTCCTTTGAGCAACACATCAGAGACACTGGTGTTTTACAAACCCGAGTGTGGGATAAGGGGCATAAATCCGACGCTGTTTACTGATGTGTAGATGTAACTTGCAGAACATAAAGGACAATGTGTTTTTTGGCAGTGTTTTAAATTACTGGAAGTCAAACTCATGAGTTCAGTCTAAAATCTGTAAACGGAAAATTATATTTATTTTTGGAAAGAACCTTTGACCAAGTCGTACAAAATGTAAACCGTACTTTGGTGTTTCGGTTTTACGTTTTCCATCTGCAAAAAGGAAGATCTAGGAAAGATAAACACAAGAATAAATTGACTTTACACCAAACAGTATCACTAAGCTGTATTATTTACTTTGTTTTGTGCCCGCTCAGATCCGCTACGACGCGTGGCGCCGGGTCCTGAAGACGTTCTGGTCGGTGGTGGTCGGCTACTCCATGTTGGTGCTAATAGCCATCTACATGTACCAGTTCAGAAGTGTGTCCGGGCTCTTCAGACAGATCATGGGCATGTCGGAGGAAGGGTACGTTTTTTTGAGAGGCTCCTTCCTTGGGGGGGGGGGAAAAAGAAAGGAAATGATTTCCGTTAAATGAAACACTTCTCGTTAGTGATAACAGCGCTACGCCTGTCTGACCTTTCAGTCTTCGTGACCTGGGTTTGGAACGGTACGACACAGTGGAGCTGTTTGCCCGGATCCTGCTCCCCGCTGTGTTTCTGTTGGCTTGTATCCTCCAGCTGCACTACTTCAACTCGGACTTTCTCACGCTCACGGACCTCGACAACGTACCTGTTCGACAGGCTTCCAGGTGAGATGGCGAGAAAAGGTGCATCATTCCATTTAACAGGAGTGTCAAGTGTCGCTAATTATATCAAGCACGTAGAAATAATCTACTTGGAAGTACAAACAACACTAATTATTTATTATTATTTAACAGACAACGTGGCTAAATGTATTTGGAAATGAAAGGAGATTTACAAATCCTATATTAATGATGCTTTATTTAAACGTGCAAGTCATCATTGGTAGATGTTAAAACAAGCACCTACTGCTTCCTCTACTTTAACACATTCTGGTTGGCTGGTAAATATATTGCATATACCTTTGTCTAATTTATCTTTCATGTCTTTCTCTCCATCCAGAGAAGAAGAGTTCAGAAGTTCAGTCAATGTGATTTCTGAGGCGTAAGAGCTGCGCTTATTCCTCCTTCAAAATGTTGTTGTGCCCACTTGATGTTGTTGTGATCACCCCTCACAACATCATCTGGATAGGATTAGTGTTTAATCTGCGAGATGGCCGTATTTAATCGTTTTAATTTTTGACTTTATTCAGGATTTATAACATTAACCAGAAAATCAGTAAAACTCACTGACTCTCTCAATTTATTTCTCAGCATTAAAGAAAACATTGAAAAGTTTCAGAAAAGGTAAGGCTGTTGTTTTGATTCACATTGGTTGAACTTTGGGTCAATAGTACACAGTGTATTATACTTATTTGGTGTATAATTATTCTCTCTATGTACTGGTGTTTTAAGCTTTTAGGTGAGGTAAAATAAGGAATCCCTGTGACAATGTGTGGATACCTGTCTAAATACAAAATATATTTCATGTTCTTCAGAATGGTGAAAGAGCAATTGGGAGATGGGAAAAGTCAGGAGACTCTGGACAGCGTTGGACTACAAAGCTCTTCAGAGAAAGGAGCTGGAGAGCAGGAGGAGACAACAAAGGAGGGTAAATATAGCTCAAGACCAAAAATGGCTCCATTTAGCCTCCATTTGTGAGGCCAATTACGAGTAGGACTCACTACACAAAGTGTATACGCTTTTATGTTTTCCCTTTGGGTTACTCAGAGTCCACAGTGTATCACACGATTGTCTTGCCATTAACTGTCTGGTTGTCTGAGTGCGAGGGATAAAGTTCAAATTATTCCCTACCTTTGATACCTTCTTTACCTCCCAGAAATGGCCAGCAGTCATGCGGACAAGTGGGTTGTGATTGTGGACCGTTCCAGCCTGCTGCTCATTCAGGCTCTCTCAGGACTCTGCAGGCTGCAGGAGCAGAGCTGGAGGCTGCTGGAACTCCACAGCCTCAAAATCGTGTCCTCGGGCATCATCTGGGTGTCACTGCAGGAGGTGGGAGGATTGATCTGTGCACGTGTGTGTGTGTGTGTGTGTGTGTGTGTGTGTGTGTGTGTGTGTGTGTGTGTGTGTGTGTGTGTGTGTGTGTGTGTGTGTGTGTGTGTGTGTGTGTGAGTGACACAGAGTTATTGACATCAGATCGCTTAATATGGGTAAAAAGAAAAAACGATGAGCAGTGTGAGAGACAATGTGTAGGTATGTGTGTGCATACAAACCCCTGCTTGATTTACTGAGGTTTGATCGTTTTACAACTGGATTCTTCGGCTCTAAATCTTTCCTCCAAGCCAGAAGTGGATGTGAAGTCAACCAAAACTTTTTCACAGGTTTCTCTCATGAACTCGCTCTTCCTGGTTCTGTGGGCGTTTGCGCTTCCGTTCCCACGGTTACGGCCTACCGCGTCCAGCATCTCTGCCGTGTGGGCCTGCGTCATGGTGGTGTGCAAGATGTTTTACCAGCTCAAAGTCATCAAACCTCTTGATTACTCCTCCAACTGCACCGCTGTGAGTGGCCTTACCGGCCGGTGTCTGTAACAATTACCGAGAACGGATCAAAGGCTTTAGTTGGCGGCGTGAGAGCACAGCCGGATCGCCCGTCAGTAGTCATTAACGTTGTTCTGTGTGTCAGGGTTTGGTGACGTCCAACAGCTCGGGCCTGGATGATGGAGCGGAGCTGAAGGGGAACATGGTGGAGCTGCTCCTGAGGTCCATTCTCTACATCGAGCCCGTGGACCCTGTCTACTGGTGCGGAGCGCTGCGTAAATGTGAGGGCAGGATCCTCCCCTGTCTCAGGGTACGGTGACACACGCGCCAAAACACTTGTCTTCTTTGACGTTTAAAATCACAACCTTCTCACAAATCTGTTTTGCAATCCATTGTATGGTATCAAATACACTCAACCAGATTTAGACTGTAACGCGCAGACTGTAAGTGAAACTACAAATAGCTTTGTAACCAACAAACGTGGCTGAGTAAGATGCAGCCCGGGATCACACAAGACCTCAGAGATAGAAGTCGTCCCACAGTCCAACCCCCGGCCTCTGCTTCTCTGTGTTCTGTGTTGTAGAACCACCTGATGGTGCTCGGGCTGCTGGTGTTTGAGGCAACGGTCCATCGGCACCAGCTCTACTTCCGTCTCCATAACGAGCTCAAGTCCCCGCCCTTCAGCATCATCTTCAAGGGCATCACAAGGCAGCACCTGGATCACGGTGTCCTGCCGTGCATCAAGTACTTCATCAACTTCTGCTTCTACAAATTTGGACTGGAGGTACTTTGAACGCCCCAAAGTGTTCTTTTTCAAAACGTTTTGACATTTTTTTTCCCCATTGACCATTTAACGTGCACACGCTCTTCTTCTTAGATCAGTTTAATCGTGGCCGTCAACGTGATTGGTCAGAGGATGGATTTCTATGCCCTGCTCCATTCCTGCGCCCTGATGGCTGTTCTGTCACGGAGACGTAGAAAGGCCATCGGGGAGGTGTGGCCTAAATACTGCTGCTTCACTGCCGGGCTCATGGTGCTGCAGTACCTGCTCTGCATTGGCATCCCTCCTGCTCTCTGTGTTGGTACGGACTTTTTAAGAATTCCATACAATTCATATCCAATTCCTCAAAATGTTATAATTTGCTGATTATGGCAGGAAGAAAATTATGAATATTCAGTGTATACTCTTTTAGATGAAAAGGAAGCTTTGAACTGGACTCAGCTAATGTGGGTGTTTTTGCTCATTAAAATGATTTTGTAAATATTTGCTGATTTACTTTCTGTCGATTAACCCACCAAATAATCATCAACTCGAAAAACATTATTCTGCATGTACTGTAAGTCTCAATGGATAGTTTTGTTTTCATCAGATTACCCCTGGAGATCTGCAGTTCAACCTTTGACCTCTAATGTGATAAAGTGGTTTTACCTGCCCGACTTCGCAATGGCACCCAATCCTTCATTCATATTCTGTGAGTTGTTGTCTTTTCTATCTTTACTCTCCTCTCTTCTCTGCTGTTTTAAACACCGTTCCTCCTCTCTAATTGTGATTTCGATCTCCTCTTCTCCCCCCTGCCGTCTGCAGACGACCACCTCCTGTTGCTCTGCTCGTCTCTGCAGTGGCATGTGTTCGAGGAGGAGAACCGAGCAGTGGTGCGACTGATTGCTGGAGACAACGTTGAGATTAGCCGCAGTCTGGACCCTGTTTCCTTCAACAAGTTCATACCTGTAGATAACTTCCTTCACTGCAGGTCAGAAACTAAATCTTTTCTATTTTTCTTTTTCAAGTATTTTCAACCGTGAGTGTAGTCGTTCCATTATATATTTTATTTTAATCTTTTCGTATTTATACATCCGAAACCATGAGTCATTTTATTGATGTTTGATATGAGTCCTTGACTTACTCAGTGTGAGTCACCCAATGAGTCTAAATGTACAGCAGGAAAAAAACAGGAAATAGCCTGAACTCCATAATCCAGCACTTAGTTGATCTCCTCCAACAGCTTCCTGCTTTGGATGTTAAAATGCAGGTGGAGAATATTTTGAGTCCATCTCGCTGGTTTGTGGTTGTTACTAAGAGTACTAAGGGGTGGAGTTGAATCATTACGACATGAGTGTTTTCAAACTCATAAAAGCTGTTCTCGTAAACCAAAACTGCAGCCGAAGCATTCCAGGACACCCTTCATTTACTTTGTGGGCATATTTTCATTTTCTAGTTTGCGTTTTGTATTTTATATGTTGATTGATGTTGATTATCACAAACTATCACAAAGGTCTCATTGACATGTCGGGTGAGGTGTTTTGCATTGTTGTTAACTGTAATAATCAATAAGAAACAATCTGTAGAAATCGTGTCTATTATTCAAATGTAATTAATGAATGAACTTGAATAACTGCGTTTTTTAAACTTACTACCGTAATTTTGCTTTTATATTTGATTATTTAATGAAAAAAATAACCACAAGATGGATCTATAGCCAGTAGCAACATTAAATAACATTAAACCGCTGTTTTCTTAAGAGCTTTTAGGAGTCCGATGAGATTTTTCAATACCACTGTTGTATCTGTAGGCTGGATATGAAGCTACAAACAGTATAAGGTTAGCGTACCTTAGCATAGAGACTGGGAACAAAGGGAAACAGCTAGCCTACAAGGAGTAGTGTATTTTTCTACTTATATATTTATTATTTACTATTTAGTAAACAGACACGCGAGCATGATATGGATATTCCTAACCACGCTTTTTTCTTTTATTCTTATTTCTTTCCAATTTTGTAACTTGTAAGTATTTTTGCAGTAGATACAAAAGTATTTCTGGTTGTGGTTCATTTTTTCATGTGAGATATACTCTTTTTGATGATTTTTTAATGTTCTGGCAGCATCTTTTTATTAAATGTTTTTTTTGGGGTGTCACTCAGGTGCTACCTCGACATGGTGAAGGTTTTTGTGTTCAGCTACTTTTTCTGGCTAGTGCTGTGCCTCATCTTCATCACGGGAACCACGCGGATCAACATCTTCTGTCTGGGCTACCTGGTGGCCTGTTTCTACTTCATGTTGTTTGGAGGCAGCGTGTTGATGCAGCCCGTCCGATACATCCTGCGCCTGTGGGACTGGCTCATCGGATACACCTGCTTCGTGATTGCCATGAAGAACCTGCTGTCTGTGAGTGTCCACACAGTGGAGCGGTGAATGCACCCATCATTCAACTTGTGAGCCTGTTGTGCAGGATCTACTCTGTCAATTACAGCCGCTTTCTGCCATTCTTGTGTATTTTTGGGATCAGCTCGGTTCTTGTGCCTACCTGGACAGCTTGTTGAAGAGCGGCTGCTGGTTAATTCAGGCCTTCAGCATGTTCTGCACCATCAAAGGCTACGACGTCCGTGAGTGTGAACACGGGTGTTTTCAAATGTCGTTGGTATTAATATTTTTTAAACTCGATGTTGGAGATCAGACAGTTATACAGGAAACTGAGACTATTTTCTTTACGCAACTGAGTAGTTTTTACAGATAATCTGTGTGGAGTATAACCACATTCTTTTTATTTTTTCAGCTGCTCCCGATGATGAGTGTGAGCTGCCGGAGGGGGAGGCCGGCATCGTCTGGGATGCGATCTGTTTCACCGTCCTCCTGGCTCAAAGGAGGGTCTTCCTCAGCTACTACTTCCTGTACGTGGTGTCTGACCTCAAGTCCTCCAAGATATTGGCCTCCAGGTTTGTACTCACCACTAACCTCCTGTTTACGTCCCTAACTTGCAAGTGAACTTCATAGTGAGGGTGAGGGGAGGGAGGGGGGGGGGGTTGATACTCGATACTTCGTTTTACACATTAAACCCAACTTAGCTCATCGGTTTTCTGTTTCTAAAAGAAAACTAAAGGGATTTTCAGAGAAATGTATTGGTAAGAAGAAGATTTCTTAGTGCGTAAATATCCGTTCACTAATAATGTATTGTATTGATATTTTATTATAAATAAAATTATTAATTATTTCAGATTTTGACATTTTCAGCTGACCTGCTGTGAACTCACTAAAAGACTCCGGGTTGTGCTTGCGTTTAGTTGGAAATGACTAATTCCAGATGTAGCGTTCACACACACACACACACACACACACACGACCTCCATAGGGAAGGAATCCCTAAAGGAAGGAATCCCTAAAGGATCTACGACAAACCCTCAGTTTGGCCAATGTACATGAATGCACTCTCCCTGCCAAACCTCTTTTTTGTTATAAACACAAACACGCACTTGATCTCCATGCCAAATATGAGCCTAAAACAATGTACGTTATGCTCTCTTTACCTCCAAGGGGCGCTGAGCTGTTTGAGGCCAGAGTGAAGAAGCAGGTAGCAGCCAGACTAGAGATGGAGAAGAAATCTGTGGAGACACTGAAGAAACAGTAAGACAGATTAAACTGTGTAGTCAGTACAACGTTAACTGTTCTTACTGTGAAATAATTATAGAATGAACAGATTTTTCAGTCTCAAGGGAAAAAGTAAACTGAGCAGCTAAATAGCCTTTCCACTTTCTTCGTTCAGGATGGAGAAGATCAAATCCAAACAGAAGAGTGGGCCTAAAGCAGCAGACAAACCAGCTCTTCCTGCTGATGCGGAGCAGGAGGCTCTGCCTAACACAAGTGAATCTATTTCCTGCTTCTACCTTTAAAGCATAAGCTGCCATCCACAATTTGATATTTACCGCTTGTGAAAAATAGGTAAATTACAGCGCCGGTCTTCTATATATATTTGAGCTTAATTCAGACCCAAGATTGAAGTTTATTTTTACAGTGATGGATGATTCTGTGTCAACGTGGGGTGTTTTATAATGCACTTCTCTCTGGGCGCTACACTCGTATGTAACGTTTTTATTTATAGAACTCCTCAGTCGTCATCATTAAAAGGGATAAAATCATCAAATATATCTGACCACTAAACCAGATCTGCGTTTTGTTCAGGTGATGATGAGAACGCAAAGAAAGATGCTGGAAAATGGTGGAAGCCTTGGGTGTCTAAGCCTGGAGGTGAGCAGGAACATCACCCAACATATACAGCGCCTGGACCCCCCCAGAGGCTCCGGTTATGTAATCAGAGCCACTGAGGTGCCTTGGCTCAGGAGCTCAACAATGTGCATAGTGAAGCAGCTTTGACACTGTTCTGTGTTCTTCAGTGGAAAACAACTGTGGCTACCACCTGTTTGAAAGTGACAGCGAGGAGGAAGAGGAGGACGTTACAGAGAAGAGGGAAGAGGAACCACCACCAAAGAAGAAATCTGCTTTCCAGGTGAGAGCCAGAGAAGATGTTTTCCGAATGCTCAACGAGGATCCTTGATATGTGAACAGCGAGAGAGTTGTTGCTGTGTGGTAACATCATCGGCTGACGGGTGTATCTGTGTCTTTGACATCCCAGTTGGCCTACGATGCCTGGGTCACCAGCTCAAAGTCGGCTCTGAAGGACCTGAAGAAGGAGAAGACCAAAATGAAGAAAGAGGAGAAGAAGAGAGCAAAGAGAGAGCTGCAGAGTCAGCAGGGTGAGAGAGCGTAACGTTTATGAAACAGCTTCCAGCAGTAGGTCTTTGAATTCAAATGTCAGACTGGCTACTACCAAACACGGCTTGTTTTGTGCGTAAGAAATGATAAGTTATGATTTAACACAACATCACAATTCTGAGAGTGAATCGTCCATGGTTTGACAAATCCAAAGATGCATCTTCTGTAGAGATGGAATATGCTTTGAACATTTTAAGACATAAGTTCATGGGAGCTTTTAGTGCCTTGTTTCCACAGTTGAAACTTGAATGCGGCATTAATTATGCTTCAATCTGTCCCTCGGATTTCATTATTTCTTGTGTAAAGGAGGACGCTCCCAAGGAAGCAACACATTAGGACAGACATTTAGTTTGGTACCTTGGGCTTCACTAAACCTTTACAGGGATAATTGGCTGTGATCAGATAGCTCAGGAGATCACAGGGGGAAGGGAGAAGGGATTTGACAGCGGTCTCGTCAGCAGTTGCGAACACTTCCTGCTGCTGTTGGACTGATGATGCCAAACTGATTCCACAGTAAATCTTCTGTCTTCCAGGCATTGAAAGAACGGACTCTAGCGAGGATGAACTGGATGAAAGCCTCGTGGAGGAAGAGGTGGAAAAGGGTACGTAAGCATCCCTACATTACACTCACAAGAAGCGCAAAGACTCATTCATGCTATCTATCTGTGCATCTGTACTTGTCCTCTTTCTTACAGAAAACGTTCTGCAGCGCGTCATCAACACCTTGAAGTTCAGCTTGGTCTTCATTAAGTCCCTGCTTGACGACCTTACAGGGGGTCTGAACTCCTTCTGCAAAGAAACTCTGGACATTTCCAAGGTGCTGCGCTTCGAGCGCGCGCTACTCAGCCAGCAGCAAAAGAAGGTGAGAGGAAAGGATTTAAAGCTGATCATTGTCAATTAAAGACCAATTCAACTGTTTATTTTTTAAATCGATTTTTTTTTTGCCCGGTCGTTTCAGTTTCCGGCTGATAAACAATTTCTCTAGACTTGACAAAGCAGGAAAAGGTGTAACATTAATGATGCAACCCATTCAGGCAGGTGTGGCATCGTTCATGCAGCTCAGCTGTTCAGCTTTTGCTCCCTCGCTCTACAGGGTAAAGAGGTGAGCGAGCAGAGCGTGAAGCAGTTTTATGAAAACTGGATATCCCGTCAGAACACACTTTCATCTCAAGACGACCTAGATGACTGCGTGCCTCCTTCCTCGCCACCGGATGTGCCATCCTCGCGCCATGCCTATGCCAAGCTCAAGAACCAAGCCTCCAAAGTGTCCTGGGGCAGCAGCGTTTCCAGGTGAGCTACTGAGTTTGTGTCTGCCTGCAAATGCATGATTAGATACTGTATGTATGTATATATCTACACTAAGTCCAGTCACCCGCTCTCTCCTTACATTCAGCTGTACCACAGATGAGACGATGCTAGGCTCCCGGCAGCCGACCCTGGAAGAGCTGGACGAGCCTCCACCCGTGTCGCCTGCAGCTGACAAGCTCAGACGGAGGCTCCTGAAAACAGCAAACATTGACCTGAGCTCCTTTGAGACAGTATTGCTTTCACCGAGGTGAGGGAGAAATGTTCAAGTAAAGACAATCCTGAAAATATGCACATATTCAAAATGGACTTAACGCTTTTAAAGCCTTTTAAAAATTTCCCATCTTATTCATGAACTTGACACGTCCTTGTCTCAAAAGCTGTGAAGATGACATCCCACAAAAGAAGGACATGGAAAAAGAAGATGCTGATGAGGAGGACGTGGAGGGTGAGACGAAACGGGAGCCGGTTGAGACCGAGGACGGGGGACAACGAGAGGAGGAGCGTGAGGCGGGAAGAGAAGACCTGAGTGAGGAAGAGCAGCAGCGAGAAGAAGATGAATGCGCCTATTACCCAGAATGCAGGTCGTCGGGCGTCAGTGATGACAGTGATGGCGAGAAGAGCCTCGACCTCACAGAATCTCCCAGAGCCCTGAGTCAAGAAACGAGGAACCTCACTGCCAGTGAGCTGCTGCTTAACAAGTCAGTACGCGCAGAAACGCTGAATGCATTTTAATATCTGATCTGCTGCGTGACATTATAATGATGCTTTCTGACTTTTCCTCCCCTCCATCCGTGCTTTCTGTAGCATGTTTGAAAACGACGAGATTGAAGAGTCCGATAAGTTTTTTGTGGGGTTGCCGAGGCCACTGAAGCTGCTGACGGCCCTCTATAACACCATGGTGTCCAAGTCGGAGATGCTGTGCTACTTTGTCATCATCCTCAACCACATTGTCACGGCTTCGCTGCTCTCGCTCATCCTGCCCATTCTTATCTTCCTCTGGGCCATGCTGTCTGTGCCCCGGCCCACCAAGCGCTTCTGGATGACTGCCATTATCTACACAGAGGTAAGCTGCTACAGCGCAGGGCGGAGAGTTCGACATGATCTTCAAACTGTGCTCATATTATTCTGGAGCGGCTTTATTTTGCTTCATGACCCCTTAAAATCAAGTAGTGGGTGCAAACCAAGTTAAATTTATTTAAACAGGGTTGGATGGTTGGAAAAGTGTATTAAAATGACTTTTGTGACTCCAGAGAAAGCGATACAAAGAAACAAAAGTCTGATAAATTGCTTTAATTGATTGATTGGCCGTGAGTTGGCATTAGTTGGGTTGAGAGTACAATTCTGACAAAATAAAATAGCAGACACACAAACTGAGTAAACTGAGTAATTACATGTCTGTCTGTAGCCAGCTTCTCATCTCAGCCTCTTTCTGCGCCAGGTAGAGGAACGCACGGAATACAAAATAATGGAAAGAACACACGTTATCTGATGTGAAACTAATTTGGTGATCATTAACAGCTGATGCATGATTGCGATCTTCTCTCTTTCTCGCAGCTGACTGTTGTGGTGAAGTACTTTTCCCAGTTTGGTTTCTTCCCCTGGACCACCTCCGCCTACAGAGGCATCAACGCCGAGCGGCCCTTCGCCCTGCCCAACATCATCGGGGTGGAGAAGAAGGACGGCTACGTCCTCTTTGACCTCATTCAGCTCCTCGCTCTGTTTTTCCACCGCTCGATCCTCAAGGTAACGGTGAAAAACGAAATCCCGCCCAGTCAAATACAACCTGCATTGCTGCCACGCAGCTGGTTTCAAATTCTGTTTTGTCGTCTGTGTAGTGCCACGGGCTGTGGGACAATAAGGAGGTTGAGATGCCGGATTTTTTCAAGAAGATGAAGAAGAAAGTTGATAAGAAGAAAATGTCAGGAGGAGATAAGATGGGCAGTAAAGACAAAACTCAACGCCGGCTGAAGTTCCTGCCTTTCCAGGCCTCCACCACCTCCATGTTCTTTAGGCGAAAGGGAGGCGACTCGGCAGAATGTGATGGTGAGTATTTAGGAAAGCTTCAATCCGTTCGTCGGGTCTACTTTTATTTTCCATTTCCATCTTCTTTTTTTTGTCACAGGTAGTTGACATTAATCATCATTCATGACTAAACTTTCTCCATTTCACCTTTATTTTTTTAATGGAGGGATGAAGCCTAAGAAGCATCACAGCAAGAACAACAGGCGACAAAGAAACAAGGTGCCGCTGACCAGAAAGCAGAGGATGAGACAGCAGTTCAAAGAGAGGATGCTTCAGGCCAGAGCCGCCATCGTAGAAGTGTGCGTCGTTGCAGACGAACCTCGTGACATTTCAGCATCCTTTTACTGATTAAACATGGCAATAGTTTGTTAACATGGCAAGATTGGGAAAAAAGTGTTTTGACACTGTATATTCTGTTTTTTTCTACAGCGCCCTTCATATTTACTTACCCATAAGACAGTTCTTCTATGACATCATCCACCCGGAATACAGCCCTGTGTGTGACGTCTACGCCCTCATGTTTCTCATCGACGTGGTGAACTTCATCGTCACTATCTATGGCTACTGGGCTTTTGGAGTAAGAGTCTGACCTGCCTGTCATCAAACTATCAATGTTCAGCACTTTAAATGCACGGTACGTTCAGTGCGACACCAACCATGATGATCTCTGTCTGTAGAAATATTCAGCATCCGCGGACATCACAGAGTCGCTCTCGGAGGACCAGGTTCCAGAAGCCTTCCTGGTCATGTTGCTCATGCAGTTCGGCACCATGATAGTGGACCGGGCGCTCTACCTAAAGAAGTCCCTGCTGGGGAAGTGTGTTTTCCAGGTTGTGCTGGTGTTCGGCATACACTTCTGGATGTTCTTCATCCTCCCTGGGGTCACAGAGAGGTCAACTTCCTAACCTAATTTATTAAACCACTTTCTTGATCTATGTGCTTTATAAAAAGCATGTGGGATAGAAATAAAGGTAGAAATGAATTTCCAAAAGCTACGTCAAAGAAAGGGATGAAAACAGAAAAGTGTTTTTAGGGGAATGTTATGAGATATTATGTATATTGAGTGACTAGAAGCTCTTATGTCCTCCCTATTTACAGTTGTTTTAAGACTTCATTTTTAAATTGAAATGAATGACAAAGAAATGTTTTCATCTATATTGCCTTATCTGTTTTTTCATCTCCGCAGGAGGTTCAACAGAAACCCCATTGCTCAGCTCTGGTACTTTGTGAAGTGTGTCTACTTTGGCTTGTCTGCCTATCAGATCAAATGTGGATACCCAAACCGCATCCTTGGAAACTTCCTCACCAAGAACTACAACTACCTGAACCTCTTCCTCTTCCAAGGGTAAGGGTTACTTTTTTAATTAATACAAATGTCTCCTGTAACAGCAGGAAGTTATCCTAACGTCATTGAATCAGATGCATTCTTCACACTTTTGCTTCACACAATTCTTATGACCACCTGTCATAAAGTGTTTAGGATTTGTTTTCTTCTCCTTTGGTCTCCTCTTGCAGGTTCCGTTTGGTTCCCTTCCTGACGGAGTTGAGGGCCGTGATGGATTGGGTTTGGACTGACACCACACTGTCTCTCTCCAGTTGGATTTGTGTTGAAGACATCTATGCAAACATATTTATCCTCAAGTGCTGGAGGGAGTCCGAGAAAGTAATTGAGAGCGTGTAGTACTCCTGCTGCTCGCTGTAGTATTACTGCAGCACTCAAAGTTTATACATTTGAATGATATTCATGAAGCATTAAGTACATCACAATCTGCTTTAAAATGTTGATACCATTTGTAGCTACAAGGCTGTTGTTTAATTATAATGACGTTTTTTACTCAAAATCCAAGTTCTCCTTTAGTTTTTAGCAGATTGTTATTTCATTGTTGATAATTCATAATATATTTATATTTGTTTACTAAGTTTAACTATTCTATTGACCAGTTCAATATTTTGTAGTTCATTAAGTAAAGTGGTAACGGTATTCTGGTTAGATGTTTTAAAATAAGTGTTAGTATTGATTAAATTACGTTTATTATAATTTATTATTACAAACAAAATTTTAAAGGCATCAATCTGATAAGTTTAGATTTGACAAGGTGAGAGCTGCGGTAATTTAATTATAATTCTTGCAGAAATATCCGCACACTCCTGGGCAGAAGAAGAAGAAGGTGGTGAAATATGGGTTGGGAGGGTTCATCATCTTTGCTCTCATCAGCATCATCTGGTTCCCGCTGCTCTTCATGTCCCTGGTCCAGTCAGCGGCCGGAGTGACCAATCAGCCGGTGGAAGTCTCCATCCAGCTCAGCATCGCAGGATACGAGGTCAGGATGGAAACGGATTCATTTAAAGCTCATCGTTTAGCGTTTGTTTGCTCGGTGGTCCCCAGTATTACACCTTCTTTTGCTGAAAAACCCTTTTGAAACATTGCCCTCTTCACTGTGCTGTTCAGGGGTCAGCGGCTGTCCAGTGTGCGCGTGTATGTTTTAGTTGAGATTGTCTGTCCTCCCGCAGCCTCTGTTCACCATGAGCGCTCAGGAGCAGAACCTGGTTCCGTACACAGAAGCTGGATTCAACCGACTCACCAAAGTCTACGCAACCCATCCAGTAAGACCTCCTGTAAACACCAATATGAGAAAATGAATTCTTAAAACGTTACAGTATTTCCACTGTATTTGTACTAGCAATGATCATCTTTATCATAATAACTGCCTGCGGCCATGAGAGGGAGCACTTCCCTGTTTGTAGGATAAATGTAGTTATTTAATGTGGATCTCATAAAAAGGGTTTGCAGTAAGTTGATACACAGCGGTGATTGTTTTGGTGTCTCTCGTCGGACAGATGCCTCGGCAAAGCCTGTCCATCTGTGAGGCCCATGAAGACAACAGCATGCACAAAATGAATTAAATAAGACAAAAAGGGGGTATTGAGAAAAGAACAGCGGGATCAAAACAATTCAATTTATTTCAGAACAACGAGATGACGTTTATTGAAATAACGGGGTTAATCTAATTCCTTCTCCCTCTCTCTACTAGTCCGCCATGCAGTTCATAATGAACTACATGGCGGACGACATCATTGTCGCTAAGATTAAGAGTGATGCCAGTCTGCTGTGGAGCATCAGCCCGGCTAGTCGAGCGGCCATGGTACAAGAGCTCAGCAACTCCTCTCATATATACATGACCTTACGCTGGACGCTGCTCAGGTCAGTGTGTTTCCTTGTATGTGTTGTTATCGTTTCATAATCCATTGCAGATGCAGTAGGCTAAACTGTTGGTTGACTTAATTATAACATCATTTGGCTGGGATTTAGCAAAGTTGCATTCAACAAACTGGTATCTGTGCTACTTGGCGCTTTCTGCTCGCCTTCTCAGGAATGCGTCCATATCAATGAACCCAGAGACGGTGGGAGAGCGAACTGTGAAGTTCGAGGACAAGGCCCTGAGAGAAGGGATAATCCACATGCTCAACGGCAACAGCAGCAAACCTGTGTGAGCTGCAGTCAACATACATACACACGCCCAGTTGTTTTCTTGGCTGTGCTATTACGGCTTGTCTTCTTCTGGGGTTTGAGTTTGTTTACTGACTAGAGATTTTCACGTTGGAGTCTTAAACATAGGAATGGCTATGATTACGTGAACTCTAAAGGTATGACACTGGTAGAGCTGAAATATTGTCATTAACTATTTATCATTTTAGAACCGACAGTCATCTGCAACATCAATGAATAGTTTCATTCTATTCTGTCCCGCAGGATCATTAATTCTCTGCTACCAAAGTTCCTCAGGGGTCCCAAAGGGCCAGAGTCCAAAATGGCAACCAGGATGACAGTAGGTTAGTCAGTTTATTGCATGTTGAACATACTGAGGATTTTTTCTTTCATAAACCATAGCGGCATTGTACTAGATATTATTCAAAGTATCAGGTGACGACTCGTCGATCTCGTTTGTTTTTACCCCCGGCGTGTCCCACCTCAGGGCCCTTGGACCGGCCAGAACTGCAACCGCTGGCGTTCTTCAGGCCCATGTCAGTCAAACTTCAACAGGTCAACAAAGGGGCGGACCAGTGGTGGATGGTGGAGGAGTGCTCTCCTGTTCTCGCCTTCTCCCACCACAAGTGTAATAGCATTGAGATAGTGGTGTTCAGTGACAAAGTCAGCCCCTCCAGTCTGGGCTTTCTGGCTGGTCACGGGTAAGTAACAAGACACCTCGCCAGCAGGATCGCGGTAAAACTTATTCCAACACGTCCACTCCCTCTGCTTCTCACAGCATCGTGGGCCTGTACATGTCGGTGGTGCTGGTCATTGGAAAGTTCGTCAGGGAGTTCTTCAACGGGATCTCCAGGTCCATCATGTTTGAGGACTTGCCGTGTGTGGACCGGGTCCTGAAGCTCTGCACGGACATCTTTGTGGTCCGCGAGACGGGAGAGATGGAGCTGGAGGAGACGCTCTTTGAGAAACTCATCTTCCTGTACCGATCGCCAGAGACAATGATCAAGATGACCAGGGAAAAGAAAGACAGCTAGGGTTTGGTGGAGTAGCGAGTCCAATTGTTCGATTGCAGTGTCATTTAGATAATGTGGGACGTAAACAAATTGACACATCAATCCCAGTCAAGAATTATGTTACATGTGATTCTCCTGTATCATACAAAAATTAAAAAAAATTGTAATTTATGAAATCGTAATTTAGAAGGCACTAAACTAGACTTTCCAATTAATCTTAATTACAGTTAAAGTGCCTGCCAGATGGTATTTGTGGTAGTGTAGTTATTATCCAGTATCCAGCTGGGCAATGCATGCATTTTTAATGCTGGACATCACACACACACACACACACACTGGCAAATCGTATCAAAAGGAAGTTGAACAAACCCGTGATAAACTTGTGGATCAGCGCGCGCACACACACACACACACACACACCCCTTTGTAAATACCAGGTTTCTGTAAATGAGGTAAATGATGATGTATACTACTGTATTAATTTGTAGCAAAATAAAGATAGTTACAGACAAATGTGTCATCTTCTCCAGTGCTGTAAACACTACATTCACCAAAAAACAATGAAACAATGCATTTCCAATCCCAATTTTTAATACACTTTTAAATTACAAATGAGGGAAAATACAGCAACTTTTAATTAGGTCATCTTGATGTCATCCATCTTTTATCTTCTCTCCGGTGTGCCAGACTGGACAGTGAAAGGACCTCACACCTTAAGGTAAAACTAGCTACATCACAGCCTCAAATCCTGGAGGGAAAACAGAAAAGGGAAAGAAACATTACTGAAAATGTCCCCATTACAGGACTTTGTATTAGTAAAAGCAGGTTCAGGCTCAGGACAGTAAACGAGCATCCAAAAATGATTTGGATAAGGTAAACTAGAAAGAAATTCCTAAAGATGACTATGTATAATCTCAAATGATTACTTTGGAGACTCAGATTTCCTATACAAGGAAAATAGCTTATTTAATTAAAAATGATCATCTTCATTAGGGACAACATTAAAATGACACCGGTTATTGAATCTACAATACGCTTTCAAAATGACACTGCAGCACAATAAAAAAAGTCACTGTACTGTATATGAAAGCATCATTCTTCTAGAGCTTTTATAACAGGCTGCACGTCTTTCACTTGATCATTGACGTTAATTATCGTCCACCTCTAAAAAGCTGCACCGTCACCGCTCAATGTCACAGACAATTAACATGGCAGTCGGTGTTAAAGTTACTATGTGCCGACGTGTCTCACTCCACTACCGGGAACTTATAAAATGTGATGAACTCACATGCAGCTTTTTTGGGTTTTAGGACTTTCACGTTGGCTTCTGCGGCCTTCAGAGCGATGGCTTGGAACTCGGGCTTCATGGCAGCCCGCAATGCGCTAGCGCAGATAGCGGAGAAGCGGATGTAGCTGCAGGGAGAAAACACATACATGCAAAAGGTAATGACGGTGAATGTGCATAACTGACAAGTAACATAGCTCATGCGTTGTCAGAAGACGCATTATTATCGTATCGGAGGCGTTTGTACTATCGTTAGCGCCGCAATGCAACAGCTACTTTACGTTAACTAAACCCATGAGTGGTAATGCTAACAGCTAACCAAAGATATGCTATTTCGACCTCTGAGGATGTAACTAGATAGAACAAAAATGTTGCTAAAGTATTTAATTATGATAACAAATATTTCTCGACATAACTTGGTCAAAGCTAACTGTTTACATGGAAGTAAGATGTATATTTTTACCTGAGGCCTGCTTGTCTCCAGTATGCAACCATCTTGCCCGTGTTATTGCTTCAAGGACAGGTCGGGTATGTGCGTGATGACGCGTTTTGAGAGCGACGTTCATCTCCCTGCCCAATAAGAACGAGCTCTGGTGATGATTGACAGCTTCCACAGTCACTTGTCCCTCCTCCATACAAAAACTCAATCAACCTTTTTCTTTAATAATTTGATATGAAATCCTATATAGTCGATTGATTTTAAATGCATCAGAGTATGTCGAGTATGTAGAGCATGTATGAAATAATTTTACTGATGATAAATTACCTTGGGTCATGCATCTTTTCAAGCCCACCTTTAGTAGACTTGGAATTACATAGGATTAAGTAATTTAAAGGACCATCATTATAAGCGTCTGTATTGAACAGAGTTGCATATATCTAAAATGCAATGACCAAACAAACACAGATTCACTTGACTTAAACTCACTCGCATTTATTCAATACGTATCAAGCTGTTTTCATCCAAACAATAGTACACATGTATAATAAAGCAGAAGTGTTTGAGTTACGTAAAAGTTCAAAGAGACACTTGACTGTACCCGATAAATGAACTGATTATAACACTGTGCTGGATGTTTACCTGCAGTTCCTTTTGCGGCCACCAGGCGCAGGGTCCATTTAACGCTTCTCCTTCAGCTCCTTCCTTCCTCCCCGCGGTCACGCTGTCATCTGCACCCGGCTCCCGAGCCCTGACACAAAGCCTGACAAAATGAAGATCTGGGCTTCAGAGCACGTTTTCAAGTGAGTAGTTTTCTGCCCGAAACGTTGCCGTAATAAGTACATCTGTTCAGGGCCTGTTTTCCGGCCGGGTGGAACCGTTTTGCTGGTTCCCGTTAGCCTCCGGGTCGCTGCTGCTAGCCTCGTTAGCTGCTACGGTTGCTCATAAGTTACTGTTACGTGAGGGAAGGTTAACCGTTAACAAGCGCCCGCCGTTACGTGTCGTGAACGTCACAATGTCAGTAATCTCGTTCGGTAACGTTGACGTCTATTTGTCTTTACGGCTGAAGTGGTTTGAACGAATATCCAAACGTGTTGGTATTTAATATACGTAACATAACGTTAAGCTGCTTTAGCTAGTGTTAGCTAAAGGTTTTGTCTGTTAGCTTAAAGCTAACTTTGTTATCAGATACTGTACGTTGACGTTAGTCGCTCAGCCGTGTGTGTCGTTTTAAACGTCAACGCGTACTGAAACGTTTCAGAAACAAGCCGACGTTAACTTACACGGGTATAATTACCGTGATATTAGTGCGTCTTCACGCGGACTAACGTTACATTTTGCCGCTGAGCCGCGGTAGTTGGAGTCCCCGTTACGTTAATGTTGCGTAACGGTCCGGCTGTCACACGACGGAACCAGCTGCACAGAAGCCGCAATACTCGCTCTGTTGTCGGTACTTTTGTTCACGTCGGACCATAATACGCGTGGATCAATGGTCAATATCTATACGTTTCTGGTTAAATCCTCAATGCAGGTCGGTGAAGGCGGAGTGGGCGTTCCTCCTCCCGTCCGTCAATCATTATGATTCCTCCATTTTGATTCTGCGCCAGTCAACAATATTGACAATATGATATTTGAACGTTTTTTTAGAAATTATTTTCTTACTGACCATATTCTCTATTTACCTCCTGAATCCTGCACATACTTCATCAACTCAAAAAGCTTTTTGTTGGTAAATATGTGGATATTCCAGCATGCTGTTTTATTATTACTTATCTTTTAAGCCGTCTGGCTTCCTCCAATGTCAACTATGGCAATGCATCCTGTTTAATTGGTGGATGTGCAGTGTACCTGTATTATAATGTAAATATAACAAAGCGCTTTCCCTGAGTGTTAAATGACCTTTAGGAACTTCCTAAATGTTCATATTGTTTTTGACAGCCATCCGTGGGAGACGGTGACCAAGGCGGCAATGCAGAAATACCCCAACCCCATGAACCCCGGTGTGTTTGGTGTGGACGTTCTGCACAGAAGCGTGGACACCGATGGGCGGTTACACAGCACCAGACTGCTCAGCACAGAGTGGGGGCTTCCCGCCATGGCCAAGTCTGTAAGTGAGATGAGAGAGATGTTCCAGCTGCTTCTGTCTTTTGATTGATAGCCGGCTTTTTCAAGATGAACTCCACCTGGCCGGCCTGATCTTTGAAAACTTCACTGTGTATGCTTTGACCGCTGGTTGACCGCCTCAGTTCGCCGCTGTATATAAATGATCTGCACAGATTTGATTGATGGAAACGCTGGAACTAATGCAATAGTAGCAGGAAGGCACAGAAGATGAAAACCTACATTATTGTTATTTTTATTATTATGTGAGATATTAAGACTGTCAGGGCTCCATGTTGTTAAAGTCCTCACAACCCACTTGTTTGCCAAATTTAGCTGTCTGACCTGGTTTGTGTCCTTCTCCTGCAGATCATCGGGGTAACGAGAACGTGCACTTACGTTGAGGAACATTCTGTTGTGGACCCCAAAGAGAAGAGCTTTGAGCTTAAATCCACAAATGTAAGTAGGCGTGTCGTCATCGTTAATACATCAACTTTCTGTAAAAAACGTGATCGAAAGTGTGAGTTCCAGTAAGATAGAAAACAAAAACATGGACTCCCCATTATCATTTCATTGATTATAGGAGGTTATTTCTGTTCAGAAACTTTGACCCTTAACACATGATATCTGAGGACTTTCATATCCCCGGAAAAACAATATTGACTTGTTTTTGTATGCGTGCCCACTGATTAAGCTGCAGTCTCCTCAGTCATCTGATTCTGACATCTGATTTTCATTAAGCAGCCATTCACATAGCAGCGTATTAGCTGCTTCCCCAGTGTGGAAGACTGTCTACTTCCTGATACTCACGTCTGTGACAATGTCTGGATTTCGGGGATAGCTTACTCGGATATCCATTTACCTACACAACACATTTGTTTGACTTGCGTATGTTTAGGTAACAAATTAAACATGACCTGGACTCGGAAGACTTTCTCTACATGGTGTATGGGGGAATTTTAAGCTCCTTTTCATCACATTGGATTTTCACAGGCTGTTAAGTGGAGTTGGCGAATGGTCTGTCTAATGATACTCTTATCAGGGGACGTTTCACTTGTCAAACACAGGTTCCAAATCGAACACTTACAATTGCTGCGTACCAGCTGGAACCATTGTTACTGTTCTCAGTTATACCTGCAACAGTGTCGAGTTCTCTTCTCACTCAGCTGCTGTTACATTTATTGTGATGCTTATAGACAATGTAAATACTACATTCTTCCCTTTGTCCGTCCAGATCTCCTTCACCAACCTCGTTTCTGTGGATGAGAAGTTGACCTACAAGCCACATCCACAGGATCCTGAAAAGTAAATGACAGGTTTTCTTTTATGAATGACAGATGTCACCAGCAATATATATTGTCATGGTTAATAATTAGTTCCTAGTTATCTCTAGTCCTTCCTGTTTTTATGCTTACGACAGTAATATCGTTTTAGTTCAAAGTCAATAACAAACATGTTATGTCTTAAGTTTACAATATTGTTTTGTAGTTTCTATTGTAAGATTATAGACTGGATTTAAAATCTGTAAGGGTTTTTACTTTATGTGTACGGTTTTCTCACTATTTCTTGTGTAATTGCGTTCTCAGGACGGTGCTGACACAAGAGGCTCAGATCAGTGTGAAAGGTATCAGTCTGAGTAGCTACCTCGAGGGTCTCATGGCCAAGACCATTTCTACAAACGCCGGCAAGGTGAAGCAGCCCTTAAATTCTCCTGATGACTCCACTCGGGATCTCTGGTTGTAGCAGCGAGCATGTCATTACACATTGTGTCCTATAACACTCTCCCTCCGTCTGTCTCAGGGTCGGGAGGCAATGGAATGGGTCATCAGACGATTGAACACAGAGATCGAGGAGTTGGCAGCAACCGCTCGGGGTACTATCCGTGCGTCGATGGTGGCAGCAGTCGCAGACAAATGATCCGCGCCTCTTCCTCCCCGCTGGTCTCTCCACCATCATGAACAATCACCTAATCTGCCAAAACAGCCTAATAACCCCAGCCCCCTCCGTCGGCCCTACGTACGTTTGCTTCTGTGTGTTTGTCCCTCCTCTGCCTTCTGCGCGGGCGACTTCAGTACTCGAGACCGCGGGCAGTGACGAGGAGTTGAACTGATGACTGTCAAAAATAACAAACAGGGTTGAATTGGACTGCAGTTTTTTAATTCACTTGGTGCCTCCACATTTCATCAATGTCTTGTCAGCCCCCTTCATCCCTCTCCAATGTTCTCTTCTAATCTCTTCCAAATCTAACATCTGAAATGAAGTCACTTGTTTCAAACTCTTTCTGGATTAATGAACTTACTTTGTACAACAGGACCGACCAAATGATCTCATGCACACAAATGCAAACAGGTTGTGTTCTAGTGACGCTCTGCTTCAGCACTTGTTTGATGTCGGTGCTCCAGGCGTGTTGCACGTCCATGTGAGATCACTCAGCGAGCTGATGAAACACATGCACTTGCTCACAATTTTCTGTGAGCTGCAGCCAGATCGGGAGGACCGTCTGTGGGCGTACTTCCATGGCGCTGTAATACTCCTGCAGCGTTACTAGTTCCATTACACCTGAGACTCTTTTCTACCAGCATGGCGGACTAGATTCTGGCCATACAAGTCTATGTCTTTGTTAGCGTTGTTAGTATCATTTATTACACTGATGTGTCAAAGTGTAATACTGTCCATACTGAATGTTAACTTATTTTCAGCACGTATACTGAAATGCACTTAAAAAGGCGGGACGTCCTTTAAAAGTGAAGAGTTGCAAAATAAAGTTGTTGTGAACATTGAGCGGTTTTGCATTAGGAGCTCTGCAGGGTCACACTCAGGATCACTGATTTAATACCCCAACCATTTTATTTATACTCCTGTATAATGGTATCATTTTAAAGTATGTCATAGTTTGCTATGCAGACGCCACAGTTCATTAAGACAGAGGCAACATCACTGTCCTTGTTTGGCCTTTCCTGCTCTTCCCTCCTTTTGGGGTGTTAATGAGGACGCTTCTACGCTGACGTTTTTGTTTCAATGAAAGCTATTTGTCTGTTGGGTAGATCCGTGTTTTCACAGTGGGTCAGACTATTTCACACCTGCTTCCAGTTCAGTTGGGCTTTTTAAATGTTTGTTAATAATAATCAAGTCCTCCATCAGGTCCAACTCAGGATCACAGTATTTAGTCGGGTCAACTGTCTAATTACTGACCCATCAGCCAGCCGGTAACCACAGTGTCTCCTTTCATGACCCAAGTGTGATGCTTTTCTATAGTAAACAGTCTTATAGTAACAGTGGCTGTAAATAGGCTTATATTTATATTTTGGCGGTGTTACATTCCAAGAATGTGAACATGTAAAAGGATCTAAGAGTGCACACTGAAATGTTTCAAAATAAAGAGGTGTCATTCTTTCATTGATTTGGTGGTAATTTCTTCTTTTTTATGTCAACTCTTCTGTTTTCACCCCTCAAAACTAAAAGGACTGAATTAATCAGAGATGCCTGGATACATTTCTTTATTATCTTGGACCTTGTTGGAATGTTCAGGTGATTGGCTCCTAACACTTAATGACACTGAGAGAAGTGTATCAGAAACCAAGCAAGTGTACATGTTTATAACAGTAACACTGAATGCAGATAAATCAATACATATTCCTGGGATTCACAATTTGCATTAAATTCAAGTTTACATCCAGAGGTCATCGTGTGTCATTGCTGTCAAGTACAATTCTCACGCCTCCATCATGCAGCGCTGTGAGTACGTATGTGGTTAAACGTAACTGTGGAAACATTGTGAACGCTGGTGAAACCAACAACGTGCATCATGATACCTTGTTTGAAACAAATCCCATTAGAGCCTGAATATCTCAAATGAGACATTTACAAAGAGGAAATGCAGGTTTTAACTGACAGACTTGAATGCTGTAGACTACGTTATGTTTCTATACTGCGTAGCCAGATTTGAGAATCGTTTACAGTCCAGAATCCAGACGATGGCAGATGAAGCTTAAACGCAGTTTGCTGGGCGTCCGTGTTCGGTGAGTTAAACGGGCCAATTGTTAGTTGACGCCTGCTAGCAACACCTGAACGTCTGACGCGATGGCTACAAATCCCTGTTAATAAAAAAAAGACAAAGGTCAGCCAGACAACACGTTCTGCTCCTAATTGCACAACTATTCTCCAATAAGCCAAACATTCACCCGACATGAGTAATCTTTCACTAGCTCTTACCTTTTCCATCCCCAGAACTGTGTTGACCAGCTGTGCGTTTTTCATTCTGGGTAAAACCGCACCTTTGCCTAGTTCGGCTGAAACAGAGAGGTAAACTCGGGGCTCAATGAGGAGTAGAAGTAATGTTCAGTTTGTTGGATTGTATCGACATATTGTGAAGGACAGAATGCATTCATCCATCTGCTCTGGTTCATGGTGTTAATAGCATGGGCTCGTCCAAGGGGCCACAAAAGCAGACTCACCGTTGAGTCTAACAAAGCCCAGCGACAGCCCGACCTTCATTGCGCGTTCCAAAGCGCCCGTCTGCAAAGAGAAACGTGGTTTGTTTCAGTCGCTGTGGTTTGAGCGCACACGGGGCGTGTTGTCATTTGTCGTGTACCTGAAAGGTTCCCACTTCACTCGAAGCCAGCGCCAGTGTGAAGCTGTTTGAAAGTAACATATTAAAGAAATGTCACAGAGCCAACGTTTAATGTTTCCAAAACATGGCGATGCTCACTTGTCCTGTGCCACGGAGCCCTTCAGTCTGCCATCAGAAATCCACACTTTACCGCCGAGCTGTGAGTCCTGAAAGAAACCGGTTTGAATGACAGCCACTAACAAGGATCATTCATCATTCATTCAACTGTTTAGTCCATGTCGGGAATCCACATTAGAGAACTTGTTTTAGAATTTATATTTAATAAATAACAGTGTTCATAAATGATAATAGTTTATTTAATTTCATTACTCTTACCATTGGTTGTAATTTATCTTAAATGTACGTATATAATATCCACTGTGCAGCCACTTTGTTGACATGAAGACTAATAGGTACTCACGACATGGAGTTTGAACAGTGGGATCTGGGTCCCATTTGGCTGGATGGCGAAAGCTTTAACAGCGCCCTCAATAGGCAGCTTAACAACTCCAGACTGGAAGGAAAACATGGGCACTTCTCTGGCATAGATCTGCAGAACCATCAGAAGTCCGGGAAACATCTTGGGAAGCTGAAGCAAGAGAGAGAGAAGAAATAGCAATATGAGAAAATGCTGAAGATTCAAAAGGTTGAGATTCCACTTTGCAGAAATCCAAGCAGGGAGAGATACAAGCTGCAGACAATGAAAAGGACGGACTCCTGTTATAATACGCTGATTTTTATAGTCCTTTGGGTTCTTCCCATTGAAGTATTTATTTTTCCAAATGTTGCAGGCGGCAAACTAGTGAGGAAGTGAACACAATAAAAGGGGGTTCATCAAAGTGGGCTGTAAAATGTGAAAGACAAGGTTTTAAACCTCTGTGGTGACAAAATTGAGTTAGTTAAAGCAATTAGATGAAATCCATGGCTTTGCACGTCTGCTGTCTGCACCGGTTTATGAAAATAAAAGTAGAAATCCGTCCCACACCAGTATACAATGTTTTTTCTTGCAGGAGATATTGTAATTATATAGGTTGCAATCAAATGCTCATGCACAAGGACACGCGGCAATGAATGAGACTGTTTAAAGATTCACTGAAATGTAATACTCTACACGATATGTGACACTTGCTGCCATGAATCCCTTCATCCAGAGAGTAAATAAACCCTTGCTGCCAAATGTACACTTACCTGGGGAACGTAAGGACCCATCCAGCTGGTGTTCAGGTGTACAGGGATGTTTGGAGGTATCTGAGATGACAGCAGAGCGTTTTTAACGGTGGACAAATATCAGGGCAGAAAGGTAGCGTTTTGCCATCGTGTTCTTTAGGGGCTCTTGCCATGCTGTCGGTGATGATGGTCTGCAGCAGGCCGGCTGAGTGGAGTGCAAACGAGGCGGAGTTCAGAGTAAACTCAGAGAGGCCCACTGACAGCATGTAGCCCGGCTGCTTCTCCACGGTGAAAGGCTGGGCCTCAAAGGGAGGGTCTATGCGAGGTCTTACGCTGTAGAATTCTCCCTTTAAAATAAAACGTTTCATTTCAATTGCAGCTGTTAAACCCTCTTTGTTGTGGTTACTCTTTATTTCCCTTTGTTCTGGCAGTAGCTCTTAAAATAAATGATTACCACAAGACATAACTTGGGCACTAACCTATAGTTATGTGTTATGTCATCATTTATTTAAAAGATCTGCCTTAAAGATTTTTTTTTCTAAAGGCAAACAGCTTGTAGTGTGTGTTCATCTTTACCTTAAGACCTAGATTCATGCTAGAAGCATTAACGATGGGTATGCTGATGAGAGGCAGGTCAAAAGTAACGTTTTCATCCACATCAAAGGAAACTGATGAAAGTAAAAAAATATAAGAATCATCTATTCGTTGATTTACATTGTTGACCTCTGGACGAAGTAACTGATTTCAACACGATCATTTGTTGTGAGGAGGCGGGCTGCTGCAGTACCTTTCATGGCCTGTAGGTGGTACTCCAGGTTTGCGATGTATTCGTCCACAGCAGGGCAGATCTAGGGAGGAAAGAAAGCATACAAATGTTCTGCAATTGTCATTACAAAAAAATCTACAGCATAAACAGACCCTCAGCCGACAAATATGAAGACGGTACACACTTACTGCAGCCTCTATTTTACTCTTGATATGTCCCTTGAAATAGTCCACCAAAGGGTTGAACATCCAGCTGTTGACAAATGAGAATGCAGGGCTCACATCCGGACATCAGTATTCGTTGTGTCCTCCCCCTCTCCTTGAGTCTTACTGTACCTCGCTCCACCATAAAATTGCATGTTCACATCTTGAAGCCGAGTATTGCAGTGGACACTTGTGACGGACAGATGCCCGCCATCATCTTTCCCCAGCGCCACTTCAGAGGTCACATCCATATTGAACAAAGCCAGGTTGAATGAGCCCCCGTCATGTCTGAAACACACGCACAAACAAAGTCGGTGTAGCCACGGCCCTGTGTGTGTGTGTGGGGGTGTGACGTACACACAAGAAAGCAGACTGACCTCAATAGTTTGTTCAGGTTATGGCGTACTATGGGTGCATTATAAAAATGTTAGTGTTTTCTGTATCGCGTGAGATGCGTGTAGTGGTAAAAACCCTTATGCAGTGAGGCCGAAAAATTTAACTTCCTCAAAAGACCAAAAGAAACAAAGCAAAAGAGCGGTTCTCTTTAACTCTCAAAGGCAATGATGTTTCTCACAAGAGACACATTGTTTGAGGCGAGACTTCCTTTTCTAGTTGTCCTTAACTAAGAACACAAAAGCGAGAATTGTATTCTCAGTTCCTCAATTCAGCTTTAAGTAAATTTGTCAAACTGAAGGGTGAAATTTGCGAATTATAATTGTATGATTTAATATTATAAAGAATCAGAATCAATATCAGCAGCCATTTATTGCCACATATGTTACACATAGAGGAATCCCACTTGGTGCATTGATGCAACATAAGAATAAAATCTTAAAGGATATCTGGATTAGCTTGTTTCTCCGAAAACCCAACAAACCTTGAGTGAACAGCTGTGCGGTCACAGTTTAAATGTAACGCAGAGATTTGGGGACACTCACATTAGGCCAAACTGTGTCGTCCACCTGCCGGTTACTGCAACACTGAGGCCCGAGACGGATGTCTTCACCCCATTGACCTCCTGATAGAACTCAACGGACGGCTCTGGAAGGTCACACTTGGTTATGGTGACTCTGGTGCGCGCGGGGAGAGCAAAGACCGGCGTGAGGACTCAGACCCCAACTAATGTGAAAATGTGTGATGACATGAAACAAACCAAGTGTCAAACGTGACCTTACCCCGATAGCGTGTAGTATATGCTGCCAAGGAGTCGACCGTTGATGTCGGGGAAAGTGACGAGGGGCAGCTTCTCTTGAATCCATCCTGCACCCAGATGCTTTCCTGGGACAAGCAACACATAAACGGTTTTAATCATTTTCAATGAAGCGTGTTTCCTGAACTGTTTTGTGAAAAATACGTACGTAGCTGAAAAGCAATTTAAGTCCTTGAGAAACAATTGCTTTTGGTTTTAATAAACCTCACAATCCCACGCCGACTCACCGTACTGCAGTCCTTTGTCAGTCAAGATGACTTGTACTCCTGGATTTTCTGCACAAGTGCAGGAAATGAGCACGAGTCCCACTATCACGGGTTGGAGCATGTTGCTGCGTTCCTGCTGGGCAATGTACCAAATACTTGTTGAAGCATTCCACAAAACTCTGAGACGTTTCAATGTGAAATGTGCGTTCTGAAATCTAAAATGCCGTTTTAGAGCGTACCTCAGCGTACCTGCGGTCACATGCTGCAACACTCACCTTAATCAATAAAGCGTCTTTGCCAAGTTTGAAGTCGGCTCCTGAACAAACGTCCTCGCCGACTCTATGATTTGGATCAGCAGCAGCTTATATTTCCTGTGTTACTGAGAAGTGAAACTTACTGAAAAAAGGTGTGGGTGTGTGTGTAGCATTGGTGGACTTTGTGTTGTTCAAATACTTCCATCTTGTGTGTCAAAAAACAAAGCAAACGTTTTACGAGGAGCGTTGAACAAAATGTACCAGTCAAAAGTTTGGACACACTTTCTTATTTAAGTTGAATGAGAAAATGTGTCCAAACATTTGACTGGTACTGTTAAAGTTCAATAGCCAAGATCAGTGTTGTTAAACAGGAACAAGTCATGTGAACAACATCCTCATTCTTAAAATTTCCAACTATCATAAAAAGGAAGTGTTCATCATCACATGTGCACCTGGAGGCAACTGATCGCAGACATATTGACGATCAACAGGGGGAGGTTTTCAAACAGTCGGCTAAACGCTGATTTTGGAAACCTTTGCCACCTGTCAATGATTATTTTGATTGGTTAATGTTAACATTAATAACATTGCAGCGGGAACCGACAGGCTCATATCGTTGTTTTAGAAAAGGGAAGCTTTCACATTTGAAGACAGTGGAACTGAAAGAGAAAGTAAACCAGCGAGGCCTCTGCGTCATCCCGGGGACTTTTCAAAGAATCATTAGAATCACCAGCCATAAAATACTTAATTTATTTATCTCTTAATTCAACAAATACTCTTTTTTTCTCACACACCATGGTTAGTTCCATTAAATCACAATTAACAAGTTCAATAGGAAGAGAATATTATCAGACAGACATCTTTTTCATATAACACAGTTAGGACCCACTTGCTTGCACTTTGAATTCACTTCATCCAGAATGACACTCGAAACACCAAGAAAACAAATGAGCCAACAAGGACTACTATAGCAATAAGATGGAAAATAAATCACAAAAACGCAAACAAAGTGAAATAAAGTTGTTTAAACAGCTACACATACGTTTTTTTAATGGTTTATTCCACAGAGCACCCTCTGATCTGATGGGTGCATTGGTATTTTCTCTCTGCAGTGGGATTAATGATATATTGAGCAGCTCAAAAACCAATAATTACATATTCACTCCATTGTTTTTCACATATTTCATTCCCCAGATATAAACACGTATACACAGTAAGACCCATGGTAGACACTTTCACTGGATCTTTGACAACTTTGCATGTAGACTGATACCTGGACCGGCTTGTTAATGCCCACATACTGTATTTATTCCCCCCTTTCATGCGGAGGCTGTATTCCTCTGTCCAGTCAATAAAACACATTTTCTGGAATGAGTAGAATACTTAATACTATGATTGAAGAGTTTATTATTGCACATTATCACAAAGGCAAAATAAAAAAAGATGTACATTTCACACAAATAATCATCCTCATGAGCTTCTTTGTCAAGTGATGTTTTGGTGGTCCGGCGTCACGACAACTTCAGCACATCAGTCGTGGATATTGTACCTGTACGCCTCTATGAGTCCTTCAACTGAGTGAATGAAGCCAGATATGGCGCATATGCCCCCAATAACAAAAATGGCAACGTCGAAGAAGACGTGGTGCCACAGGAGATTCCGCCACTGGAGCTTCAGGTGGAAGAGGCTTGGCAGGAGGAAGCACAGCCCAGCGCCCGTGAGGCTCCCAGTTAAACCCATTAGGAGGGCAAAATGGGGGACAAAGACGGCCATGAGCAAAGTGAAGACGACCAGGCCAATTCGGAGTCCCAGACCCCAGGATTTCAGCTGCCCGTTTGGCCCGTAGCAGTCAGGGAAGATGGCTCTCCCGCCATCCTGGAAAAAGGATTTCTCCAGAACCTCGACTGCAGCAAAGAACGGCAGCGGGTAAGACAACAGCGCCTTGGAGACGAGGAAGAGGTTCACCACGGCCCGGATGGTTGAAGGCAGGTTATCTGTGATGACCTCTTTGGTGGCGTCTGCCCAAGTCAAGTAGGCCACCAGGGCGAAGAGGCCCTTGAGGACGCAGGCTGCTATGTGAGTCCACTCCATCATGCAGTGGAACTCGCTGGGCTTCTGCATATTTCCCTCCAGGGAGGGGAGGAAGATTTGGGAGGTGTAGCTGAACACTATGATGCCGATGGAAATGGGGAATTTCTTCACGTCGATATAAAACTTGACCTTGTCCCAGGCCCAGTCGCGCGCCCGCGAGAGGCAGTAGGCGATCACGAGGATGTTGATGATGAAGTGCGCGACAGTGCAGAGCAAGCTGAACTTGGAAACGGCCTTGAGGTTCTTCAGGAACGCGCAAGGGAGGAGCGCGACCGTCGCCAGCACAGACCACGCCTTCTGGGAGATCGGGAAGCCCGGGAAGCTGTTGACCATCAAATTGCCGCTGACCACAACGTAAAGAATGCAGGTCATGACCAGCTCTATGATCTGGGCCACGTTCACCACGTGGCCGCCCAGCGCCGGGAAGCGGGGCGCGCAGCAGGCGTTGGCGATGTCGACGTAGGAGTCCCGAACGCGCACTTTGATGCCGTCCTCGTTGTCCTCGTACAGACACGCGATGAGGATTTTCCCGGTGTAGCAGCACACGACGGCCGCGAAGATAATGAGGAAGAGACCGAGGTAGCCGCCGTGGAGGATGGCGTAAGGCAGGCCGAGGACGAACATGCCCTGCAGACAGAGAAGCGAGATGAGCGGTAATGGAAGAGGCCCACATCGCAGTGACAGGCCGAACCAGCGCAGGCGTGCAAGGGCTCACATCTTACATAACAACTGTGACATCTATCTATCTATATAAATATATAAAAAAATCTCTCTCTATATATATATTATATGTATATATAATCTCTGTGACTATGCAACGCAGAAATGAATACCGCAGTGGATTCATTTCCAGTATCCGCCCCGCAGTTATGTTGTTCATTCGCATTGCCCTTGAAAAACAGGCCCTTCGTTAGCGTGTACGATGGGCTGAATCGAATTTAAAAGACAATTTTTTTTTAAACGAATTTGGATACGATTTCAATTTGATGGAGACGCTGATAAGGACGTGGGTGCCATTCAGCCGCGGGGCTATCAAAGCCGTGCAGGCCCTGCCTGCAGCTCCACTGATAAAACGATTTGAATATATCAATTCTAGCACCCATTGGCTGCAAGGAATTTATTCTCAAACCAAAAATTAAACGATCAATTGAAGCCTGCATTAATTATGATAAAAAAATTGAGCTATGTTAAAACATTTAAAATATAAAGCCTTCGACCAAATTGAACATATTGTCTGTTATATTCTCTCGAATTGTACGAAATAATACGCATGCCCAGAGAAGGCTGGCATCTTGAAATACAAATCCTATAATATGAACATGTTCGGTTCAAGGTGACTCTTGGTCCTGTCGCAGGCCCGCTCCACGCAGCGCGACCCTGTTGCGTGCGCACACGCACGACGATCGCGCCTACCTGAATGGCATTGGTGACGTTCCAGCCCGCTTCCCACGTCGTGATTTGTGGTTTGTCCTCATCCAGCGAGCCGCCCGTCTTTAAGGACGAGGGCCCACGGCCGGTGCCGTCCCTCTGGTAGTGACTGTCTCCGTCCAGCTCCCCCTCTCCCTCCAGCTGGCCCCCTTCCTCCTCTCCCTGGAGGACATCCATTTGCATCCCGTGCCTGTAGTCGTAGTCCAAGTCGTCGCACTCGGCGAAGCCCACTCCCTCTTCATCCGTGGCGGCCTGGAAGCCCAGTCGGGCGAACACCCCGCTGACCTTGGCCTGGGATTTGTTGGAGACCGTGTGGGCCGCGTTGGTCAGCTTGTTGGAGAGCTTGTGTCGTATTAGGTGAGCCATCTTTGCCCGGACAAAGAAATAAAAAATAAGACACGTTCTTCAACTGAAAATGATATCACCGAGTGAGAAGAAAACGAGGCAGATGCATGCAGGGTGGGTTGTTCTCGGTTTGATCCGCTACTGTAAAGTCATGCTTGTTGCCCCTTCGGTCGTTGTCGCAAAGTAAAGCTGCACGAGCCCTCTGACGGTCGCCAAACTGCTTCACCCGAAGAAGAAAAAAAACGTGAAAAGAAAAATCCTCAGCCTCTTCTCTTGGCTTGCTCATCCATATTACTCCCTAAAAAACACACACACACTCCTCGGCATCCGCCTCGCGTGGGAAACGCCCCCAAAAACGGAGAGTATGTCCTCATGTGTCGCTAAAAAAGACACCTTAGCATTTGTTTTGTGTGTCAGTTGTGGGTCCCTTTTGGTGGCAGCGAGGGAATCTGTGACTGACTGCAGCACCGAGAGAGGGGCGAGAGAGGGGAGAGGGAGGGGAGAGAGAGCGAGGGAGAGAGAGCGAGGGAGAGAGAGAGAGCGAGAGAGAGAGAGAGAGAGAGAGTGGGAGAGAGATGGAGAGAGAAGAAGAGAGAGGGAGAGGATCACGAGGAAAAAACGGACAGGTTATTTAAAGGCAGCAGTAATACATAATTGCTCGTGACATTGTGCATGAATGCAGATATCAAATATGTTTTCTGCTTTCATGCTACATTCTGTCAACAGGTCGACAGTGAACGAACAGCGTGGTGAGGCCTGCTACATACAGAGCTGAGATACTTTAACACACGGGCCATGAAAAATACCAAGAACATTTTCTTTATTCGTACATCAATTTTTCGTTGTATTTACAATTTTTTTTAAATAACATTTCAACAATTTAACTGTAAACTATTTTTGAAATTGAAATCGAGAGCGGCCCACGCGCGTCATGGGTGTTCCCTGCCCAGACAAAAGGCCGGATATGTTTAAAGAATGATACATGTTTTTATTAAATAACATTCATAATATTTGCCTTTTTAACTTTTTAATATAATAAATGTCTGATTGTTACAGATTCAAGTAGCTTATTTCCACACAAAATGTACGGCCCACGTTCATATTAAAATATTTAAATGACTGCGACTTTTTATTGCTCAGATCCCCGTGCTGTGAATGCACACGTGTACAGGTTTTAAGTTTCCATCTCATTTAACAGCTTGATTCCAGATGAGCATGCTCGGCAGGCCGTGAAGGGATGCAACTCGTTGCTGATGTGATGAACATCCTGCAGCTGGCCAGATGCCACAGAGCCCCGACAGCACCGCGGACAGCTCCTCAAACGCAGAAAAAAAGAGAAAACGGCGCAATCTCCTCCTGCGCTTTTTCTTCTTCTTACACATAGAATTAAAAGGGAAAACAATCTTCCTTGATGCATCACGGACTTCATGTACCTTATTGTCTATAATAGTGTGCATATACTTGAGACCGTTTTATTGGAAAAAAATCCCATGGTAGAGTTTCTTTTTCCTCTCTCCACCGCAGCTCTAATCCTCGGGAATATACGAAGCACCTCGCGTTTGCCTCGATAATCTGCTGTGACACGGATGAGCAAAAGTGTCATCACATTTTTTGCAGCCTGCTTCAGAAATGCCTCCCGCTGTGGCGATGGCTGGAAATCAAGGCATTTGTCTCTTATTTAACAAAACGTTGAACATCTCTGTTGTTTATGTCAAACTAATGTAGATCTGTCTTTTCAAGGCGGGATTAATTCATTTTGGAAACGAGAATGTGTACCAAGAAATGCGCGAATGCGAGAAAAAAAAACACCACAACGTAGAGGTCTAAATTTAGAAACCCGCCGGAGGACAGAGAAAGTTCCGCATATTTTCATGCTCGGCTTGCGCAGCTTTGCCAGCTGCCATTTGTGTTCGGGCCAACATAGTGTTTGTTAGGGAGTGTGTGTCATACATGTCTGGAGGTATGTGCGCGCGCGCGTGTGTGTGTGTGTGTGTGTGTGTGTGTGTGTGTGTGTGTGTGTGTGTGTGTGTGGGAGAGAGAGAGAGAGAGAGAGAGAGAGAGAGACTGTGCGCCTGTGTTTGTGTGTTGCAGGACAGTGACGACACAAGGAGAGTCCTTGAGGCGTATCTCCCTCCCCCATCACATGCACGATCCGCGGGCGAACGTGGGCACAGACGATCGGCTGCAAATGTCACACGCGCACACGGAAACGCAAGCACGCGAAATACATGCCGCCTCACCCCAAATCTAAGGAAATGAACGGCTTAAATACGTTAAACAAAGATGTAGAAAAATGTTGCAGAGTAGGCTAAGCAAATCTGAACACCCCCCCCAAAAAAAACAAATCCTTTTTCAGAAAATTACACCGGCCCACTTTCAATTCTATCCAACACGGTATATTTCTATTCATCATGACAAAATGCGTTTTCGGTGTGCCTTTTTTTTCTTTGAAAGGGCTTTACGATTGGTTGCTGGGGCGACCAATTTAGCTTCTAAGGCTACAAAGAGAAGGATTAATTCAGGCTGAATGTGTGTGTGTGTAAGAGTAAGAGACAGCAAGAGACACTCAGAGATGGGAGTGTTTGCTTGCAAGCAGCCCGCTTCAATGTGTGTGTGTGTGTGTGTGTGTGTGTGTGTGTGTGTGTGTGTGTGTGTGTGTGTGTGTGTGTGTGTGTGTGTGTGTGTATGTGTGTGTGTGTGTGTGTGTGTGTGTGTGTGCAGGCCTGAGATACGAAGGAGCTTAGCCTCGTGTAACAGCCGTGCAGTGCTGACTGCAAGCAATAATCTCTGATAGTTGCCATGGCCACAGTAATTGGACAGGGTGTGTGTGTGTGTGTGTGTGTTGAGATTTGAGAGAAAACATTTTGTTCCTGTGCACAGGTTATTTGTGTCTGAGAGACTTGACTCAGTTGTTGGCTTGGAAGGAGAATTGAAATAATTAAGCAAATCTCGACCGCTTCGTGTGACGAATGAGTCAAAATAAACAGCTGTACTGTCACTTCTAACGCAGCACACTCATGATTTTTTTTTTTTTTAATGAGCAGATGAATGCAATGCATGGTGATCGTTTTTTTTGTGACGATGGTCTTTTAAGAATATCTTTGATTCAATAAAGTGTGCAAAATGTCTTAAACGAGTCTCCCATTTTGTGTTAAAACACCTTCCCTACAAAATATGGAATTTGTTAGCGCACACAATTGGATTTGTACCTGAACAGAACAGCACAGTTGTAACCTAAATTATAACATCATTGATGGCTGAATTCCATTTGAGTCCTGGCATTGTGCATGCTGGCTCACTGTGACAGGTCAAAATAAATACTTTTTTCTTTACTTCTCAACCAAATACGTCCCAAATGTCTAACTTGTGATTGATGTGAGTGGTAAAAAATATATAATGTTTTTCTTTTTTTTTTATTACAAAAATGTAAATAGGATTTAGGTGAAAATGGGCGTGATTTCCATGAACAAAGAAAGTGTTTCTGGACAAATTAGATTGAGCTTCAGTTTACTCAATTTCGATCAGTCAGTTAAGATTTCGCCCACTTTCGTCCCCTCACACTGTTTTGATGCAGAACAACCCTGTAAGCCCCCCCCTCCCCGTTCCTGTTGCCAGGCCTGTTTAGCCTCCCGGTCTCTCATGGAATACATATTTTACAATGTCAACAGTAGTGGAATTACGTGCAGCGTTCTTCTCATCAGGTGTATAAAGTTAACCATACAATTAAAGTGTATTATCACCAATTGTTTTCACCCTGAAACGTCTGTGCGTGAGTCATCATGGCAATATCCTGCAGACATGTACCGCACCACTGAAGCACTTTTATGTAGGTGTTAATTGAGTGTGGAAATATTGTCTAACCTTTATAGCTGGCCAGATGCAGTCAGATGTGTAGTTGAGGTCAAAAGGAAGGCCGAGTTCAAACCTGGTCCCACAGCAGCAAAACCTCTTTCTAGGTAAATAAAATGGCAACTAAACATTAAAAATTCAACACTACGGGAACATTGTCAGATGACTTCAACTATGTTTGGCCAAAGATCCTCGCGACACACACATGGTCTGCCTCTTCTCGTCCCAGCAGAATAAGTGGTTAGACTGTTTTACAAACAGTGCCTATACTTGACCTTTACGTGAGAAAATAATTAATCGTTGAGTTCATCTAAGGTCCTGCTAACACAAGTCTGGCTAAAGCAACCGACCTTTGATCTGTATCTCCTAAACCTAAATGGGGCTTTTTCTAACTTGTAACCACAAAAAAAAAATTCTGTATTTTTATGATGTTATCTTTGTCTTTGAAAACACATGGCGAGCACTGCTGGATTAAGGCATGCTGACATCTGATATGGTTATAGAGAAGATGGACACAGCGTGATCAATTCCTCTTTTTGTGTTCTTTTTCTGTTGGTTTTATAAAAGCTCCAATAGATCTGCGCCCCATAAATACCAGGTAGCAGAGTTAATATCACTTTATGAATGCAGAGTTGGGGGCCACGCCAGCTACGATTCATTAGACCATTGCTGTTCATTGGCAGCGCTTTGGTCAAAACTCCCTCCTTCAACCTGACATGAGATTTAATCAGTCTACTGTGCACACATATGCATCTTATTCACAAAACAATACATAGATTGCTAACATGAAATACACACACACACACACGCACACACACACACACTTTCACACCCATACATGAATGCATGAATAGTGACAGGTGCACAAACACATTAATCACTCTATGGCCAAAAAAGATCTGCTGGGCTTACAGAGTCAGAGACTGAAGAGATTAGTGACAGACGATGTGCGTGTGTGTGTGTCTGTGTGTGCATGTGCGTGGGTGTGCAGGGTGTAGAGGAGAGTCATGGAGGTTGCAGGGGGTTTTGTCCGCAGTGTGGCTCTGATATTTCAGAAATGCTCAGAGTTAGGATTGTTACATAAACTGCTCTCTTCCTCCATCCGTCACCCCCCCTCTTCCTCGCTCTCTCTCTCTTTCTCACACACACACACACACACACACCTCTGCACTTTTATTGATGGACAGGTATACCAAAATGGTTAATTGAGCCTTTGGCACATTGCAACATTTACATATTCAGTACATATATATACATATATATATATATTACACATTCATATTCAGTGTTTGTGTGGTCACGGAGAAACTGGTGTATTACAGTTTCTTACTGATTTATGCATAAAAACAGAAATATACACGTAACTCAAACACAGCAGGACTCCAAATTGAATTAAAAAAATTCATTGGCCTATTTTAAAAAGCAGAAAATTATAAAGCATTGAATATTTACAACATTTTCTACTGACTTTTATTATTTCATCAGTAAATCACATCCTTTCATACGCCACTAAAAAAAGGAAATAGTTAAATAAGAACAACGCTGAACAATGAAGACTAAAAATGCCAAATTACTATCTCAAATAATTAATATTATTCATGAACACTAAACAGGATTGTTCCAAACGTGTAAATCCCCCTCCCTCCCCTGCCTGTCGGTGGGAAATAACAGTCTGTTCATTCCTCCACAAAATGGAGGCTGCTCTGCATCACGCGTGGCGTCCCAGGGTGCTCGTAGCCTATTAGTTCCCCTGCGCCTCATCACCGATGCCGGGATGACAAGCACAACAAGAAGAGAGCTGCGAGCGTCGTGCACAGACAGCTACACATTGTCAGGTCTTGCCTTATCGGGAGAATGGATGTCGGTGTGTGTGTGTGTGTGTGTGTGTGTGTGTGTGTGTGTGTGTGTGTTGGAGGAGAGGAAATACATGTGGGTGTATTTGTAGTTGAGTTTGTGACTGTGTGTGCTTGTTTGTGTGGGTGAGGATGTGTGGATAGTGGGGATGTGTCCGTCTTACCAATGTAACCAAGTGTGTGTGCGTGTTTGAGAGGGTGAGCTGACCCAGATCTGCTTATTAGCATCAGGAGGGGGGGACGGCAGTCACTTAGAGCTTTGTGCCTGAGCAGTGAACTGTGCTCGTGGTTCATCGACACACCATCAAGCATCATACAGTAACACTACACACACACACACACACACACACACACACACACTTTCCTTCCTATCATTTGCTCCAAAATATCTGTGCTATCCAGGAAATAAATCCACCCACACCACACCTTTTCTGCAATATTATAGAATATAAATTGAATTAAAATGTATTAATCTGAACAGCAAAAATCAATTGCATCCAAAACAGTTTGCCATAATTCCAATTTACATTTTAATATACAAGACATTTAAAAAATGTACAAAAAAATGACACCATAGAACTGGTGTTTTCATGTGTTCAACAACGTGTGAGACTTTTTAATACATTCCTCAGATTCAGTTTGTTTATTAACTGTAATACAGGAATGCATTCAGGAGATAAACTGTAATCAAATTCAGAGCGTGAGATCCCCGACATAAACATGTGCATTGAGTGAATGTTGTGCAGTGGAGCAGACGGGGATGTACAGTAGCCTAAATGCAGGTGTCCCACATCTCCAGCTGAGGCTTCACTCGGCCAGCGTGGAGTAGCAGGATGGCAGGCGAAAACAAATCTGGGATCTCACGGCCTGAAGGGAAAATGTCTGTTCACATGGTTTGGATGTAGCTTCAAAATGGACTCATCCATTTCCTTGTTTATTCAGTTGACCACCGATTCGAGCAAGTAGAAGACAATGGCAGAGAGACGTCAAAACACTATTTTAGTTTGTAAACAGACTGCAAATGGTTATTGAGATGAAGGTTTTTTTCATTTTTTTTTATTTTTATTCTTATGGCTTCATCATATATGGAAACTTTGTGGTCTCGCCTGGAATTTAAAATGTGCCGCAGAGGAGTGCTTCTCATTTCTAAAGAGGTTTGCCCAAATGGGGTGTAGCGCGACCTCTGGTGTCACAAGGATGACATAGTCCAATTTTACATTTATTGTAATAAAATCAAAGTTAAAATAAGAGATGCCAATATTAACAGAAAGATAATTAACGACCCTGGATTATACACCAGATTAATTTGTGTCAATGCGGCATGTTTTAGACTAAAAGAGGGACAATTTTATATATTTGAAATGCTTCTATTTTATATTTGGCTGACACAGATTGGAAGGCAGTGGTCCACTAAACGCTGAGGGCAACGGAGTGGACGGCATCCCTTTACTACTAGCGCCCCCTGCTGGGCCCCTTCAACGTCGCAGCTACAGCCATGTGTCAAATCCGAATACAGAGAGATACAGATTTGAAATACGTTAATGTTTCAAACCTGTTTAAAGGGCACATACACTATTATTATTATTATTATTAAAAAAAAACATTTTATTTTGCAATAGCAAAGCCAAGGCCTCTATTTTATTGTATTAGTCCATATTGAACAGTGGTACTCTTTTTTTGTATTTTTAACATGTCGCTGTGTACAGATTGAATGCCTGTTAGAACGGCGGATTTTAAAGCCAATGGGAACCAAAAGTCACCAATATCGTGTCTTCACTCGGTCATATTTTGCAGTGACGCGCTTTCAAAATGGCTTCCAAACCAGATCCGGTCTATCAAATCTTCTCATTTCGAGACAGTAAAACCTCTCCCGACCCGATTTTTGACCTCCCCGACCAATGCTTGGCACCTACACCGGCCGCCATAGTGATAGACAACGGCTCCTTCCAGACCCGGGCCGGCTGGGCCTCCGCAGCGGCGCAGCCGGACTCCCCGCGGCTGCTCTTCAAGTCGGTGGCGGCGCGCAGCAGAGGCGCCGCCCGCAGCGAGACCCAGATCGGCAACGACATCCCAAACCTGGAGCCGCTGCGGTGGCTGCTGAAGAGCCAGTTTGACCGAAACGTTGTGGTGAACTTCGAGATCCAGGAGCTCATGTTCGACTATGTGTTCACTCACCTGGGCCTCGGCTCGGAGGTTAGTGGCGGACGGTGACCACGTGCAGCATCACTCACGTCCTTTACTGCCCGATAGAAACGTGACGTCGGGTTGGGTTTGAATTCGGCGGTTTTATTATCTCATTAGTTTCCATCTCAATGCCTTTTCAAATACACAGTTAAAGTTAAATTCGTTTCTCCACTTGATCCCACTGCTTTTGGACTTACACCGACTGTTAATGGACTTACATGAACTAATTCTACTTGAAGAAATGTGTTCTTTTTTATTTGATGATTATTTGCATTCTAATGAATATTTTCATTATTATTTTCATTAATTTTCAATATGTTTTGGTGAAAGTAATGTCATTAAAAAAAAGATTTTCTGTACATGCTAAAACTAATAATATAATAATATTAGGAACGCAGAGGAAAGAATAGACCATGAATCAGGAATCAGGAATCAGGAAACATTTATTAGCCAAAATATGTCAAACATACAAGGAATTTGTCTTGGCGGTTAGTGCGCGACAATAGACAGACAAGACAACAGTGCACAAGTAATAAAATAAAGTGGAATGAAATGCTAGTGCAATGGGTTAGTAGAATATGGCTAAGGCTATGGGTTAGTATAAAACAAGGGAATAAAGTTAAAAAATGTTAAATATTAAAAAGTTAAAGAAAAGTATTAAGCATAAAGTGCACTAACAAACAAGTAACAGACAAGAGACAAAGTGACAAGTGACAAAGTGATGAATTGCAGTTAAAGTGGCATGTGCAGTGTGAGGGGGAGTGACCGGTGGAGTGTTATAGTCAGACAGTGGGGGACCGGGCTCTGTTGATGAGCCCGACTGCTGACGGGAAGAAACTGTTCGTGTGGCGGGAGGTCGTAGTCCTGATGGACCTCAGCCTCCTGCCAAATGGAAGGGGCACAAACAGTTTTTGTCCAGGGTGGGAGGGGTCGGCCGCGATCTTTTTAGCTCGCTTCAGAGACCCGGAAGCGAACAAGTCCTGCAGGGACGGCAGATTGCAGCCAATCACCCTCTCCGCAGAGCGGATGACACGCTGCAGCCTGCCCTTGTCCTTGGCTGTGGCTGCAGCGTACCAGACGGTGATGGAGGAGCAGAGGATGGACTCGAGAAAAAAACGTTGTAATGAATAAAGAAAGTCATAACCAGTGTTTTTGTAGTAACGGTGTGTTTTAACTACAGGACGGCAGGCTGGTAATATTTAGGCCTTTCTGTTTTATTTCAAACAAACTCCCCATGACACCCAGTTTGTCAACCAGCCTTATTTACTCCCTATTGTCCCAGGGCAGCGTGGCACACCCCATTGTGCTGACAGAGGCACCCTGCAACCCGCTGCACTGTCGTCAGATGATGTCAGAGTTGCTGTTTGAGTGCTACCACGTCCCGTACGTCTCCTACGGCGTGGACAGCTTGTACAGTTTCTACAACAACAACACTCAAAGGAGCCTCCAGCCACCACACACAGGCATCATTCTGTCCTCAGGATACCACTGCTCTCACATCCTGCCGGTCATCGACGGCAGGTGAGGATTCCCAGGCAACTGCTTCTGTGTTGCATTCGCTCTTTTAAGTTCATTTTGACAACATCTTCCTTGCACTACAGTTCCATTGTTTTTCCATTTAGTTCCATTGTTTCAGACTCTTCAAAGCATTCATGCCGAGCACGCATTTTGCGTGCTCGGCAGAGTGTAACTTTGAAAATTCTCCCGATTCAAGGTTTGATGCGGTGAACTCTAAGCGCGTGAACGTGGCTGGGAGTCAGGCAGCGTCTTACCTGCAGCGGCTCCTCCAGCTGAAATACCCAGGTCACCTCGCCGCCATCACACTCAGCCGCGTGGAGGAACTACTGCATGAACACAGTTACACTGCTGTGGATTACCATGAAGGTACTTTGTGTCGGTGTGAACATACATATATGTTGATGCATTTAGAGCTTCTCCGGACAAGTTCACAAATCTGTTCAGGTTTTGGAATTGCTGAAGACCTTCATCTTCAGTGACATTTATGCCCTCCCCACTGACCCTTTAATGTTTTACAAATTGTGTTCTCCACAGAGCTGGAAAAGTGGCGCAGCCCAGAGTTTTATGAGCGGGAAGTTCACCGGATGCAGCTTCCCTTCTCTGGTAAGGTGCCGGGCGGCTGTGTGAGTGCGGAGGAGAGGCAGGAGAGACGGGCTCAGCAGCTTCGACGGCTTCAGGAGATCAACGCTCGCCGCCGGGAGGAAAAACTGCTGCAGGACCAAGAGAGGCTGGACAGACTTCTGGCAGTGCAGGCAAGGGGCCTAATGCGTTATCTGCTAGTTATTTTCCAGCCTTTTTGGTTTCTTCAGATGCCATGGATATGCATAAGACTCCACATACAGTAGGGAAGACCTTTTGGAGCCCTTTACATGCAATTAAAAATGGATGAACCACTTAAGGGCTAATTGTTCCACTAATGACGGTTTGTGTTCACTCCAGCAATAACTTTAACACGCCTGAAACACAGCTGAACATAGCAGAACGTAGCAGGTGTGACCTTCACATGGATCAAAGAGTTTCTTTGTGTGCAGGAACTGCTGGAGGACGGCCTGTTGGATCATTTTCACAAGAGGCTGGTGGAGCTCAACATGGACTCGGCCGAGGAGCTGCAGTCGTACATCAACAAGCTGCAGCTGGCGGTGGAGCAGGGTAGACAGAAACTGCTGCATAGCGACGGAGCGGAGGGAAAGATTGAGGTGAGTGTTACTCCACCGAATAAGCGAGAAACAGAATCGGAAAATCTGGATCACTTGTTAACTTGTAAGTACCATCTGGGCCTTTTGAGGCTGTTTGCCTGGCAAAACAGTTGGATGTATAAAAAAAGATCTTTTTTGTAAGTATTTCATGTAAAAATATGAGATTTAATTGTTGAAGTATAAACAAGTGAGAAAGTGGACCCAAAAGTAATGGCAGCAACTAATCTACTTCAGAACCACTGAGCTGAGGTCAAATTCAAACGTACCAACTATTAATTAGGTCCACATGTCATCGGGGCGTCACTGGCTCCTTCCTTGTTTGCTGCAGTCGATGTGCTGCAGCTGACAGGGAGCCTGAGGCTGTTCTGTTGCTCTCTGCCAGGTGTCCGAGCTGGAGCAACCGATGGACGATGGAGACGCAGTGGCTCTGATTGATTCTGACTTCCCCGACGACACGCTGCCAGAAAAACCTGCAAATGTGGTTCAGGTAGTGGCACAGATACACTGGAAGCTCCGAGACAAGATGTTTAGATCCTCAATAATGGCAACACATTTTGGGCCGTATTATGTTAATCTGCCAGCACAGTGAAGGAACTGGGACATTTTTGCTGATGATACGATGCATTTGGTACCGCTCATTATCTTTCACCTCATCTCCAGCCTGTGTTCAACATGGCGGAGTACCACCAGCTGTTTGTAGGGACGGAGCGACTGCGGTGTCCAGAGATCATGTTCCAGCCGTCGCCAACTGGAGAGGATCAGATGGGACTCATGGAGACGCTGCAGTACGTCCTTGCCAGGTAATGACAAATCATGCACATGGAAAACACGTCTTTTAAAAAAAAAATCATGTTTGGAACTGATAGTTAATTGACATTTTTACTATTTGAATTGATACATTGGTATTGATGTCTTTCATAAATCTTCTGGACCACGTACAGGTACACACCAGAGCAGCAGGAGGCGCTGGTGAGCAATGTGTTTTTGACAGGAGGGAACATGCAGTACCCCGGTATGAAGGAGAGAGTGGAGAGAGAACTGCTGGCTATGAGGCCCTTCCAGTCACACTTTAAGGTACAAGGCCCTTTTTTAAAAACCTTATGGAGCATTACACATTCCTGCTTGTCAGGTTTCTTGTCATTTTATGTGACTCATCTACTGACACAGCTTGAACATCTAGTAAAATCCAGTTAACGAGGCGTTACTGCTGTAAATATTCCAAACCAAATCTTGTGAACACATTTTTTTATCTCTGACCGACTCTGTCTCAGGTGACGATGGCGTCTCGGCCGGCCCTGGACGCCTGGTACGGGGCGAGAGACTGGGCCATGCAGCATCCACCTAGCGAAGGAGAGGGAGGAGCAGCAGCGGAGGGCTGGATCAGCAGACAGGAGTACGAGGAGAAAGGCGGCGAGTACCTGAGCGAGCACTGCGCTTCAAATGTCTTTGTTCCCATGAAAATCACCAAACCCGTCCCTGCTCGCCCCACCGAGCCCTCTGCTACCACGCTGACATCTACCGGGGCTTCTGCCGCTGTCACCACGGTTACGTCTGCCCTGTCCCCCTCCTGTTCTACTGTGGCTGCTAATGTTACTCTGGTTACTTCCTGAACTGAGATCTCCGTTATCGTTGAGTCTATGCTGTCAATGTGTCTGGACTGGATTTCACTGCATTTTATCCAGTTGGGTTTGGTTTGTGACTTGTAATCTTTTACCTTTTTAACCGGTCAATCAAAGATAAAGATTACCTTGAAGAATAAACTTAATAGACTCTTTGATTCAGCTGGTTTAAAAACAGAAAACAGTGGTCCTGCCCACGCATGATTGTAACTGCAATGCATCTGTTGTGTTTACCTGTAGAAAGGTAATGAAGCGCAGCACGTGTACGGTGCCACAGCTGTAGCTGTTTTTACCATTTTAAGACACCGGAGTTTCCCTATTTTGAACCAACTGGTCCACTATTCATCAATGCAAATGGACCTCTGTTCTGTTCTCAATCTTCATCCATTTTTGTTTCCTGTGACTTTTGTAACTCATAACTGGAACTTTGTTGAAGGAACAGCTCTATTTCATCTCCATGACGTTTGCTGATACCACAAGAGGCCATTCATATTGAATGGTCACCAAGTTAATGGTCTGAAAAGGTCTCGTGGGAATATTTTGTAGACAATGTAAATAGAATGTGTTGTTTGCATGTTTTTAATAAAATATATTTTCACTGATAGAAACAGCTGTTTGCTTTTAATTGAATGACTGGTTGAGATGAAAGTCAGGCAGCTGTCTGATGACTGGTTACAGATGACAAGTCTTACATTTACTTCCTCAGTCCTGTCATTTCTGTTTCTTTCACTGCAGCGCACTTTAAACCAATTAGAGGATTAGTTTATGGAAGTCACGTATTTTCTGCCTGAGTTGTATCCATCCACGAAGAGACGTGTGGATTTGATTCCCAAACAAATGTTTGCTGCTCCACAAACAACATTTAGGGGAATTGTTTTATTTGGGTGAACTGACCCTTATGAAGGCAAGCATTTATGATACGGGTGTGCAGTATAATTTTACACCACTAGACTGCGCAGATAAACTGACAGCTTGTTGGCATATTACAGTGGCAGATCTATTATATAACACAATTAGATTGACCTATAATGTCTAGTAGATTTGCTTCAATTCAAGAGTTTCAAAGTTCCTCTGAGACTGATTTATGCGAGAACTGCAGCAAAGTGCTGGTCAGACATCTCTTTGAAGGAGACATTCTCTCTGTTGTCTTACATCAATGCTAAAAACTCATGTAGGATTCTGAGTGCCAGTTGAAACAAAGGTTTTTTTTTGTATCTACACTACTAATCTACAAACCCACAGTTTAATCAGCCAAAAACCCTAAATATTTTTCTCTCTCTCTCATCTGTTCAAAAGGTTTTAACGCTTACTGTCAGAACTGTCAAGTGACTTGCAGGTGTTTTTTCTGCACTATTTTGTTCCCTTTGTTCTTTAACATTATTAACCCAGCAGACCTCTGCAGTCTAATGGCATCATGCGGTGACAAAATGTGCCACAACTCAGGGTTCAAAAGTCTGCCAGCTTCTTCTGTTTCTCCTCAAGCAGCAGCAACAACAGCAGCAGTAACAGCAGCCACACACACACACACACACTCCCTGGTTTGCACAGCAGGCCAGAGCAAGGCTAATCAGAGCCAAAACAGGCCTTCCACTGCAGGGGGATTGGCTCAAATTCAACAAGAGGGATTAAATGGAAGAAGAAATCCTTTGAAAAGCAGGTAAACAGGATTAATTTCTATGGCTACACTACATTTCAACAATACTTTCTTAATGATACTCAGGGAGAAGGAAACTGCAGGTGCAACTCAAAGGCGTCAATGGATCATGGGTTTCCCGACCTTTCAGCTTACGTTTGTGCTCGGCTAATGGGGGATGCTACTGTGTGGCTTTTTGGTTTGTTGTATAACGAGCTGGTGGAAAAATTCTGGTAGTTTATAATTACAGCATTTTGTGGCTGTGTGTTGGCCTATAGTGTTTCTGAGCCCTTCAGGATTTGTCCCAGCTCAAAACAAAAGAAAAACACATACGACGGGTGGACATTGTGCCCACTTCTATCCATCTTTCTACCTGCCGTCAGCTCCCTCAACACCTGCCGTGTCAGGTGTCATCGAGGAACAAGTCAAATCGGCTGCTTGGACCAATATGCGTCATCATTAGCTTTTTAAAATGGATTCTCGACCAAGCATCTCTTGGGACTCTGTCTGCCCGGTGTAATGGACCTGACTTGGCTCTGCTTGTGCCATAGTGTTGGCTAGAGTCCAATTAGGAGGGTTTGTCTGTGAGCTCTGCGCTGCAGGTCAGGCAGGACTGAGCTCACGTCACACCGTCCCGTGTCAGAGGGGAGGATAAAATGAGGAGTGACAGATGCACATTGAGGGCTTTTTAAATGGTTGGGCAATCCTATTTTTTCTCAATTTGTTTTGTCTGTGAAAAAACTCGAGCCTGCGTGTCACACGTTCTGAATACTTCCGGAGGTAACAGTATGATCCATACTCCAAGACTTTTTGGGGTCTTGTTTTGATAGTTACAGAGTTCGAAATAGCCTGTTGACAGAATGTCCCGTTGTCACAGTAACACAAGGTGAAGACAGGTTGAAAACCAATGTTACAAACAATCACCTCTTTCTCTCCATGCTTCCTGTCTCCCTCCCCTCTGCACAGGGGAAAAAACGCTGCAGACTATCGCACACACAGACGCCATGTGTTCAAGGGTGAGAAGCCTGAGAGGGATCATGACTTTGTTTCCAGCGACTTCTAATTGGATGGGGCGGCTTAACGGTGGGGGGTGGAAATGGAGTTATAGCATGATGGCTTACTGGTCTTACTTATTGTGCTTGAGATTTACTTTTGGGTAGTTTCATATTGAATTATTATATTATAGGTAATAATCTACATGTCATTCTTAATCCAAAAGGTAAACGTTAACCATCGCTGTCAAATTGTATTGCAGATGAAAAAAAAGTTCTATGTTTCATTATAAAGTAGCATCAAATGAAAATATCGTACTTAAGTGTAGTACTTTCATTACCGACCAATCAGTATTCCTTGGTAAGAGTTCACAGGGATTTCTGTTTAAGGGATATTACACTTAAAGTCATTTGATTATGAAAAGCTCTCCCGTATGTTTTTAAAGGTGTCTATGAAAGGTTTTTCCTAAGACCAAAGATTTACAAAAAGTCCATATCTTTGACATTTTATTATTTATATTTAAAAATTGAATTATTATGAACATAAATGAAATCTGCATTGAGAGGAAAAGTTGAATTTTCCACAGGAGCTGTTTCAGAAGTTTCTGCAGATTCCTAAATACTTTTTTACTTCAGTCAAACCTGTCACTACTGCAACCTTTGAAAGTGACATAAAGCCAAACCTTTCAAAGCCACCTGTCACCCTGCCGGGGGTCCAGTGGGTGTTTTATACCGGGACTGTAGATTTTAGTTGAAGTTTTGCTATAAAGCAGCTGTGAAACGTTGGTTGAATGAGTTATTGTCCAGTGAATAGTCCACCTGACCACACTGAAATACTTATGCACACACACACACACACACACACACACACACACACACACACACACACACACACACACACACACACACACACACACACACACACACACACACACGTATTAGTATTAGTTTTAACTGTTGGTTTAACCAGAGTGCAATGAATCAGAAACAACAGAATTGGAGGTTGTTGCCTTCTTGCATTGACCTTGGTTTTGTTCATCACTACTGAATATTTGCTTCACTTTACTCAAGTAGTTTCCTCTTTAGTTGAGCAGATTTCGGTTCAATTGTTTTTTGGGGCGGGATATGTAATGAATACATCCTTACGGATATGATTTGGCCCACCGAAGAGGCCCATAGAACATGTATTCCCCTCTGGGACACAGTGTTTGTATGCTTTTCCATTTCCTCCACTCAGCTCCCAAAGGGCCGAAAGTCTTCAAGATGCAGCAAAGGAAGTGAGGGAGACGCGACCTTTGAGCTCCTTCTGATTGAATACAATATGAGTGGAACACCAATGTCTCTGGCTGGAATATTTAATGAATATTTACAATGATTTGAATATAAACTGCACCAGTCCAGCACAGAGTAATCACCCCAACAAGGGAGGTGCAGTTGCTCTAATCAGATGTAAATGGCCTCTTTCTCCTCCTCCTCCTCCCCTCCTCCCTCCCTGCACTCCGCAGAGAGCAGCAGGTCTAAATCCTGTCTGTGCACGGCCACTTGCAGATATCGAAGGCCTCAAACGCTGCATCTGAGTCCTTTTATTTCATTGCATTCTCCCTGAATATACATATAAATACAGCAGCAATGATCTTTCGGACGGCAGTAGAGCACGCTAAGAGGCACCCGGGGGTAAGTCACCGCCATATCTTACATGTTTGTTTCGTTTTAGCACTTTATTGTCAGTGAAAACAACCTGTTTTCATTTCAAAAAAGTTTGTGAGTGTGGCTGACGTTTGGATTTGTTTGGAGTGGTTCATTTTCTTGAAATAATTAAATAATTAACTCACGTGACATTCCTAAAATGTTGATGTGCTTTTCTGAATCATTATTTGGATCCAATGTTTCTAATAACGAGGCAGGTGTAGATTTTTCTCCCTGCACACTATTCAACACTCATTCCAAATACATTTTAGTTAACTAAAAGTTAAGTATTATAGTTTTTATGAATTGATTTGTTTGATGATTTACTATAACAGGCGAAGTGTCGTTATTTTATGTATTGTTGGTCTAGTTGAAGCCAATTAGATGCTCCGTCACTAGTTACGGTTTGGAATTCAGGTTCAAATTATTTGTTTAGGCCCCTTATCCAATGTACTCATGTCTTCTACAATAACCATGTAATATAGATAACATCACATACAAACACATGTAATATATTCACATTTTATCTTTAAGCAAATTAGTTCAATTTTCATTTAGCTGACACTTTTATCCAAAGCGCCTTACAATAAGACACAACATTACTTACTGTAACACAACAAAACATGACAAAGCTAATATGAGTTAACCGAATGCAATAGCTGACACATGGTTGACTGGTGGGTTTATAGAGTGTTAGCACATTAAGTGACGCGTTCACAAACTAATTTGGTCTCATCTCGGTTTAACAGGTTAAGTTTCTCCAGTTGCTCATTTGAAATCAAGCCAAGCTGAGAGAGGCTGAAGATTCAACAACACACCGTGACACGAACAAACCTCCTAAAACCAAACTGACAAAATATCATTTTTAAGGAGATGAGTACGTGGAATAAAATACATTCAAAATGTGAGTTGTCCCAACAGGGGATAGGATTATTTCTGCGTTCTTTAACCAGCTCGCTGCTGTCAGAGAGCGAAGTGACAAGAGCGTTAACTTCTTGTCATCAACCTCCCATGAGAGAGAGAGAACGAGAGAGAGAAAGAGAGAGAGAGAGAGAGCTGCAGGGAGGAAAATCCCTCTGAGACTCCAGCAGAGCTCCTCACGCCATCAGACAGGCAGACAGACAGCGAACAATGCATCACATTCCACTCTGCAGGCATTTAATCACCCGTAAAGAGACAAGTTATCAGAAAGTCAGAGGGACGGACATGCCGGTACAAACACGCAGATTGACACCTAGACAAAATTAATATTTTCGCTGTAGATCTTAAACTAAAAAAGTTTATTTTCACTTGCTCCCTCTCTTTCAGTGTTTTATTTACCAGAGTAAAATAAAGTAAAGGCTAAGTAAAGGCATGCATAGCAGCTAAATTAACTGCTGCAGACAAATGTATTTAGTGGAGTAAAAAGTGTTTTATTCTTGTTAAATGTAGTCGAGCAGAAGTATGAAGTAGCCTAAATACTTAAGCGCATTACTTGTATAGTTTCCACTGCTGCCTTGCACGCACACACACACACACACACACACACACACACACACACACACACACACACACACACACACACACACACACACACTACTGTGTCAGCAGGTTTATGCAGGGTGACTGAGTAAGAGCCGCCCTGTAGTCTGCAGATTAACTATAATCTGCAGACAGGAAGTGACAAATAAAGTATGTACGCGTTTTAACCAGAGGCTACTGAAAATATGCTTCACTTCAGCAAAGACATTTCCCACTTCATTAAAAAAGCACGTGGACTAAATTAAATATGGATACAGTAGTTAACCCTCACTGTAACAGTAATCTGCAGACAGAAAATGACAAATAATAGGTAATTTAACTCGTACATGTTGTTATAGTTGATTGATATGTGATTTAGAGGAGAGTTTCTCTCAATTGAAGAGGTAGGTTGAGAATATGCTTTCATATGTGCATAATCTCCTAGAAATCCTAGAGTTAGGAGCCACAAGGTTGAAGCTGACTGAGGCTGACGCTGTTTATAAAAGGGGGTATGGTTTTTATACTGCACGCAGGCTTATTATTCAGCAGGCATTGCTTTGGTTTTAATGAGAGGAAAATCAGCTTGGTACACACCTGTGCAGCCGACATATTTCCAATCATTATGCAAGGAAGTCTCAACCATGACGGTTCCATATTAAGTCCACATTGCAAGTATAGCATAATTATTAATCCAGTAATCCATTCACATAATGCACACAACAGTTAAAGTTGAAAGAAGTAAATACACAATTGTAACAGAGCATTGATTCAACCTTTACCTGGAATACTTTGTCAAAGTATTGCACTTTACTGAGTTTCGTTTCTACACATTTTGTGTACATCATCAGTCCACCTGTGTACACGTGTCACATGATCTGTCAAATGATCCAAGCACCAGTACTCACTAATCAAGGTATTGGTCCTCTGGTAGGCTGTTCGATGGATCAATGGTCGCTCAGGCTGCACACAGGTGGAAGTTTATTTAACAAAGGATTTGACGTCTAAAGGTAAAAGCCACATAAACAAATGTTAATGAATGGATTTAGCACACAGGGGATGAATACATCGTTAATTTTTAAAAAATATTAGCAAAAGCAAAAGCAATTTCTTTTTTCTCATTTCACTTCAGCAACTTTCAAAGGTTTGTGAGGGTCCTTTAGTATCCACATAAAAATCAATTAATTTCCAGGTTGAAGAAGGCTGCGTTGCCATTTACAGCAGCAGCACAGTGTCACATGTGATTTGTAATCTTTGGATTATCTCTTTCTGTGTCTTCAGCTCATCCCCCAGTTCTTCTTCATCTGCTTGGGGATCGGTGGGGCATCTCTGTATCTGTTTCGATTGGCTAAAGGACCCCATGTCACGTAAGGACCTCTGCTGAGATGCAATAAAGATGATGTGTCTTATCTCAGGAAGATATCTGGTAAAACAAAAAGTTTGGAGGTGGCCTCCTTGAGCAGTTTATGACATAACTGTTACCTGTTCGAACATCTATATTTTGTTAATATATCACATGGGTCAACATGTCAAGGAATCTGCAAATGATCTCAACAGGTGTGTTTTCCTGTTCCTGACATCTCTTCCACTTGAGGATAACTAACAAAATATTTACTAAGTAGAATCCATGACCCCCTACAGGACGGCCCCAGGTTGGAATACACCACTGCCCAGGAACACCGTTCACTCCGTAACCATAACGGAGGGATTTGTTTTATGATTGTTACTGACTAAGCGGATCCCGGCTCGCTTATATTTCCCCCTCCAGCCGCCTCTTGCCGGGACTTCTTCTCCTCCCGCTGCTATCAGAACTGTTTGATGATAGCCCAGTAACAGCAGACACAGCGAGGGCTTTTAACGCGAGCTCACAGGTGCACTGTGTTGTGTCTTTGCAGGTCTTTCATCATTGATTTGCGGCCATGATTCTTTACATCTTAATGACATTTTCCTGTTGATGGCAGAGCAGGCTAACTGCACGTTAAATCTGACCCACGACTTCACGTGACTTTTTTTTATTCAACCTCTCTCTGTATAAGATATTTGGGTTCTCAGGGGTATCAAATCACTTAACTAAATGTTGGTTTGCTTGGTCTGAAATGAGAGCTTTATTCACGTGTCTCAGATCAACAAATAGCCTAAATTATACAAATGTTGTCCGTATCTGTTTGTTTTTAGCTGGAACAAGACCAACAACCCTGAGCCATGGAATAAACTTGATCCCACGTACCAGTACAAGGTAATACCGCATGCTGGGAAAGAGCGATGACATCCTGTAGTTGATGAATACATCTCTGTTTGCACGAGCGATGGGATACAGAAATGATTTCTGAGAACAACAGAAGCAAGTTTCCACTCAGTTTGATCTTCTTCTTCTTCTTCCCCAGCTGGTGGCCATCAGCACCGATTACAAAAACCTAAAGAAAGACGGACCAGAGTTCTGAATCCCCCGCTGGCTTGAAATATAATAAGAAAATCCTGATCTGGGGTTGAATCCACTGCCCCTCCCCCTTTCTATGAACTGTGTATGTGGAAGGTGAAATGCATCGAAGGTCAACGTCCGTAAACCTTTCGTGTCTGTGAAACATCTGGTGATCCGGTAAATGGAGCCATCGTGGTCAATGAATGAACTCATAAAGCACATATGGATATTGAAAAAGTTTAACATGCACTCTTTCCAAGTCACACACATGCAGGAGAGACGTGACCCACCTATGCACGTACTTTGCAATGCCCCACCCAAGAGGTATTGCATTTTTAGCTATTATTTTTATCACGGATAACTGTTTTCACTCAGCATGATGCTGTGGTTTTAGAAATGTCTGTGTATCATTTTTAATGTCCCAGCCTCTGTTGGTTCCTGTACACCTCTGGGCTGGATTCTTCCAATAAAGAGTCTGTATGTTTCATGTTTGAACGAGAGCCTTTGTTGCAAACCTGCTTTGTGACTTTCCTCAACCACCTGCAGGGAACTGAGTCAGATACGGATCTTTTTCCACATCGAAATACACAATCAGTAACTCTGATAGAACAAGTCCATCTGTCGGCAGTGCAGCTGTCACTTTGCAGCCTGATTGCTGCTTCTATGACCACATTTAATGGCGTGTGTGTGCGTGTGTTAGCTTGCGTGTGTGCAGCAGTGTGTGTGACAGCAGCCTTGTGCCCTCTTTGATCAGCGACAGCAGTGGCAGGATGCTGAGCAGTCTCCCAGCATGGTGTTGATGTATGACAGCACAGTGTGTACAATCTAAGTGTAGACACACAAATGCACGCACACACACACACACACACACCAGGCTCTAGAGACTCAAGAATACATGCATACTACTACTACATATGAGGAGGTGAATCAGATAACAACTCTCTTTCTCCCTTTCTCATTGACTTTTATGATCAATATCCACATCTGTCTTGAAAAGAAGCCACGGATAAAGAGAAGAAATGTGGTGGTCAATTTACTTTATAACTCTGCAGATTGAAATAACAAACCACTCATGAACTAAGATTTTAACCCAAAATATCCTAAATAAAGTTGAGTGATGGTAAAATAAATTCATGGTAACTCCCAGGAGACAGATTTTGTCTTTAACTTGAGACATGTCATGTTAAATATGGAGATACAGTATGTATCCCTCCCTCAGTAAGACCTCTGCTACTTCCAAAGGATCAATTTAAAACAAACTTCTAGATTCTGACAGGATTTCTGATTTGTCCAGTGAAAGTGAGACTCTTAAGAATCCTTCAGACGCCCCTCGGGTCTCGCCGCGCTCGTTACATCTCTTTTCTCCGTGTAAAACAACAACAAGAGTAAGCGAGTAAAAAAAGTTTTATACACAAAGTTTATTGGGGTAATATGGAGATGGTTCAAAACGACAATGGTGCATGAGACATTACGTGATTTTCCGAAAGGACACTTAAGCGTCTTAAAACACACACACACACACACACACACACACACACACACACACACACACACACACACAGTGGATTAAAGTAGTTGTCAGGTCATGAGAAACTGCCACAGAGATGAGAGGAGGAATCATTGTTTGCGTTGTGATGATGCATCTGTGTGTCCTTATTTTGTTTGTGTGTGTTTTCTTGCGACAGAGTTGTGAGAGCTTCTCTGACCTGTGATCTCTGACACAGCTGGCCGGTCCCTGTGGACGGGACACATTCCTCTGGCACGAACCCAAGCAATGACCTTCAACCGGAAAAATTAAAAGACAGACCGAAAAGAAGGACAACGCCCCAAAAAAGTCTGTTTAGTTCAATATTTACGCTCCAATTGACATCATTTGTTGCAACGTTCATTTTAAACTTGCTATATAAAATACTTTGTATATCAGAGGAAACTGATCATTTAAAGTAAGAAATGCATAAATCAAAGTAAAACAACAAAGTCTCATCCAGCAGTGAAAGAAAGAGGAATCCTGCTCTTTTTATCCGTCTGTCAGTATACAGATGTGACTGCAGCAATTTGACAAACGTGTGTAGATCAATATACGGCCGAGTTCTGAAGGTAGTGGAAGGACAGTGAAGGACTCTGCTGTTACATAGTGCTCCTATCTCGCCTTGTACAGTATATAAAGAACTATCTGTGTTTACCTGCATTATGTAATGTGGGGTAATAGAGTGTCATAAAGACATTCTGAATAAAAATGAGGAAGATCTCACCTCGACCACCTGCCTGTCTGGTGAACTGTCTTCATGCAAGGAAGTTACTGTTAACGTCATGAAACAAGGCGTAGACATAAGTAGCAAAACCATCTGTTCGTTGGAGACAAGAAGTCTTCCTTGGACAAATTGAGCGTTTTAAGCCCCTTGAAATAACGCCGTTTTTCGCCGTGTGGAGATCTGGCCTGGATCTAGCTTTTATTTTTGTTTTCTGGACGTCTCCCTGAAGTTGACACTGAGAGGAAACGGGAGGAAATGCCATCGGTTGAAAACAGATGAATGTTTATAAAGTCTCTAGCAAGTCTCCTCCCTTCACAGACCTGTAAACATAAATTACCGCCTCCCTAACAAATGCGTATGTGTCAGATGACAGCAGCTGTTCATACAATGCAAGGTGCAACTCACCACAGAGAGCGTTGGAAAATTGAACAAAAAAAACGTTAAGCATCTAATTTTATTAAGCCTAACATACTATGTTCACAAATAGAGAAGGAGAAATAGTACGTTAGCCTTAAAACAAAGGTTTTTGCAGTTTGCCCTTGTAGTTTGTGGTTTTGAGCCTGTGTTCAATTCCTAACGCAGCTGCTGCAGGTTTTCTGCGACAAAGCCTTCCGTTGAAGGCTCTAAACACTACTTATTGACAAAAAGCCAAATACCTTGAACACTTACGGTGCCTCTTGGCTTCGAGCAGCAAACAACAGAATGTTGAAGTGGGGAACGTTTTAGAATGATTGCAGCGGATGTGAATGTATTAACTGCACGAGAAGTAAGTTACTGTGCATGTAACATTGTTAGGTTCCTACATTCTTAGTGGAAAAGCATCCTCATCAACATCATCATCACACGCACAAAACAAATCATTTTCTTATCTCGTAGGTTCAAAAATGATTTCCCAATGCGGCAAATGACAACTTTGCAAATCACTGTAATAAATTGTCCAACTGAAATACATTTTAAACTGATCCTAAACAGGTTGCTAATAGAACAAAACCTGCTAAAATGTGTGAAAATTACATTTAGTTCAAGTAACATTTGGCATTAAGCATTTACATACACTTTAACAAATGGTTCATAATAAAATAGTTGTATGCAGATATTGAAATCTTCCTAATACAGTATTTGTCAACAAGCATAACTTCTCCTATGCTCATATATTTGATATTATTTCACCGGTTGTTAAACGCCTCATAAGAGGTTATATTTCCTTACAAATAAATTAAGAAAGTTTACATGTCAAACCTGGCAATTTGCATTACGTGACTTTCTATTTGTTAGGCTTTGATACATCATATTAGAGTCTTTGTGATATTTGGTAGATAATCTCTTCTGGTGAGTGGCTGACTACACCTTCCTGTTTAAACATGAAACTTGTTCCCATGGCAGCGTCCATGGCAGTAGAGGAGTAGTAAAGGTGCAACTGCCTTTCTGTGGGACGTGCTGTTTGTGGTCAGTGAACCCCGGCACGGGAAAGCGTCTGGCGAATAGCTCCACCCGCTGGCGTAGCTCCGTGACGCGCATCGCCGTCTCTTTGTCACCAGCAGGAAGGACTTCAAGCTCGACAGATTATTTCAAATTTTACCATTTATTCCCTTGAATCCACATCATCACGTAACTCCTGAACACCTGATCTCTGGTTCTGGTTCTCCTCGGTCCCGACTCCCTCCCTCTCTGCTCACCGGCCTCCTTGAACGGTCTGGAGGTCAGAGTTCCTGTAAGAAAAAATACATAATTATAACATATTAGGGTGAGGCTAAGGAGAACAACACACCATGTGCGAGCTTTACTCGTATCTACTCCTCTGAGTTCTGAGTCCTCCTGGAGTGAGAGCGCTCTTGTCTCCAGGGCAGGTGTTCGTGCTGGCGGTGATGGACACCAACTCCAAGACCCTCTCAGCTCGAGCACCGTCAGTACCTGCCAGCAGTGTGTAGCCTTTCCTCAGCAGAGCATTGGCCATGGACTTGAGCAATGAGCCGTTTGAACATGGGAGTGGACGCCTGCAGAGACAGAAGTGCATGTGGAAGCTGCATGTGGAAGGAGAAAGACCATATCAGCACCCTCTGGCCCTCCATAACTTGTGTGTTATATACTAGATAAACTGCTGGAATTAAGTTGGTGTAGGATCAGGATTTTCTGTCTCTTTTTGTCTTGCTGGCTATTGTTACATTTGTATGATGCATTTTGATGTTTGGAGCTGTTTGAGGGCGACAGCCCCCCCTGCTATGGCGTGGTTTGTATATTTCAATGTAATTCACCTGGTCATGTGAGAAATAGATATTTCTTTATATTATTTTCTTACTTTTGAGAAGTAAAATGCTCTTGTCTTGTACTCTGGGTGTACTGTTCCATCCTTTCTTCTATGAAAAATAATATAAACTATTTGTGTACATTTGTATCAGAATACTTGTAACTAACTCTAAAGTTAAGTGTGCAGCATATACAAGTTGCATGTCATCATTCACCTATAAGCTACCATAAGCTACCAAAAACCTGCAGTAATGACTCGGATTTGTGTTTTTTATTGTAATACACTGTTATGTATTGTATTATACCACTATTTATTATGTCGTCATAAATGGTTCATACCGTATTGCATAACAGTGTACTATGTTTTACAGTAATGATATTAGTATAGTATAATGATATTACTAGTTCTAGTTTGGGGGAGTAGGATTGCTATGCAATTAAGTTCGACAAAATTGTGCTCTTCGGCTTTTTAAAATATTATAACAATTAATGTTTTCATTGTCTGTGTGGTTAACTTTGTCCCTCAAAGTATTTGTTGTTCAGACAAGAGCCCTGAGCTTCAAGCGCAGCAGAAGTTCTGACAGGACAAACAAACTGTGTCCCAGACCCACAGCCAGACATATATATGTCTATATATATATATATGTACTATATATAGAGAGTGACTGAACATCCCTACTCTTTTACCACACGGCCCAGTTACCACAGTCCAGACTTCACTTTTCCAGGATGCAATAGACATTCTATACATTAACCAAACCAATTACACAATAATAAGGCAAGTACCAGAGTCAGAGAATGGTAAGCATGTTTTAATCTGTTGAATGAGTTTCATAAATCACAGAATGTTCATCAAGGATTAGAGGGTATATTCAAATTAAAAGAGAAATAAGGAAGGATCTCAGTCTTGTCAAATAGTCCAGATACTTGGGAGTCAGAGGAGAGATGGAGCTGCAGGAAAAGAAATGAATGCAAATGAATTTTTCTCCCTGTGTCAGTCTGTTTTTTTTCTCTCCCTCTCCCACTTCTGCTCATCTTTTCTCTGTCTCCCTCTCTGGCCTCCTCAGCCGCCCCCTCTCCCTCATTATCATACTAAACCTGTCACTGCTCTGGGATCCCTCAATCATTCAACTGAGATTTAAACCCAGTCCCCCGTGTGACACAAAACTCGCTCCATGACATTCCGAAACACCATCTCCGCGCACACACACGCATGATCTCCTGTCCTCGTGATCAACAGTAGAGATCTGCGAGGGAACCTTAAGAAAGACGGCTTCCACCAGCAGAGGGAACAATTAAAAGGAACTTTCCGAAGAAAACAATGAATTCCAGAAACGTAATCCCTGGTGCAGTTGGAATGGCGTGTGTCATCGCTGGAAGCAATTTAAATTGGCAAACCCAATGCTTGTAAACCTCTGTCTCTCTCTGATTCCATTTTGGAAACCAATTGGGGATTGCAGCTCGATAAGAAACTGCTCCCCTCCAGCTGACACCAAACCGACATCCAACGACCCTGATCCCTTCACCCAAAACCCCTCCACCCCCATCCTCCTTTCGGACCCATGATCCATCTCAGTATGGGTCTCCTCCTTCTTCCAAATACTAAATGCTCCCAAAGCCACGTAGCTACTGACATGGTCGTTGTTGAACACCGAAACTCAACCTCTCCTGTCTGTCTCCTCTTTACCCCCGAGGCGGTGAGCTCCGGGCCCCGGCGCTGGCCGCCCTTCTCCTGCTGCAGGAGGCTCCGCATCTCCACGTCGTCCCCGGGGGCCAGGCTCTCCTGCCCCGTCCACCCGTCCACCCGCCCGCTGATGAGGCTCCGCTGTGACCTGCCCCCCCTCGGCCCGGACATTCGGACGCCCTGAGGAAGAGATGCTGCACGGGGCGGAGGGTAGACGGGCACGCAGCATTATCGTTTTGGCCACTTCTTAAACAATATACTTGTCTCTGGTAAGACCCCTGGAGAGATGGTGCTGTATTTCTAAAGGCCTACTATTCTATTTAACAACTCTGTGCGCAGTAAACAAAACCTGCATGGGGAGACAAAGGATTTGATGCAGCTCTCCATTGTTATAAACTGTCCGTGCAAAGCAAAAGTTTCTGCGGCTTTCTGTTGTTGTTTGGATCGCTCCTTTGGTGTCTTTGGAAAACCTCGGGAAGAGTGAGCTTTTGCAAAACACACTTTCATCACTCAGAATTATAATGCTTTGCACCGGGGGCTTGGAAACAAGGGAGTTAGAATAATGGGCCTTTTGATGTTCTAAACAATCCATTAAAGGAAAGGCAGTGGAAAAACAAACGCGCTATAGAGTCTGGCGGTTATGGAAAAGCTTGGACAGGAAAATTGATATGTGACCACACAGGCAGTGACTTATTTATCAGGCTTTTGTTAGTTGAAGGCAGCTTGTAGCTGCATGATAGTCACATAACTATTTATTTGGCTTAATACAGTGATTACTGTTCAGCCATTATGCATGTTGAAGCAAGTCTTTCATCTATTGTGTTTGTTGTGTATTTTAAGCTTTGATTAAATTAAATCTTGCACAAAGGGCGAAATGTACAGTCAACTTTCCTTCAAATATCCTCGGACAAACAGCCACACTCAATTTACTTAATGACCTGCGATAATCACAGTTATCATTTTAAAATTCAAATTGAAAACACAACACAGAGTGACACCCATCGAGCTCCTGCGAACCACACATTTCTGTCTTGGTGGAGGGGACAAGGCTGACAAGGTTGCCTATTTTGTCTGTAAGAGGTGAATTATTTACTACAGCTCTTAGTGACCGGGGGGATAGTTATTCTAAAAAAGGTACAAATGTATATAGGAGTACATTTTAGAAAACCTCTCAAACAAAAGCACAATGTACTCAGCCGTATTGTTTGCCGTAGTGTCAGAGAAAGCATGTCTTAGACGGCTGAACAAAAAAACGCTTCGAAGTGCAAAAGGTCGAAAGCAAAGTCAGTACTGGAGAAAAGACGAGCACATTTGTACTTGTGTCACTGATTAAAGTAAACCATCTGTTTCATCCCACTCTGCGTCAGTTCTTCTAGGTAGAAGCTGACCAGCCTCTACGTTGAACAGGCAAGGTGTTCAGTTTATCATAAAATAAAAGCACTTGAAGTCCATGGTTCAAAAAACTGCACAATTTTGTGTTTTGAAGATGCGTCTATTTCATGTTCCCGCACATGTCAACACAAAAACACAACACACAAATGGATCTGGTGGAAAATAAAATAACAATCAACAGAGTCAACAATCAACATATTTTAAAAACTGGAACACGTGATTTTGAAAGATGTAGGAGAAGTCAATGTTTGATTTCTGCCGATTGATCATCCGAAGTGCTGCTGGTTTTGCTCGGTCTGAAAATTGTGGTCCGGACAGACTTTCTGCACCAGCCTGTAATCGGTGCCGGTGAAGGCGATGAAGATGCATATGACCTTAAAGGGTTTGGCGCAAATCCAGGCTGCCTGGGACTGCGTGTTTTCTGAGTAGCAGGTCTGGCCTGGGTCATACATGCAGGGCTTGGTCTTCTTGGACCGGTTAGTTCTCTGGTATTCGATCCGGCAGTTGAGTTCGGTCCCCGGCATCATCATCTCTGGCTGCTGCTTCTGATGGTCAGGAGTAGCCGAGCTGGTGGACTGAGGCGAGCTGTGGAACTGGGACGTCACATCTGGGACCAGGACTGAGTTTTTGTTGTGAACGGCCTGAGCCGCTGGATCCAAAACCTCCCATCCTACCGCTTTGGAGGGCGGGACGATGCTGACGGATATGTTCCCCAGACGGGACGAGTTGTGGCGGAAGTACACACTAAAAGTGCCGTTGATGTGGTCAACGATTTTCCCTGTCACCAGGAGGCTGAACTTCACTGTCTTTACGTTAAAGTAGAAATCGCCCCAGCCCAGGATCTTCTTGGTCTTTGGGGAAGTTTTGGCCGGCGGTTTGGATTTAGAAGGGGGGCGGTATAGATACTGATCCAGGGCTTGGGAAAAGTTCTGCGGCCATCCGTACGGGCCGAGGACGCCGTAAGCAGGTGTCTTTTGCTTGGTGGAGATGATCTGCAGGTCTTTGAAGACATGTTTAACTTTCAAAGCAGCGCCCACAGCATCTTCTGCCCTTCCTTCTTCCTCTTGCCATTTTTGGCTGTATATCTCCAAGGCTTTGGCTGTTTCTTGGCCCTGTGGAGAACATTATGTCAATTACAAAAAGCCTTCAGATTCAAGTACTCTTTTTTTTCTTAATGCAATGGGTTAAATCTCACAAAACACTCAAAAGCACATTGCTCATTTAACATTACCCCTTTACAGATTATTTGGTTTTCCATTTAAGTTGTTGATCTCAAAAACCATACATATTGCTTTCATACGGCGGTGGCTGACCCTGCGCTGGTAGCTAACAGTGCAAATAGCAGCAACCGTTAAAGCTCTAATATACATTTTTTTAAAAGCAGAGTACAGATCACACAAGTTGGTTGCCGGTTTCCAGGAATTTGCGATGTACCTCTTCCAGATCACACTGACGAATAGAGAACAAAGAAGCCTCTGGATGAACAGGTCGGACATAAATGAAGGACAGTTTCGCTGTTGCTGCATTACAAGGTAGCAGATAATCGATTGAAATATAATTACGGTTTGATGTCCTTTGACTGAGAACGTCATCAAATTGGCTGCGATCAATAGATCAGCCCCTTCAGGCAAGGACTATAAGCAGCATTCACACACAAGAACGAGCACAGAGTCACATTCATGCTGCCTTTAAGGGCCCCCTTTGTGTTCTCTCTCGCTCCCTTGCTAAAACCATCAATCCATTTTTCAATGCCACCTTGATGATGGACTGAATAGCTGCTCTAAACAATAGCACTGTATACAAATGAGTAAATAAAGAAAACTGATGAGACCTTCTACATGGCACGTGGCAGCAATTTTACTGATATTTCAGAAATTTACTTGTAGCGAAGTGTGCAGGCACAATAATAAAATACCAATTTTAACAAATTGAGCCAGCGCTATGTGTAAAAATGACTGCACAGATTAATTCAAATGTCAAGACTTTATCATCTCTCACAACAAACTTCCGTTAAGTCAAAGTATTGGGATGCTGTGTGGAAAACAAGTCAAAATTAGTGCCTCTACATTTCCATTATCACCATAAGCACATTCAGCAAAAGCCTGTGTGACAATCTCTGTCTTCTCCTGTGACCAAGTGAGCTGCAGCTGTATTGTCACAAAGCCCAAATCTCCAGCTGTGTGCTGTTCTCACCTTCACTAATTGGAGCCCACTGTGTGACAGCCATGACATTGTTTCTGTGTCAAGACGCCAGCACAGTGAGTGCAACTGAGCAACAGCGCTGGAGTGGATGCGCACACGACACCTGTGCAAAGGCACCTGCAGCAGAAAAAACTGAGAAACCAACCAGGGAGCAGTAATTGCATTTTAAGGGGCGAGAGAAAATGTTTGCCATCGGCTAACGAGATACTAACTGTGCGCATTTTAAACCACTTTAACAAAGTGATGTGGAGATTATTTAACTGACAAACAGCTGCACTGTAATAGTTCAGCTATACGAAGCACAAATGAGTTTTTTTAGGTATTCTGACAATTTTGATGTGAAGGTTGCTGCAGGCTGCTGCCCATGCAGCAAAAGTAAGCTGAATTAAAGACAAGAGATCCAATTAAATACAATTATCCTCAAAAGAGAATTAGAAACCATAACACTGGAACAAAGTAAAATTTGGAGGATGGAAAAGAGTAATTTTTGTCTGAATCTCGCCTTCAGGAGTGAACTTTGATCAAGTCCCCTGCAGTCTCACATCATGAGATATGAATTCTTTGTTAGGAAGGCTGCATGAAAAAAACAAATCACAACGAAACAAAAGAATAAAACAGCGAGCTGCAAAACTTGTTGAGAGAATTGTTTCAGATTGATTCTGAAATGAGATCAAAACATTTCTACTTCAGACTAGTTAACTGCTTCTGTCGACTGACATACATCATCCTTTAAATCTGCCATATAACGGATTATTATTTATTTAGATATTCTTTTCTCAATAAAACAACACATCCTCAGAAACAGACAGTTATTGAAAGCAATAAAAAAAACATTGGATTTGGCAGCAATAAGGCAAGAGCAGCGGCAGAACTATAAGATAAGGGAATACAACGCAAATTATTTGCAGGAAACAACATCTGGCGTTAATTACGAGCAACACGTATGCAAAGAAATCGTACTCACCGCAGAAGGGAGAAGACACAGACAGGTGATGGCAAAGTTCAAACACAGCATCCTCATTTTGCAGCAACGCTTCTCCACGCAGAAAGCCTGCGTGTCCTGGAAGCTACTCGCCCGGCTGAATAAGTGGTGAATTACTGAGTTTAAGCTTACACTCACTTCAAAAGTACTGGAGACATTCCACAAAGAGACGCTCCAAAAATCCCCATAATCTGGTGTGAACGCTTGGCTCAGTGCGCCTTCGCTCTCTCTCTCGCTCTCCCCCCTCTCTCTCTCTCCCTCTCTCTCCCTCCCTCTCTATCTCTCTCTTTCCTTAACACACAGAAATTTCTATAAATATTTACTCACGAGGAAAATTGTAATAAATCAATTTGAAATAACTTGAATTTGTACTTGGCAAATTTGCGAAGTAGGAGCTTAAAAACACAAACACACATGCACGCACACACGTCAATCACACTTGCCTCTGCTCAATTTTCAACACCTTATTATGACTCATCAACCCGGTGAAAGGCGCTCTCAGGCGGGCACAGTTTGACGGGGGGGGGGGGGGGGGGGGGAACCTTCCCCGCGTACTGTATCCACGGGGAGGAGGACAACATGACGGGACCCCCTCCTGGAAATGTTTAAATTACTAAGGGGGACATTCTGCCAGCGCCTCAGCTTGCCATTGGAAGTGTCCCTAACACTGAGACCAGAGGGAATGAGGGCCTGCGTCTCATATTAGGAGCGTATTAGACTTTCATGTGTAATAATTGATGATTGTGCTGCAGCTGATTTTGGACGACACATCCGAGGAGGTCTTCTTTCTGAATGTTCAGTCCTCCCTCTTGATGTTTGTATGTTCCTTTTGACACTATGACAAATTTATGAATCCAGAGCTGCCAACTTTTCAAAAAACATTGGAGTGAGATTTTGTCGGGGGTGACCAAAATATCAGGGAATTAATTTGGGATTGTACCCATGTTGTGCCCTGCAATCTGGTGGTTTGTGGGGCCCAAAGTCGTTGAGGGGCGGCCTAGAGATGAACAACATTGGTTACATTCTGAGAAGCAAAGACATGATGGTTCACCCCCAGCGAATTTTGGTAGGAGATGTTACTGGTATATGTTCATCTGATCATGACTTGTAGGGCCTTCTAGACTGGAGCTGAACATTGAACAAGAAAACTAGGTCTATGTACCACAATATAATCTAATTAATAGAGCTGTGTTTAAGATTTGACAAAGGTATGTTGATTGACATCTTGATTACAACCGTATTCAACCAATTCCTAACTGAAACCTAACCTATATTGTTAATAATTGTATTCTTAAGAGCACTTAATGATTTATGTTCAGCAAAAAATGACACAAGATTAGTTAGGGAGGCCCACCACACGTCCCATCAAACAAAGAAAGTTTTTAAAGTGCTTAAACAGTAGCCTTTGTAAGCAATACAATAGATCATGACAAAAATAACTAAAAATGAGGTATCAGATGCAGATCAGAAGCTGGTTAGTCATTTTCTAAGATCTGTGGGCAAGGTTGATTGATCACTGTATCATAGATATTACATACGATGACGTTAATAACTAATGATGTCATCTATCTAGTATGTAGCCTCATTGATCACTATATTATATACATAAAATACTATGAGGTTAATCACTATTGGTATATGAGACAATGAGACACAGATAAGTACATTTTCAATTTAATTTATAGTGATCTCTATACATTTAACTGTACAAGGACTCCCACACTAAGAGTAATACAACAGCCCTTCTTCTTCCATTCAATATAAATAAATATTAAAAATATACCTGTCAGTGTAATCCAGTAAAGTTTAGCAGCACCACAAACTAGAGCTGCTCCTCTTCATCTTCTTTAGAAAGCGGTCTAACAATTCTGATCTGATCCATTGAGATATTTTGCCTAATTATTTGATATACTCTATAAAATATTATAAAATAATTAAATATTATATATATTTATCCCATTTTTTTATTTTAAATGAAAACTAAACAAGCTTGACTGTTAAGTATTTTACTGTCAAGAACTGTAATAAAATGTATTAGCAAAGACCAGCTGACGTGGTGACGTCATCAAGGCAGCTGCCGTTTCAATCGCGGAAGTGACCGTTTTCCGCCCTCGAGCACCCGTGAGTCCGTCTCCCGAGTCTATTCTCCCGAGAACGCAAGTCCGCCGTGGGTGTTGAGAAAGGATGTTTCGAATCAGGTTACAGATGCGCTCCTTGGCGCCATCTACCGTCGGGGAATTTGCAAAGGAACGAACGCGCCTCGGTCCTAAATCTGATTTCTTTTTTTGCGTGAGAAACTGGATGTTTGGCGTGAGTGCGTGTGAAAACACGCAAAAGCGTCAGGGTTGGCCGCTATGGGAATCTGATTCGACTCAAAGGATAATTCTAAAAACGGTCGTTCGTTGTGGTCCTTTGCAGACTTAACTTTAAACGTGTGTTTTTAGTTAAAAATGACGGTGTAAGAGAACAATGAAAAGTTATTAGATATGTACTAAAACAAGTACTCGTAGATATTGTTGAGAAAATGTTCATTTGTGAACATCTCGCTGTCGGATCTAAAAGAGACACTGATGCAGGACGCCTTCAACCGGTAGTCGATTTTCTGGACTGGAGTTCAGCCGGGTTTGCGCATGCGCATTGACTACACGCTTGTAGAGATGAAACACGATTCACATCGGTGAGAAAACACTCCACATCCTCGCTTCATTCATCAGGTGTACGATCGTTTTTGCGAAAAGTAAAAAAAAAGCGTTTAGATAGAGTTCCCAGTTGTGGTCACATTACCATATTCCCACAATGCACTGCGTACTTGCGGTGGTTCTAAGTTAAACTTTTCACATTTAACTCTAATTAGTTTTGTGTTGGTACGAGTGTTGAAATAATGTTTTTATAACGTGTATTTGAATGCAAACACGTTTAGCAATTGTGTCATTCTAAAAATAACCCGTAAGTGAGCCCGGTAAGGCGGAGAATGGTTTCCGACTGTCTTTCACCTCATGACTAAAACAATCTCACCCCGCGTTTCTGACGCACAATACTTACTTACTTACCGGCATACCAGCCAAATCCCGAGATTAGAGTTCGAAATTTTTGGAAAGCCCTGCTCACGCGGGGCTTCATTCATGTCGAAAGTTCACCGGCAGCTTGTTCCTCAGGCAGGATCTGTTAATAATAGTCAGCGAATGAAGACTGGCGCATGCTTCTGCGTATTTAAGCACTGTTGTGTCGACGCACTCGTTTCAAGTCTTGCGTGCGTTGCAGAGCAATTCGCCTCCAGAACAACAGGGGGAGTAACGTGTTTCTGTTGAAGACGACCTAGAGGGTCACGTCTTTGTGTGTGGAAGTCGTTGGTTTGTTTATTTATTTATCATAGACTTTATTGCCCCGTGCATCGCCACTGCTGCTTTTCATCGCGGACACATTTGTCCCGTATTTTCCTCCACAACTTTTCGCACCTCTCGACCTGCAAACCGGCGTTTGCGGCGATCTCCCTCCGTGAATCCAACCCGCTTCTACAACACGCAAGGTGGTCTTGCGTCGCTCTGAAAACGCAGAAGCATAAACTAGGCTTTAGACTCAGGGAGGTCGGCTGCGCCAAACTGAGTCATTGATGATGAGCCCAGTTCTGCTCGACCAGTGGTCCGATGGGTGTGGGTGCTGTGGTCCCTCCCTGCGGGGCAATCCTAAGGCCTTGGTGATTAAAAGTTATTAAAAACTTTTTGTGTTACACTGTTGCTGTAGGAACCTGATCTTCAAGGTCAAAGCAGAAATCCTTTTGAGGGACTAAATATGCTCCAATCTTTACTAAACCTGGAAAACACATTTAAAGTTAAATATGTATTTACTTCATATGATTTCAATGCTTCCAAACTGCATTTTGGCTTGATGCCCCCTGCACGTATTCATAAACTCTCTCCTGGCAGGCCTCCCTCCTACAGCTCTACGACCTCTGCAGCTCGTCCAGAACGCAGCAGCTCGACTGGTCTTTAACCTGCCTAAATTCTCCCACACTCCTCCGCTCTCTTCACTGGCTACCGGTGGCTGCCCGCATCCACTTCAAAACATTGGATCTCACGTACCATGCTGTGAATGGATCGGTTCCAGTCCACATCCAGGACATTGTCAAGCCCTACATCCTAACCTGCAAACTCCGCTCTGCATCTGACAAATGGCTTGTTCCTCCCCCACTGAGAGCAAAACACTCAACAAGATCACGTCCCTTTGCTGTCCGGGCTCCTAAATGATGGAATGAGCTCTTTGATGACATCAGGATCGCAGAGAGTCTTCACATCTTCTGCCGCAAACTAAAGACACACCTCTTCAGTCTATACCTTGATTAAAAACAGTTAATGAATTGTACCACTTAATCGTACTTATAATGGCTCTTAGCTATAGCAAGTTGTAAATCGGCTTGAAATGCACTTATTGTAAGTCGCATTGGATAAAAGCGTCAGCTAAATGACATGTAATGTAACTATAAAGCAGCCCCAGCAACTGCTTCGATCCAGGTGCACTCATTCGGAGGCTACAGCTATGATCCAGTTGTGCAGATTTCTCCGCCATATCAGCAGAGTAGGCTTGAGAATAATTAATGAAGTTGGTCAAGTTGTCTGTGAACGACATGAGTGGACATGTTAAAATACGGGTGTTCTGCAGAGACACATTCAATGTGTTCAGTTCGCAAAATATATCTGCCAGACTTCACAATTTAATACTTGAGATTAGCTCACGTTCTTTGCCTCAAATGAATGGAGGGGATCCTACTTATTTGTTTACCTTTTGCAGGTCTTTGTACAGCAAGGCAACTATCCAAGTGGTGAAGTATTCTGTTTACAAAGCCAGACTTAGAATCCCACACCTGGCACTGATTTACTTGTCTTTTTGACGGCGTGTCCGTTCGGCGGAGGTCCGTTCATCGCTGCTTGCAGCTTTAATTTATTAATTAATTTTCAAGGCTGAATTGACACAATGAAAGTTTGTGTCTCCCTTCAAATGGTGCAATAATAGGAATCTGAAAACTCAAAAACTCATGTTGAAAGCAGAGATCTTTTTTTTTTTTGAAAGAAGTGAAAAGGCTATAATATCATGGTGTAAATTACGGTGTAAGAGAACAATGAAAAGTTATTAGATATGTACTAAAACAAGTACTCGTAGATATTGTTGAGAAAATGTTCATTTGTGAACATCTCGCTGTCGGATCTAAAAGAGACACTGATGCAGGACGCCTTCAACCGGTAGTCGATTATCTGGATTGGAGTTCAGCCGGGTTTGCGCATGCGCATTGACTACATGCTTGTAGAGATGAAACACGATTCATATCGGTGAGAAAACACTCCACATCCTCGCTTCATACTCCACATCCTCGCTTCATTCAGCAGGTGTACGATCGTTTTTGCGAAAAGTAAAAAAAAGCGTTTACTCTAGATAGAGTTTTCAATTCAGTTTCCAGTTGTGGTCACATTACCATATTCCCACAATGCACTGCGTAAAACTTTTCACATTTAACTCTCATAAGTTTTGTGTTGGTACGAGTGTTGAAATATTTTTTTTATTGTTTTTGTATAACGTGTATTTGAATGCAAACAAGTTTAGCAATTGTGCCATTATAAAAATAACCCGTAAGTGAGCCCGGTAAGGCGGAGAATGGTTTCAGACTGTCTTGCACCTCACGGTAAGAACAATCTCACTTGCTTACCAGCACCTCAAACGGTTGTGACAACCAACGAGATTAGAGTTTTGAAATTTTTGGAACGCCCTGCTCACGCGGGGCTTCATTCATGTCGAAAGTGCGCCGCCGAAATGCTTCTCAGGCAGGTTCTGTTATCATAAATCTTCGAGTCAGTCGAGTCAGTCGGCTGGTAATGAGCCGGGTTCTGCTCGGCCAGTGGTCGTCGTGGCGCAGGGGTTAGAGAAGGAGTGCTGGGAAGCACAAGGTTGGTGGTTCGAGTCCAGGCTGCCCCATGTTCCATGTCGAGTGTCCCTGAGCAAGACACCTAACCCCTAATTGCTCCCCGGGCAAAAATGTGAAAAAGCCATGGGTTTATGGCTGCAAACGGGTACAGAGCGCACCTCGATCCAGAGCTGGGGGGCGGGGTATTTGTTCTGCACTCAGCGTGAAGATCTAGTCCATCTGTTTGTTCAGTCTCCTCGTCCGTCAGAACTGTTTGTACTTTTTAAAAGGTGGTTCCGGGATCTTCTCGTTGGATTTGTTTTGTTTTTTTGCGCCAAAATACTGTGCAAAGAAGAAAACAACACACACAACACTCGATTATGTAGACTGGAGGTCAGCCGGGTTTGCGCATGCGCATTGACTACATGCTCGTAAACGCAGCAGAGCAGAAGCACGATTCATATGTTAAGGAAAACACTCCACATCCTCGCTTCATACAGCATGTGTACAATCGTTTTGCGAAAAGTTAAATAAAGCGTTTATCCTAGATAGAGTTTTCAATTCAGATTCAAGTTGTGGTGACATTACAAAATTCCCACAATGCACTGCGTACTTGCGGTGATTCTAAGCTAAACTGTTTACATTTAACTCTCATACATATTGTTTTGGTAGGAATGTTGAAAGCATTTGTTGTATAACGTGTATTTGAATGTCAAATAAATGTAGCAATTATGACATTTAAACAAGAAACCGTAAGCGAGAGTGGCAGGGCGGAGAATAGGGTCAGGCAGTCTTTCGCTGGTACGGTACACACTCTTGGTTCTCTTCAGATCGCATAAATCTTTCGCCTTTTACTAAAGATTTCCGTGGAGAGGACCAATAAGAGTTTCAAATAATTTTTTGATGCCCTGCTCACGCGGGGCTTTCTGATCCTGTAAAAATAAATTATCATCATATTCGGCAATGGCTCCTCCCATTGAGCGATGGCTTGGCAGAGAGCGGAAACATTGAAGTCTACGACCCCAACATTAGAGAAGTAGCCGTTGCTACGGCGGTCACTTCCACTAATGCCGGGACATTTCACTCAGTTATAATACATTTAATTTGTAATGCACTTTATATTTAAGAAAATCCAAAAGTGCTACATGATAAAACAGTTAAGTGCTAACAATAAAAGCACACGGAGAGTTTAAAAAACAAAACGAGTTCACTAAAAAGCTCTCCTAAAAAGGTGGGTTTTTAGGCCACGTTTAAAAGCATCCACAGTCTGTGGTGTCCTCAGGTGGTCACCATGGATGCACTGGTGGGTAAGGAGGGAGACCTTGTACTCAACCCTGAGTGAGGCAGGTCAAGCAAATTTGACTATATTTCACTATATGACTCCAGCCCAAGCTACGCAGTTATGATGCGACGGGATACTCGTGTTAGTGACGTCAGTCAGCAGCGTCGACATTTTTCCCGAAGGACTACAAAAAAGCTTAGATGCCTTCCTCCATGTGTTGTTACAGTCATGCAGACGACATAAAACCACCAGATTAAAAGTATTACTTTATTAACAAGGTTGCAATATAAATTAGTTATGCAAACGATTACTTACATGATCTGCGTTTCTCGGTCATGATCGTTATTTCTCGTGAACGGCCGAATGATACGTCACTATTTAAATATTGCCGCCGCAAAGAATTGTGGGACGGAATGATCTCCTTTTCCATTCGTTAAGGACGGTCCAGTGGTTCATCCAGCATTGCTGTTTTATATACAATTAGTTTTTGTGTAGCTTCTCTTCATTTGGCCAGGATCACTTGTGAAACTAAGCCTGATGTAGGAAAATGCCTTGGAATTTATATATATATATATATATATATATATATATATATATATATATATATATATATATATATATATATATATGTCCGAGACCCTTGCAAATAGTTGGTAAGATGTTTTTAGTTATTTTATTCTACAATTATGATTACGATGCCTGTATTTCTTATACGGATATATAGATACTACGTAAAGGATTTGATTGCTGTATCATACCTAAATAAGCAGTGGTAAATAAGCGGTGGAATAGGTTAGATAGCAAAGCAAATAAATATCTAAATTCATGTATTTAACATTAAAAGTCCATGAAAGGCACTTAGTGATTTATTTATAGCCCAATTTAACCAATATGCTGCAAGGAGTAACAGGAAATCTCACTCTCAAATCCTCTCATTCAAAGAATAGTCAAATTGATTAAAAAATATATTGGTGCGTTTGTTCAATCTATAATATTAATGTTCTACCTTCAGGCTACCTCTACTTCTCTCTGATACTAATGTTTGATCGGATGGTAACTAAAATCATCCAAGCATTTTCATTCCCATGCTCATCCAATCGCAGCCATTATATCATCCGATTGTCTCTTTCAGCTTACTAATGTACGCATTAATCGTTTCTCCGGCTTAAAGTCCCAAAAATATCACAGCAAAATACATTTCTGCTTTTACAGATCAACTGTTGATGCGTCTTAAGGTAACGAATATATAAAATGGCCGAGAGATCCGAATGCGCTGATGTGTGTTTCGGGTTCCTTCAGTGCACGTTGTGTCTTCATGTCACAGTGATCTCCTCCAGCAGATTAGCAGGGAAGTAGCCCAGCTTGCGTCCAGTGCTGACCTTCAGGTAGCCGCCCTTCTCGTCTCCTTTCTTCACAACAATCTGAAACACACAGTACAAACATCTTAGTTTGAATAGGGACTTGATACATCCCCACTAAGTCCTTTCCAGTGACCATGCATACACAATTTTTTAAAATAAACTTATGGGGCAGTTACCTGATCTTTTTTCAGTGTGATTTGTCCCATTTCTCTGTTTCCTACAAAGGAACGTGTCACCTTGAAAACTCTTTCCGATGCACGCACTTTTATGAGGTAGTTTGTGGGGAAGTAGCCTGACTTCTCCCCCATCTTTCCCTGGAAACAGAGAGAGGACGAGCTTTGAGTTCATCCTTCACGGGAAGTGAGAACAAAAAAGGGACATGACTGAAACTGGTTCACTACAAAAGGTGAAAGCTAAAAGAATCAGGAAGAGACGATGTCAACTCACCCTCCACCACTCTTCATTGGAGTCGTCCAGTACTGTGATCCGATCACCCGGGCTAATCCACAAACACACAATACATTTCATTTATCGCTGCTTTTTTGGTCAACAAATACATTTAAATATTATAAAAGTGTGGTGGACTGAAAAAAACGGTATGTTTGAATAAGTAATGTATTATAATGTGTGTAATTACTGCATGTTGGGAATTCTATGCGTCTTTCAAACGTACTGGAAGTCGAGGTCGTCTTTCTCTATGGCCTTGAAGCGGTAGAGAGCCAGGTAGTAGTGGCTCTGGGAGAATGTACCCTTGCTCTGTTGACAAAACCGCACCGATGCTAGTGTACATGACAAGAGATTCATGAGAAATAAATCATATTCTGTGTACCGATTGACAAGTCTCTGAGGCAAATTGGTGATTTTGATCTAAATGTGCAAACAATCACGACTAAAGGTTAAAAATGAATGTGGTGGAATAAAGTATAATATTAGCCTCTGAGAAGTGGAGTAGATATTTAAAGTGGTATGAAAAGGAAACGCGGTGGGCGCTTAGTTACGTTCCACTGCTTTGACTGCTTGGGAGTAAAAGATGTTTTTGAAATGATTGTCTTACCTTTTCATCTGCTTTGTCTCCTCCTTTCTCCTTCTTATCATCAGGCTTCCCTGTAGGAACATCGGACGTCAGTCACCAACAAATCCTGTTCTTTTGACGATGGTCCCAGAAACTCCAAAATTAGTTTTCTTCCTTCACTATTTGGGATGTGTCACATTATCGTTGTTTTTGTATTAAAAATAGTATTTTTCGTTTAGATTTTTTTTCTGTTTTGCATATAGAAGTATAAACAAATTCCTATTTTTAAGATTTAGTTTTTTTTATTGTACTGCCTGTAGTGCGGAGAACACTTTACCTTCTCCCCCCTCCTCATTTTCTTTGGGCTGTTGGTTATTCTCTTCTTCTTCTTCCTCCATCATCATCATCATCTAGACAAAAAAGCTGTTCAGCAAAACTCAACAATAACATCACATTACATATTTCCAAACATTATTTTTAATAATAATGATAAGCATAATATCTAGATTCCTACTGAAATATTTTTTCTCTACTGGCATTCGGCAAATTTAATGAATCAGTAGAAGTTTTGTCCGAGGATTTTAGATTTTGCAAATTTAATAAACGTTAACTGCACACTTACATTTTTCTTGTCATTCTCATTCTTTTTGCGCTCCTTATTTGCCATAATGACGCCGACCCGCAGGGTGTCAAAGACGAGGTCGTTCCGGTTCGGGTTGTCTGGTTTCGGACGAAGTAGTTGACCAGATTATTAAATTAATCAAACTAAATGAATTGTTAGTATATGAGGCACATTGTTCTTCAGTGGACTCACTTGGATCTGGTATGTCACTGGTGTACAGCGGGGAGCTGTAGGCCCTCCTGAAGCCAGGTGGCTGCAAGAAACAGCCGGGGGGGGGACGGGGCGGTTAAGCTGGTGGGAATCTGTACACATGATTTTACTGTTCTTCACAGAGAGGGAACAGGACTCACAATTTTGCCAAAGCACTTCTGGAATTCAACATAGGACTGACATGAGTGGTGGATGTTGGTCTTGCAGTTTTTGCACCTCAGAGCAAACTTGTTGTTCACTGAAAAATAAACATTGGAAGAGCATGAACCAATATTAAACATGCGGAGACCAATCAGATGTATAAGACAGCATGATGTAAGGTTATTGACGTTTGTGTGTGTGTGTGTGTTGTTGACATGATTTCCAATACATACAGACTATCATGCGAGCGCAGACGTCACAGAACTTGGGTTTTTTGCAATAGTGGTCCTTGAACTTGTGGGGTTTGTCGTTGATTCGGACAACAGGTGGAGGAGGTTCTGGTTCCTTCTCCTCCACCTCTACCTCCTCGTCATATATGAAATAGACCTGGTCACATAAAAAGTTATATCAAAAACGACATAAAAGGGCAAGTGTCAAAAATACATTATTTATGTAGGAGTTTTCTTGCTCATGACGCTCACTTCACTTCATCATTTCGCGTCCTTCATCATACTGCACATCTTCCGTTATGTCGAGTTTTTACATAAAAGTTGTTATTAGCGGATCTACTTACCAACCGAATGACCACTTAAAATGATTTGTTCAAACATTTTAATTTGGCCAAAAACCATCAACGCCTGAGGTCACACCGAGGGAAGACTCTCATTGAACTGCCCCCCCTATCAAATAAACCCCCTATTGGCTTTGCCCGTAGCTGCAGTAAAGTATTTATTTCATGTGATGTACAGTTGACGCTGCACCGCGTTCCTTTCTCAGCCGGTGGCTATTTTAAACCAGGCCCGGGAACGGCAGCGCCAACAGTTGGTGGGCCGACGCGGTCCTGTCACTCACAGTGTCTCCTTCCTCTCTCACGACGTTTTCAGGAGCCGGAGGGTTGTCATGGATATCAACGGAGTTTTTGTCATCCTCCCTGACGCACGGACACAAAGAAAAGCAACACAAAGGCACGCGTTGGATCAAGTTGTGCTGCTACATATCGTTACCTGTGGAAAGGTTCCCTCTCATTGGTTTTTAAACATGTAAAGCTTGAATAGTACTTTCATAGTTGGGGTTGAAATACTTCCACAGGACGACCTCAGGGAGTAACCTGATGAACCGGCATGCTTTGTGTCCGTATCAAATTGCCATTCCGCCTAAAAATAGTTGAGTTGATTGTTCATTCTGGGACAAATCGTGTGACACGTTTTCTCAAATGAACGTTTCCACTTTATTCCTCTTGCATTTGAATACATACTGTGGCAGGACTACGTTGGACAGGAGGCTTCTGTGATTTTCTCTCAAGACTGTAACATTTAGCTCACTAGAATTTGAATGGAAACACGATGAAGAGATAAAAGCCGGAAAAGTAGGGCAAGCATTACATTTTGTGTAGGGGAGGCAAATTAACCGTGTGCAGGAAATATACTCACTGGTCCATGTTGTTGGGCGGATGAAGTCACCACTCTCCCACCTACAAAGAGGTTTTGGAAAACGTAATTTAGATCAGTGGGATAATGAAATAACCTTTATTTAATTCAATGAAAGCAACTGAGGTCAAATCCTTTCAACATGATGAGACAAAAGAGGTTGAATCGACACAAATATTGTATAATCAAACAATCAGAAAGGCATCAAGACATGACCAAGTTGATCCCCACGGTTACAAGAAAAGTTTGTGGTTAAAACCTCTGTTAACGTTTAAAAGGGCTTTGAGAGATGAAGGAAGTTGTTAATGAACTAAACCCCTGTCTCTTTATTTATCCGCAATAAATGGGCCTACAAAAAGTAAGTGTTTATAGTTATATATATATACAGTCACTATTATGTTTGTCATGTATGAATTGTGTCTTTGTTTCTTATCTTTTTTCTTCTATAAAAGGATAATTACTTAATATATACACAGCAGTATTTGTTGGATGCAGAAAACAGACCAGTCCAGTGTTGTTAGAAACACAGCACATACAGAGACACAAACCGGATGTATTCGTATGTCTGTGTTAACAACAAAAGTTACATCAAGCTTTGCACTCGCAGACGCACACACTGGACAAATGTCCTTACCGGTCTGCCCCAAACTATTCTAGGGTTGTGAAATTCAATCTCATCACAGCTAAATGTGGCTGCTCCTGCCAGTCAGGGAAAGAACAGCAAAACTCTTCAAAAGTATAAAGGCAATAAAAATCAGTTCTTGTGAATTGGCAACGGCATTCTTAATACAGAAGTTATTCAACCGGTATTTGAAAGCTATATGTTATACTACCTTGATGGAAGGAAATAGATTAGACTGACTTGGTTACGGACACATTTAGTGACCAAATAACCTCCAACTTCAAACTGGAACATACCTTTCGTCAAGATCCACGCGGCTACGAGAAGAAACGACAGTATCCGGTGTGGGCAGATCTGCTTGTGGACGAGTCCTTCACCTGCTGCCGATGACCGGAGTGCTGCACAACCAGTGGATCTGAGAGCAGGCGACCAATGTGCCGCCTCGACCGAGGCCCCTCAGATTTATGTGTCAACTCTTGCAAAGTCTGGGTCCCTTGTCTTTCACCTTTATGGCTTTTTAGGTGATTTCCAGGGGTGATTTCCGGCTCGGTTGTGACACGTATTTCTATTTTTGAGTACTTCTGTGTGATTTTGTGCGTGCTTGTGTGTGTGTGTGTGTGTGTGTGTGTGTGTGTGTGCGTGTGTCAAGCTGACTGTTTGCAACAGCTGGGGACCTCAGTGTGAGCGCTGACAATGAAGCGAAATCAGATACTTTTCCCTTCCTCTTGCTTGGAGACAGACAACAATACAAAAACCTGATGATAATTTACATGTTCAGGTCCCCTGTAAGTCATTGTGAAGCTGACCGACTTTGGAGGTTTTACGAAGAGGGTCAATGGGTATTTGAAAAAATAAAAAACAATATTCCAATTATTTTTGGAGCGTAAAATGGCTCCACAAATGTTGTTAATGATTCACTTTGAAAATGTAAGATTTGTCCTGATGGAGGTGCTAGAGGAAACATTATCAGGTAACCTCACCGGGGGTCTATGGGGGCTCTGTTTACTTCACCTCTCCCCACATTCTGTGCAGTGTGTATGAACTAGGTTGTGACTACCAATTACATTGTTGTGACTTAATAGGATGCACATTTTCACTCAGAGCTTTGAGGGCCCGATCTACAAGAGCATGGATTAATAAGACGTCCCTTTAAGGCCCCCATTGAGCGTCAATGGCACATAGAGCATTACCAAACAGATTTGTAATGAATCTCATGACCCCACACTAATTGCTATGAGCTGAACCAAAGGGCTCTGAGCACGTTTTATTGGGCAAGGCAGCTTTAGTAAGTTTGTCTGTTTCTTTTATCAGCCTTCAGCAATAATCATAGTGTATCCAGACACTAACAACCACACATGAGCGAGATAAAAAAAATGGTATTGCCGCTGCATTCTTTTTATTAAATACATATTGCAATAAAGGAGAATTATTGCGGATGAAGGAAGGAACACTTGTTTTATTGTCCAGTGTCTCCATGTCCTCTATGAAGGAGCTCTGCATTGATCCGTCTGGAGCACTACAAAGGTCCCGTTGCATGTCGGGTACAATACTCCCTGGGCGCTGAGTGCGCATGCCCAACACAAAACTCCATTATTATTTTTTTCGCTCGGAATCTGTTAAAAAAAAAAAGAAAAACAGTGGGAAACTGTGAAATTTGGGATTACATGGATCGCTATGGTTGTCGGAATATATTTGAATGCTCGACGGTTTAGCAAAGCAGAGCGCGAGCAGCGGCCGGATAACCGTGCAGCGGGAGCGGGACATCCTTCAGCCTTGTTGGGACCCTACAGAATCAAGTCTTTTCCAGTGAGTAGCTCTGCTAGCTTAGCGTTAGCTGCTAGCGTTAGCCTCCGAAGCCCAGGCGCAGTAAGATGAAGCGTTAGTGCCCCTTTGTTTTTAAATCGGACCGGCAGACGTTACATAAACGCCGAGCGCTGGCGGGTCGCGCCGATGCGCGGGGTTCGATCATGGTACTCTTTATTTTACGGCTATTTATTAGCATCGGCCGTTTTCAAAACATTCTGTGGTTAGTCCGTTAGCTCGCCAGCTAACTCTCGATTCTCCCGCGAGCGAGAGAAGCGGAGACTCCAAAACTTCGCCAACACCGAGAGCTTGACGCAGAGAAAAGGTCGATAGGTTCCTGCTAACATTAACGTTAGCTGACTGTCAGTGAGTAAGTGCAACCTGATCGAACCCAACGCGTTTTTATTTTACCGATCGGTATTGTGTCTTGTAACGTGTAGCTAACACGCAAGAGTTTTCCATCGGAGTGTTTAGTGCGCCTGACAGCTGTCACGACAACAGAGTACAAAGTAGGGTAGCTTACTAGCTTAGCTGTTAGCTTAGCCGATAGCCTTCCTGCTATCCGTCGTATAAGTTAACTTAGATGTTGCACCGTGGCTACACACTGTGGATGTATCCACTGAGTACCACTACAATGTCCTCCCGAGATCTGTTATTTTCACTTCGCTCGCTCGTTCGCTGCGAGCTGCTCGTTTAGGAGCGTTAGCTAAACACCCAGTGAACCAGGGGCCTTTCCAAACACACCCTCCCACTTCAAAGTAGCCGCAGCTTTCTGTGAAGTTGTATTCTTCTGCAGAGAGTAAATGCATCGCATGTGATCTTTTTTTATTTGATCTCACCATCCGCAGGAAATGGTTCATCACACGAGACATTTACCTTGATTGCCCCTGTCACGTTACATAATACAACTACCTTCCTTTTGCAGGCTCTTTATCTACATCCTAGATACTACTCGAATGTGAACTGAACAGTTTAGATCCACAAGACTCTTCATCTTCTAAACTCAGGATCTGGGTGTTTGGGCTTCACGTCGGCTTTCACTGACAGCCTGTGTGCATCTAACCCAGCAGTATGTGCACTGGGCAGTGGATCCCCTAGCCAAAACAGATCCTGGCTTCTCAAAGATGACAAGGTAAGCACTTACACTGCCCGGACATCAAACCAAATCATTCTTTTCTTCACCCCCCCCCCAACCACCCAGTGGTGATTTTGGGGGTATTGAATGAGAGACCACACTGTAGACTCTTGATTTGTCAGGACCCCCCCATACATTTAAGAAGTCTAGTGTCTCTGTGGGGACATGGGAGACGGTTGGAAAGTAAGATTGAACACTGAAATAGTGCATTACATTTAATTAGAAGCCTTTAACGTACAGATAAAGGCTTCTAAATTCTAGTAGACTGTCGATGATGGTCACGTTTCGTCGTCTTTTATGTTGACATTTGGTGTTGTGTAATCACATGAATGTGTGACGCAGCTAAATCATGGCATATACATTTAAGTTCCTTATCTTTACAGGAAACATTTAAAATTCTGTTCCACATTTAGGATGCACGTGTTAACCCTGATATACTTGAAGACTTCACAGCACAGACATTTGTTCATTCATTCTATGCATCATTCATGTGCTTATTTCGAGACTTGCATTGAGGCGACAACAAAATACGCTGATTAATTTTAAGTAACTTGTACGTTTATTAGTATTCTTTTGAAGCCTTAGGTCTTGAAAATAAACGTGACTATTTTAAAGCTCAGTCAGGGTGTCTTTACTAACATATATTGAAATGTGATGCTGAATATTTATCTAGTTTTTGAATACTCCACACTCCTTTAGTATGTAACTTCTAAAAAGAGGACTACAGCATTGAGGAAAATGTCATTGTTTTTGATGCATGCAGTGATTTAAAGCCCCTCAGGTCTTTTAAACAAATTCGACCTGCATGTAAAGAGAAGATGCATCAAGACTCTGCTGCTTTTGGAAGGTGCTGGCAGGCCGCAGCTACAAAATGATGGGAGGCAGTGAGACCGTCAGTGGGGACAAGGATGGGGTCCACGCCACAGCAATACACGTCCCCATCGGCTGGCAGAGGAGAATGGAGGGCGGGCAGGTGATCTATGTCAGGTGGGTTGGTTCAGTAAGCAGACGCAGACTCATTACTCCTGCTTTTATTGGTACTTGCGGTTGCGATTTTAATGTTTCTGCTTATGAATGTTTGCGAGTGTTTCATTTATTCTGGAGAAATAGGGATGCTGGTTTTGCACCACATCTTTCATTGGTCAGTGGCTTGGCTCGCGTTTAAAAATTTGACTGGGAGTCAGGAACCTGATCACATTCTGATCAGTTCCTGTATTTTGGAGGCTTATGTTCTCACTGCTTCAAAGGTGGGCAGCAGATTCTGATATTTTTAGTTTACTTTGTTCATTTGCAAGATTTTGCCCTTGTCATTCTTAATCTTTGCTGGACGTTTTGGGGTTGAATTTCTTAATAGTTAATCAATATTTCCCAGATATGATAACGGATTTATTTATATTTTCTCATGATTGGTGGTGATTTTTCTTATGACACAGACTGCAATGAGTGTGCTGAACGTTGAGCTTCTCGTTGTTCACATATCTGAAGTTTTCTGTTCCAATCTTTCCCCGTCTTCTGTTCATAGTCCCAGTGGCACTGCTCTGTGCTCTCTGGACGAGGTCAAGACCTACCTGTTGACTGATGGCACCTGCAAATGTGGTCTTGAGTGTCCACTCATCGTCAATAAGGTACAGTCTATGCTCTTTATTATTTTTTAAATGTGTTATTGTTGTGCTCGTACATTAAGGTCGCCACAGAAACCGGCAAAATAGTCTAAGTATAAAGTTAAAGATATCCAGATAATATCTGGACTTTTGAGCTTTTAGACGTAGCAACTCTGTGACACTTGAATGTGAACTTATATTTATATAAGCAGGACGATGACTTTTGGCCCCTTCAAACTCACTTGACCACAAACATTGTTTGTTCGAACACTGAGAATATCAATACATGTCCTTGTGTTAACCGCAAGTGTTTTGGTATTGCTGTTGATTTAAACATGCTTCCAATATCAGGAATCCTGTTTGCAAACTGTAAACTCGTGGAGATATTAAAGGAGAAAACTACTTATTGGCAGCACTGGAAGATTCAGGCATGTGACGTACCCACGTGTGTTGAATGGAATATCTATGACTAACTTTTTGAATTAAGTTGGTCCAACTGTAGAATCATGGCTGACCTTTTTCTTCATAAAAAATGTGTGTGCACTTTGTCTGCAATAAGCAACAGTCTTTGTGCGCACATTGGAAGTCTATAATACCGCCACTGATGCCTTAACAGTCATGCATTTGATTCAATATTTTGCAAAGAGTTCTCTCCGGATGTTCTCCAATCCTCTTCTGTTTGGCGACGTGCAGGTTTTCAGCTTCACGGTGGGCGTGAAGGTGGAGCAGCACAGCCAGCCAATAGGCAAAGCCGAGCAGGACATGACCAAACTGTGTAACCACCGCCGGAAAGTGGTAGCAATGGCAGCGCTGTGTCGGAGTATGCAGGCCTCACAGCTGCCCTTTGCCAACCTCCATCATCCAGGTAAACGCCGAGTCATGCCTGATACTCCTGCACCTGTGGACAATCACACATAGAAAAAAACCCTTTAAATGATCTATTAATAGCTTTTCTATACATATTCCTCATTATTGTTAAGGTTTCTCCAGACTCCTGGTCATGTGTATTAGATTTGACCACGTAGCATCGATGCTGGTTTGCATGCGCTGCGTGCGTAGTATCCGCCTCGTGAAGAGGGCTCTTATGGGACCATGATCTCACAAATCCCCCCCCAGGACCCGACCCAACCCAAAGTGACTCTGTGGGAGAGCTTTGTCCGTATCGTCATCGTGATGGGATGAATTAGAATTTAACTGAGGCTGTTATTATTGGGCTCAACCATGCATGTAAATAAGTGTTGTTACGGATCATAAAACCGTTTCGGATCGTATCACAAAGCCGCTCTGCAAAAAGGCAGCAAATGTAACTTTTTAGAGATCCGTTATCATGTTTTTTTCATAGTAAATGCTGATCCAGATTGTTTGCTCATACAGCTGGTCTACAAGGCACATGCCACTATGCCAAAACAATTTTTTCTCATTTAAAGCACAATTTAAATGGTCAGGAAATAAAGGTTTGTAATTTTTATGGATTAAAATCTTGTCATTAATAGTTGTAATGATGTTTTATAAGCTAGTCGGGTTAAACGGCTCATAATTCCCTTTCTAAATGCTATTTCTGAAGTTGTGAAAACATATTGTTCTAACACGTTTCTCACCACCCTGAGATGTGAACATATGATAATGTCATTTTCTGTTGCCTAATACTCCAAACCTTCACTTTCCGCATGTCAGTTTAAAACAGGGTTTTGTTGTTTACAGTAACACCACAGAGCATAAATGCAGATTAACCTGTATAATTAATTTGCGGTTCACATGCGTGTCAAACCGCGCTGGGGGGGGTTTGTACTGATCCCGGATCACCAGCGGTCCTGTTAAACCACTAATTCTTTGTCCTTCAAAAAACCACATGCCGTCAAAAGACCTATTCAGATATTTCTGTTTACTTTGTCCCTCGCTGCTGTTCCTCCCATTTGCTCTCTGTCTCTTTCTCTCTCGCTCTCCTTGAAGTCCTATCCATCTGGTTTGTGTCTGTTTTATGAAAATCAACTTACGTTAACAGAAAATGCTCCGTATCCATGTTTGCATATATTTTTATGGATTTCCCTTGAAGCAACGACTGAAAGAGCTGAATGTGTCTGGTTTCCCTGTGAGGGCCATAAGGATTTTCAATAGAAAATGTTCTGGATGTTGCGTGCGATCCGCTCCCCCACAGTCCGTGATGGTCGCTGGTCCTTTGGGAAGCAGGTGGGCGTGGGTCCGAATAAACAAGTGCTGTGGTCAGTGCGGCAGCCGTCTGCCATGCAGAATTAAATGGAAACAGCGATACTTGTGAAGCGTGTTTCATGGACACTTTGTTTGCTCCGTAGTCTGACAGCGCTCAGAAGAACCGTCCTATTGATGCGTTCCCGTCAAACCGTATCCATTTGTGTTTGTATTTCTAGTTGGTCGATAATGTATTTGAGTTGAAAGGTAGGCTTTTAAAGAATGAGTGTGCCCTCCTCACCGACTACCTCTAGCATTAAAAAAAAAAGTTCCACTGGAGCACGCAGACATTTATTAAGAATTATTTATAAATAATTCTCAGTATTTAGTTTCTACTTTATGCAAGATCTGCTAGGAAAGCCTTTAACGTGACTTCACCATGACCCACGTGTGCCTGTGTGTCCACTTTCAGAGGTGAGCGGTGCAGTGGACAGCCGCAATCCAAAGCGAGTACTTGTGGATCGGGAAGAAGACGACCACAGCGTTTACCATTCCAAACTCCATCCGGTCCCGGCTCGAACCCGCAGCCACCTCCATGTGAACCCCTCTGCCAGCCCCAAATCCTCCCCCCACCAGTTCATTTACCCCAACAATGGCTCCTCCCCTGTCCTCCACGCAGGCACACACTCTAACCACCCCTTAGATGCGTTAAGAAGGCTTCAGCATGCTCCTCCTATTCCTGCCTCCTCCAGCCCTTCCTCCACCTCCTGTTTCCCGGCGTACAGCACTGCCCAGAGGTCACCTCGCACCCCCACCCCTCAAGGTCAAAGAACTCCCAAAACTCCAGAGACTCCGGGTTCTCCACGGCTCGGGCCCCTCTCCACGCCGCCTCTCTCTTGCCCTATGACCATGGGTGCAGGGGGAAGAGGAGTGCAGACTCATCTTCCTCATGGTGTCATTGTGGGAGGCTCCCCCCTCTCTCCATCTCCCTCCCTCTCCCCGTCGGTTCATAACATGAACTGTGTGTCTCCTCGCCAGCGGTCCCGCCACCCTTCCGCCTCTCCTTCTCCTCTCTCTGATCAGGGAGGAGGCCTAACGGCTGCAGGAGGAGGGCCGATGGGAAGTAACATGTCTCAGAGGAGGAAATCCACCTCTTCCTCTCCCGGCTCCCCACTCCCCGGTGGCTCCCCAAACCCCAGCCCCCACTTCCCGAAGTACAAGCTGGAAGACCTCTTGGAGCAGTTCAAGAACTCAGGCAACAGCAGCACTAATAACCACCATCTCCTACTCCCTGCTAACCTTTCCTCACTGACCAACCAAAGCAGTAGCAACCCGAATGCTCCCCCCTCAAAGGCCTCAAAGAGCCCCATGAGCCCCATTTCTCCTTCACCTCTGGGGCCGTTTCTGAGCCACCATCACCGCCATCAGGGGAAGCTGTCCCACCCAACCTCTTTCCCTGCGAGTAGCCTGCTCTCCGCGGCTGCCAAGGCTCAGCTGGCTAACCAGATAACCCACGGCCAGAGCTCAAAGGGGCCCAGCAACCTGGTGAGCCTGCCCTCTTCTCTGGAGGTCCTGCAAGACGGACAGCAGCAGCAACACTCATCCAAGGTAACGAACAGCACTTTACACAGTAGCCACCCTCCCTCCTTCAAAGCTTCTACTAGGCCTCCCCACCCTTCCCTTGCAGAAGCCTCCTCCGTCCTTTTCCCTCCATCCCAGTCGCTGGCTTCCTCCCTGCCCAACCTACCTCCCACAACCGAGCGCAACGCGTCGCACAGGAAGCGGCAGCGGCGATCTCCCACTGTGCTCAGCATGCTGAGAGACACCCAGCAGCTGGCCAATGGGCTGCAGAAGACCCCTCCGGGAGACGGCTCCTCTGCTACAGTCATCAACCTGTCCTCCTCTTCCTCTTCCTTCCCCACCTCTTCACACTTCTCCTCTACCTCAGCTGTGCACAACCAGAATGCGGCCGTTCTAGAAAACCACCATCACCACCACCATCTCTCCGGGCAGACGCCGAGGCTCCCCGTTTCTCGACAGGTGGCGCACCTCCCCAGGCCTCCTAGACAAACCGAGGCTCTGGATTTCACCACAGGCCTGCCGCCCACCCCTCTGGGCTTGGACCCTCCCACCCAGCCGCTGTCTGCTCTGTTGCGCCTGCTCAGCGTGCAGAACGCGCAGGCCGCAGCCTCGGCATCAAACTCTGCTCAGCCAGGGCCTGTGGCTCTTGAAGGAGGTGGACACACTAACAAACAGAGCCCGAGGCGGTCGCCCTCGTCTCCCGCCTCTCACTCTACCGCCAGGCAGCCGCAGACTCGCTCACCGTGCCCAACCAGTAACACTAACCCGCTAGCCTCGGCGCTTCGGCCGCTTTCTCCTCCCCCGACTTCCCCTCGGTTCAGATCGGTGCAGTCTCCAACGCGTCCTCTGTCCTCTAAATCCAGTCCTCTACTGAGACATTCTGCTGGTTCGACGACACTGCCCAACTCTAATTTAGCTTTACACAACAGCTGCAGCCCATTTCAGCACGCGTTCCAGACTCCGGACAAGCAGCAACTAACCGAGAATCGCGCTCTTACAATGGAGTCCGTTTCCCAGGAACGATCGCAGGAAACTTCACTACAGGGCACTGGGGCCACTGAGATCGGTACTAACAGCATACATTCATCAGTGGACCTGAGCCATTCTCAAGGCAGTGTCTCTACGGCGATATCCAGCTCCCCAAAGCCTCTTGATCTTAGCAACCATGTACTGGCCCTCCTGGCAGCATCTTCCACCGCGCCCCAGGGGGAGGGCAGCTCCTTTGACAGTACCACCGATGTTGGGATGTCTTCTCAAGGAAATCCCACTGCAGGTGAAGATATTACGTTTTTTTTTTCTCATAGGTTATTGATGTGTGTGCACGTGCTGTTTTCTAGCCAACTATTACATACCTGTATGTGTCAACAATCCGGTTTAAATCCTGTGTAAAACACAGCACATTTACCCACCTCCAGGCGCTAATATGTGTTTCCTGATTGATAATTCAGCCCTGACCAGATGTGAATGATTCATGTCTCTCTCACAGGGCAAGATGATCCTAGATGTGTGGATCCGCAGATCTCCATGGTGACCAAACAACATCCAGTAGCCACGAGCCCCGGGGATAATCCCAGTCATCATCCACCTTCAGCTGTGGGTGACGCGCCCTCTCCCTTACCTCTGGCAGAGGCCTTCCCCTTCATGAACCAAGAGCAGCTGCTTCAGCTGCTGTCATCCACAGGGGGTCTACCGTCCCTCCTGGACCCAACAGTCCTGGCGTCATTGCCCCTAGGGGGGCTATGGTTGGGAGGGCAACATGCACAATTACCCCCTGCGACTGCACCACAACCACCACAGACTCTTGCAGAGCAGCAGCAATCCGAGCAGCAGCAGTTACTGATACAACAAGAGGCACAGCAGCACAACCAGGATCAGAAGCAGCTAAACAGCAGTTCTCTGTTTCCCTTGTTGCCCTTGTTGACCGGTGCACAAGGGGAGCTGCCTCTGAACCTTTTGGGCCTGCTGAATCCACTCCCACATCCGGCCTCAACCCCTAGCCCGGGACAGGAAGCTGATTTAGGGCTAAACGATAAACCAAGCCTTCAGGCTTTGATAATGGCGTCCTGGTTGCTCGGGCAACAGCATGCTCCTTTGTTACCTCTATCCGGGCTAGGTCAGTTGAGCCAGGTCAGCTTGGAAGTTCCTCTCCAGCAGCCACAACACATCACTACCACTTTGGAAGGCCTCACCTTGGACAAGGCCTCCGGCCTCCTGGATCCATCAAGCCTATCGGTGGCGGGGCTCTTGGAGGTCGCCCAAGGCCTCCTCCCCATTCCCCCAGGAGCCGAGGGCGCTATCCAAGCCCTACAGTCTCTGCTCCTTCCTGGCGCTCTTCCTCCTCCCCACGCAGCCTTCCTGCCCCTCAGCCCTGCCTTGCTCTCTGCTGCCCTGAGTTCTGCCGAGCTCCACCCGTCTCCCCACCCCCAATTAGCTTCTGCACAGCAAACCCAACATACCCAACCTCAGGTAGGCCTCCCTACCCGATGGTGGTTTCCTCTGAGCTCCCTGTAGTTTCCCTATGAGCTCATTTCCTTAACTGCTCCATGATTTTCCTTTTTAAAAAAACTGTTTTTCCTTTGTAGCTAAATTATTTACCTCCCATTTTTTGGGGGGTTGTTTACAGCCGGTCTTTTACAGACAATCAAAGAATGTGTCCGTCTTGCCAGACTGTATTTCTGACCCCGTTGATACTTTTGTTTCACTCCTCATCGGTCCTGTACTTTACTCTATTTTTAAAGGTACCTACTGATGCTGGTGTTGACACCCTCATCCCCCTCTCCCTCCAAGGCAAAGACAACCCCATCCTCCAACAGTTACTGCCCACTTTGCTCAACTCTGCTCTATTAGGTGAGTCGATGCACACCTTGTGTAGCACATTTTTATTTTAAGAATAGCCTCTGTACAAAAATGTGTTCTCTGTATTAATTCTTGAAACATTGCAGATATTTTGTCTTAGTAAGCCGTTAAATCAGTACAATTATGAAAACTCTTTGCAGGAGATCTTGCTGGCATCACAGGACTCCACAACATGTTGGGGATTGGAGCAGGTTCCATCCTCCTGCCCCCAGTCCAGACCTCCGCTTTGGGCATGCCCCTGCTGCAGGGTCACGATGGAGCAATCAGCTTGCTGAACAACCTCCAGGTAGGTGACTGGCTTGTAGCTCCGGGGCCGAGCCATTCAGGGGGCGGCTTCGCATTTTGAAGTGGCCTTGACTGTTGCTTTTGTTGTTTAAATTGATTGACGTCACAGTGGCCGGCTGTATCAGCTGTCGCTGAAGGTAATTCTAAAAGTAACTAAATGATTTTGCTTTTGATGCGGTGCTCTCTAAGTCGCTACCCACTTTAAAACTGAGTGGACTGCGAGTCAGAGTGAGCGGTCTTCTCCTTATCGGGTCGAGTTGCGTTCACCCAGTGAAACCTATTTTACTTACGTACTCATCTTGTGCTAATAGGCTATTACCTTTATGAACTGAATAGTTTTGGACCAGGACTGTTTTTCTGGCTGGTCTATTGCAGGATTTACTTAAATGGCAACAACGGTGGGTAATTTGCCATTGGATTCTTATTTAACAATGTCGAAATGCAATGTTTGTTCGTTAAGGCTGATTTTTTTTTTTCTTTTCTTTTTTACATTTTTCCTCCAGCTAAACCTTGCACCACCCTCCGAAGGAGACAAGCCAATGTCATTGCAGGAAACGCAAAATCCCGCCCCACAGGAAGACATTCCAGCAAGTCAGACGGCTCCCCAAGGAGAACCCAGTCCCGATCCCGTTTCATCCCCGGCCCATGAACGCAGCCCGCCCCCACAGCGGGTATCTGAGGGCAGGTCTGTTATCGATCCTTACACCTCTTTCATGGACACGATCTATACCTCCTTCCTTCAAGTCAGTGCTAAAGAGCAGGAAGGCAGGGCCCACATGGGGCCATCTGACCCCACTTCACCCTTCTGTGCCTTACCACCGGTTTCTTTCCATGTGGAACATCACACCCCGTCCACCCCTGTTCACACTCTGCCCCAGGCAAGTGCTCCAGTCTCCCTCAGCCCCCGTCGGGCCTGTTCCCTCCACAACACAGACTTATCCCGACTCAGCTTGGAAGCAGCAGCAGCCCATTCCCCGGCCCAAGGGACCCCCAAACCCACAGAGGGCGAGTCTACGTCCCCTTTACAAAGGAAACCGCTCATGGTAGAGGGACATGGACATCCTCAGCCTCCTCTGCCATCCATGTACTTTGAGGAGGCGAAGACAGACTGCACAGGGCCTGCTGCGGCTGTCTGCCCCTATGTGGAGGCCGGGGTAGATAGGCAGGGGCATCTTCCCCATGCGGGGTACCTCAGTCCCAGGGATGGATGCAGTGGGAGGCCAAATGAGGAGGCTGCAGGGACATTGCTGCGCCCTGAACAGGAAAGGGTGAGCGCCTGGGTCTCCTGTTTGCTTCCAACTTCAAAACAACATTTTATATCACAAAGTGGGACTGCATGATTGTCCTGCTGAGACACCCGCATTTAGTAGAGACCAATGACTGTGTGATTGACAGAATGACTGCATTTGTATTATGATTTTACCTCAAAGGATCAGGTGGGAGCAGCAGGTGGAGCCAGAAGAGGAAGGAAAAGGAAACAAACGTAAGTTGTCTTCTTAATAGTTACTACTATTATAGGGAATACTTCTCAGAGGGATTCCCCGTTTAAAGCAAATTCCGGTCGTTCTTCCACTGACATAATGACTATTGGGTGTATTTTATTTATGAGTGTGCTTCCTACTTCTCCATTCAGGCTACAGAATGTGTTAGAAGACTTCAGAGACATGGACGCTACAGCACTAGAGGAAACCAAGGCAACGGTGAGACTCGCTTATGTATTTCTTTAATTATCAGATGGTGTTGTTGACCTGTTGTTGGTTACTACAATCTTACTGGTATTTTCCAGAGGTCTTGATTTTCTTTCCCACGTTAACGCCTAAATCAGTGTCCTTTCCCCTCGCTCCACCATGAGGTTAGTATTTTTCAACTTTTCATCTGCCCAATTACGGTGACGATGGTAAACATATCTGCTAAGCAGGAGTACGTTAGCATTGTAATATCATGGAGTATCATGAGTATTTTCGCAGCATCAAATGGATGCTTTACTCTCTTTTGAATGAGCTTTAAATAAGACCACATTATCTTGGTTGGCAGATCAAGTTGCCGCGTTGTCATACATTTGTACTTTCTTTTGTTTTTGTCCATGTTGCTGTATTTCATTTATTTTTTTACTTCAAATGGGTTTAGTGGTGAGATTGTTTTCACAATTGCCGTTTCCAAGCTCCAGATTGCTAAAACTGCAAAAGCAAGGCACAGAATCTGCACAAGTTTGAGGGGTAGTATTCTGTCTCATAAACTGTACTCTTACGACCCTGTGAAGGAAACCAAAGCAAGATGTGAAGATGAATCTTTTGGTTCCGTAATGGGAATGATGTTGCAGTTCTGACCACCGCAGGGGGGGGATGGAAGGGAATACTGCTGACGTGACTGTGATTCCTGTCTCTGTCATCCTCCAGACGGCACTGCTGAAGCCTGAGAGGTCTGTGCGCGGCAGGAGGCGGCGTGGCGCCCGGTCTCAGAGGCAGTGATTGGCGGAGGGAGCTGTAGGTCAGAGCTGTTCACCAATCAGAGGCCGCCAGACGCCTCACTTTCCCCCGACAACTCTCCATCATCTTCACTATTATTATTATTATTTTTTTTTTTACTTCAACTGCACTAATATTATGCCGTTGTCATGTCAACCGTTGTCATGGCAACCACTATGAAAAAACACATAGGAGAGATCTAGTCTGATCAGTTAATTTATAAAAATGTGTAAAAACTAACTGAAGTTTTGCGGATATTTTTTCTCTTAGGTCTAGTTCACAAAGTAATGGTTGCTTAACATTTTGATCGGAGATCTGTTAATTATGGTTAAAAAAACATGAACTTTCTCTTCTCATCAGTGTATAACTGAGTCAGGTTGAAGCCCAACTACTTGAACGATGCTCTCTGTTGAACGTGTGTGTGTGTGTGTGTGTGTGTGTGTGTGTGTGTGTGTGTGTGTGTGTGTGTGTGTGTGTGTGTGTGTGTGTGTGTGTGTGTGTGTGTGTGTGTGTGTGTGTGTGTGTGTGTCTTTGTGTCTGTTGGACAACAGTGCTGCTGCTGCTGAGCCCTTCACTGTCCGACCGTGGAAGTTATTTTCATTCTAGGAAATGAGGCCCTATCTGTTATTTCGATAAAGGGTTCTCTGCAGAGCGACACAGTGGTTCTAATGCAAGGAAATGTTTTGAAGGGTTTTCGGAAGGTGCTGGAAGAGAATATAAAAAGAGTTTTTTTCTGTCACAGTAAAGAATATCCTCTATATAGGACAAGCCAAGGAAATAATGTTCTCCTTATCAGGTTTATGAATGCGTTTACATCAGCCATTTCCATCATGATTCCATGTGAGATTCTTCCTTGTGATTTGTACATCACCAATAATTCTCTGAACTGAGAAATCATTAACTTAAAGTTTATTTACCACCTTTGACTCATGAAATGCAACCCGTCAGGAAACCCTGGCAGGTCACTGAGTGAATCTGACGACCTCCATTTATTAATATTTTTAAGGTCCACGATGAATGTGGAACAATCCAGAAAAACTTTTGAGCATCAATTGTCGCTTTTTAGCAGCCCACTTGCATTTCACATGCTGTCATTTGTCACTGTGAATAATTACACCAAGCTGTGGTGTGATGGACCATACACACACCCAAATGTTCACTCCTCGGCGGGGAGATAAATGTCTGGAAAAAGGGTATTTCAGTCTAAAATTAAATATCTGCAGGAAACCTAATTTCATATAAAGTACCGTATGTGATTTGGTTGGTTGGATGAATGAATGAATGGCTGGATGAATTCAACACAGTGAGCGAGAACGTCTGATGTAGATCTGTTGAGTCTGTGTGTTACTGTGGATATTTGAGAAATATCTTCCCTCTGTCTCTTCATGTCACTGTTTGAGCTCTCCTCCACACACTGCCCTGCCCAAAAGTACTGGCATCTCTTGCTGTATTTAAAGATAAAAAAGAAAAAGAAAGTGAAAAAGAAAGCAGATTATGCAATTTCTACACTTGGAGATTTGTATATATGTACAGTTAATGTGTTTTATTTTGATTTTATATTGTTAGAGAAAGAGACGAGAGAGAAAACAATGAATTGTGAATTTTTCTGGAAATTGTAATTAAGTATTTTTCTCATTCTACCCCTTGCTTTCAATACTTATGTTTAAAAAGACAATTAAATTGTGGACTGTAGCTTTCTTTTTATATGGGAGTCTTTTTTATTTAATATTAAACTATTTACAGAAAATGCACCTTGTGTTGATTTCTCTTCTGATAGGATGTGAGGAAATTGCCTCAAGCTCTCAAACCTTGTGAGTTAAGGATTGTCATCAACAGGAATAACACTGTAACAGGCTGTTACTACAAAATATTAAGACGCTTGAGCTTAACATAGCAGTATATCTGCGGCATTACTGTCAATGGACATATTCAATATGCTCAAGTCCCAAAGATTCTTATTATTAACCACAATTGCAATTAAAGTTCATTAAGCTGTGTTTTTGGACCAGTTTTTTATTCCGGTTCTCTTAAATAATAACGCATTTAATTAAAACTCGACCAATCTATATGGGGATGCAGATAAATATATAATGGAAGCTCTGTTGCCTTTGTTCACTCATTTTAAGTATTTCTTGGTGACGATTTGACATTGTGCAGCATCATCCCAGTCACACCGGACACTGATGCTGCTTCAACGACCCACACATGAGGTCATTTAATCACTAATCTCCACAGCATCTTTACACCTTCCAAGAAATGCAGCCGTGTCGGAGAAGGGCCGAAGCACGACTGAATGAATCCCCGCATCATCGGGCCTTTCGGCCGCTTCGCGTGAAGTAGCGAGGTTATCCATGACGTAACGACGGACGGAAAGCACGTGACGCCACCTCGCTTCCGCCTGACACGCGAGGGAGGTGATGCCGTGGGTACCACCTCAAAGAGACGGATGCGGACCACGCCCTTCCTTTCCTCGCCGATAGGGGGCTCTGTGGCGTCCATCGCAGGCCGATTCCTCAGCAGCAGCTTTACCCCGCTGCCCTTCCAGCAGCATCTCACCTTCAGCCCGGCCCGACGCACGTCCACCGCCGCAGAGCAGAACCGAGAGGGAGAAGAGAAAAGAGCAACATCACAGTCGGTGGTTTTAATGATGTAGTCAGTCGGTATTTGCTTTGACATCTAATTTAGTCCGCCCGAACCTCTCTGCGACAAGGAAAGACCGTCCAGCTGCGCACGAGCCAAGTCGCATCCTCTCGAAGCCGTCCAGCGTCCACGCGGTCCATCCGACGGAGAAGGACAAAGTCACCGCGCACGGCTCGTCGTTTATTTTTGACGGCGCCATCGGCCCGATCAGCGTCCATCTCCAGCAGCATCTCTGCGCTCAGCAGAAAACAGCATCCTTCCTCCGCCGCCGCCTCCTCCTCCTCCTCCTCCTCCTCCTCCTCGAATCTGCGCCATGGCCGACGTCCCTGCGGAGTGTAACATAAAAGTGCTTTGTCGCTTTCGTCCTCTCAACCAGTCGGAGATTGTTCGTGGGGACCAGTTCATCCCCAAATTCCAAGGAGACGACACGGTCCTCGTCGGGGTGAGTCAATGGAGGCGCTTTGTTGTGCACGCGGGCCCTTCATCAATAAATCATCAGCTCCACTCATCCGTTTTGGGTCGTGGCCGGACGGGGGGAAAAAAACACCACGATCAGTGAAGTGTGATACCCCCCCTCCTCCCTCCCTCTCCCCCACACCAAAAATAATCTTTTTCCTTAACATGACGAAGCATAAATGCGTGTAATGTTGTCACATAGTGCGTAACGTGGCCTCCCGCATCAGCTGATGCGCTCAGCACTCTGCGGCCTGCGATGGTGCGCCTTGTTATTGTAAACACACATCACTTCATAAAATGGATCGTGCGAGATGCTACACAACACAACACACTTTCACAACAGTTGAATCAAATCTTCAGTCAAAATTGTAGAAAATGATTTTCATACAGTTAGGTTATCCATGACGTAACGACGGATGGAAGCATGTGATGCTAACTTAACTTTCTTGCACAAATTGAATTATTCTAAGAATTTAAGGTGTTATTTTTAGAATTATCAAGGGAACAAACTGACTTGTTTATGTTTTAAAGAAACAGACGCTCATCTTAGATTTTGTTGCATCACATATAAATAATTGGGCAATTATTATTATTACATTGACTTGAAATTCAGAGAAATTATCCGAGCAACAATCCCCAAATAATTTCAAATACTATCAGCATACACATAAATCACAACTTTGTTTCATGCAAGTTGTATTGAAAATATGCACACATGGAAATACAAATACTTTTAGATGGCGTACACAAGCTCCTTCTTCTCGTTCCCTCCAATAATTAAAACAAACAGAACGTACATCATCCTTTCATATTAGATTCAATGTTATGAGTAGATCACAATTTTCAGAACATTACACATATTCAGGCTATCTCAAGCGGCCCAAAGGTGTATTGCAGATATAAATGTTACATTAACTACTAAATTCAAATAGAATAATTTTGGATACCCTAATAACATCTCCCCTTTCTTCGTCTTTGAGTCAGGAGAGCGATAGTAAGCTTTGGTTCTGCGGAGGGAGGGGTCATGATTTTACTTTCTTTGGCCATCTCGGCCTGACCGCCGTCTCTCCTCTCAGCAGGACGATGGACGACAGAGTCAGAAACTGATCTCTCAAATTGCTCACAGAGAAGATCAATAATCACCCGACAATCTAATGCTTCACAGGTCGAACTGCTCCTTCCTGTCTCTGGTTTCGACCGTCTCCTCTTCCATGCAGTCTCACTCTACTGTTTCTGTCGCTCCAGTTTCTGTCACTTTGACCCTCACCCTTTGCTCCACCCGTCACCATTTTAATTTCTCGTTTCCTCCCCCTTCTTCAGTCCCTCCCCCCATCCGTCCCTCCCTGTCTCTGGTAAATCACTCTGGTCTGCAGATGAGTCAATTTGTTAATGACGTTTGGGGAAAATTGATCTCATGCACTCTGTGACCTCTCCCATGATGACATTTAATACTGCACCTGTTCTATCAGCTCATTGTGCCATTCTGTCACATTCAGGGGGTTTAATAGCGTGATTTCTGCAGCAGTGGCTCATCGGGGCCGACTCAATCGTCTGTGTTTCATGCAAGATTGCTCTTTGTTTTAGAACTGATTTATTTTGCAAGTATTCCTGCAGATTTTGTTTCTTACGGTCATATAACATTAGAGCAGAAATCAGTGTAAAAATCAAGGAACATTTGTGTGTTTGTTGTTGTAACTGTAACCTGTAACTGGCTATTGGAAAGAATATTTGGAAACATCTCAAACTTACTGCACCTTTCATTTATTTGAATGCACTGAGAACCAAATCCTGGTCTCCATTATAAACCACCTTATGTTGTGTTTTTTGTTAATTGTTTGTTGTGGTTCACTCACAGGGGAAGTCCTACGCCTTCGATCGAGTGTTTCCGACCAACACCACCCAGGAGCAGGTCTACAACACCTGCGCCAAACAGATTGTCAAGGGTACGGATGATTGGGCAGGTTATGTCAGATGTTTGCAGTGTTCAGATCACATCTCTGTAAACGCCCAAGTCAGGTCTTATCATTCTGAACATCTAATTTACAAGTTATGACACACAGTTGTAGCTTTCTATTAAACCCTCTGAATAAAGCAGATTAACTACAGAGCTGCTGAGGTGATGTGACACCTGCCCCGCAGTAAGAACGCCGCCAATTTCCTTTGGCATCCATTTTAACATTCTACTTACTAGACTTTGCTTTGCCAGGCGGCAGAATACATCAGTGAGGTTTTAACTCCCAGTTGTGCAAAAAGGCCTCTCGGATCAGTCCAGGTTTGCGGTCCGAGGGTGAATAAGCGTTTTCTGTACTGGCACCTGAGCTCTGGTACCTTCTTCCACGTATCGATCTGCTGGCACGGTTTCCGCTGTCTAATCCCGTCTCAAGACACATACGGCGCCCTGTTGTGAAACACTTGATTTTAATTTTGTTGGAAAAGTTTAATCTCTCCAACCTTTAATGGGTTTGAAGGATTTATCTGTACATGTATTTTTCTTGCATTTCTTTATATTTTGTATTGGTGTTAATATACCCTCTAATCAAAGCACTTTCTATTCCCAGCTTGAAAAATGAGATACAAATAAAGATGATTGTTTGTTTGTTCTTTTGTCCTGTTTCTTCTCATAGATGTTCTGGGTGGATACAATGGCACTATCTTCGCATATGGACAAACCGCCTCCGGGAAGACTCACACCATGGAGGTACAGTGTTCAGAGCAATTAAGCAACTTGATGTCTGCGTTGATTTACGTTTTTTTCCCCATCTCCTATTAAGGCTCACTAGAGACTGGTAGCAGGTCTCACAGTGTCTTTCTATGACACCACAGCTACCAGAATAGCACTTTGAATTTTTTCTGCCGCGACATTTACTTTGGTCAGCTTGGATCCAACAGTCGTTTTATGAGAATTTAAAAGCATTATTGCATATAGTCGCCATTTGTTCTCCTGTCAGAATCACAATCTCAGTCTTACACCATTATCTGTGACTTTCAGGGCAAGCTGCATGACCCTCACCAGATGGGGATCATTCCTCGCATCGCTGAGGACATTTTCAACCACATCTTTGCCATGGATGAAAACCTTGAATTCCACATCAAGGTGGGGTATCTGTGCTGTGTTGTTCTTGTGTTAATCCTTCCTTCCATGTTTGGATCAATATCTTCTGTCAGCAAACAGTTCAACAAAAGAAAACGTGCGTTCACTTTTTATTTATATAAAAAAACAATTTCTTTTACACAATTACACCTATTTTTCTTTCTTCTCCAACAGGTTTCCTACTTTGAAATCTACATGGACAAAATCCGTGACCTTCTGGATGGTTAGTGTAAATTTGACTTTTTATGGAATGTAAAATATCCCGTCTTCTGAATTGTCCGCAGCAATTGTTTTCATCCAAAAAGCTGTTTGTCGGATGTGCTTTGAAATATTTTGAGGATGTGCAGAAATCTTGCTAAAACAATTACATTTATTTATAGATTAAATAAGGTATAGATGCCATATACACATTCAAAGAGTTTACTTCACCTACCTACAAAAAGTAAACAAGTAAAAAATAATGCCAACGTGTGTGTTAACTCAACAAGAATCACATAAAAGTTAAGTTAATTTGCACTTAAACACATTATTTGAAAAAGTAATACATAGAGTTTTACTTATATATATATTGAATTGTATGTACATATTTGTAATAGTCACCTGGCACCTGAATGGAGTGTTTCCCTAAACATAAACCTCTAATTCAATACTTTCTCTCTTACTTTTATTTTAGTGACAAAGACCAACCTCTCTGTGCATGAGGATAAGAATCGGGTGCCGTTTGTCAAGGTTTGTGAAGGTCCTTTGTATTTTTGGGTGATCATCTTCCCGTGAGGTTCGTCGCGCACATGATGTTGAATCCTCTCCTCTCCCCTCGTCCCCTCCCTCCTCTCCCCTCGTCCCCTCCCTCCTCTCCTCAGGGATGCACTGAGCGTTTCGTCTCCAGCCCTGACGAGGTGATGGATGTGATCGACGAGGGGAAAGCTGCTCGCCACGTTGCTGTGACCAGTGAGTCTAAAAATATGTTGTTGCAACACAAGCTATAAAGTACATTTTCCAATTATTAATATTTTCAATATAACTGACAAAAAACATCACAAAAGGCAACAGCTCACAGTATATCATTTTTAGATGTTCACAATAACAGAAGAAGAATAGAATCTCTGCCCGCAGCCATCATCCCAATAAAATCATTCCTAACAAACAGAATCCGCTCGTCTAGCATCTTTAAAATGAGAGCGCTGCGCTTAGGCTCGTTAATAATATCTTTGTTCCAATACTGTTCATTACAGTATAAAAACGCAGCTAAAAATAACATGTGACCTAATTACCAGTAAACTCAGTGATCACTACTGTTGAGGCAGATTTTGTGTCACTTAAATAAAACCTTTGTGCATTAATATTCCTGCTTATCAGGGTGAGTCCTTAATCACTTTAAACTGAATCCCTGCACTCCGGCTTCCTGACAACGATGACGCATGATGGTCTCAGCCTGCCGGTAATAAGAGATGAATCACAGGTCACAGTGGACTCACACTTCAAACAAAGTAAAGTTGGCGACACTTTAGAAAAAAAGGCTACAAATTATATACCTAAGTAATATTTATAATTATTTAATGCCTCAATTAATGCAGGTCTTCAGAGAATTCATGTTGCTCACCATTAAAAAAAGTCAATATGACTTTGATGAATGTTCGTAGTTACGTTGCACCACATGCAACATGTGATTAATTGGATCATATTTAATTAATTAGAAAGGGGGAAGTCATTTCCAGAGCTTTTTGTGTCTTAAAGGGTGAAAGAAGCCAAGTGGACTCAAAAAAAAGAAAAGGTTGTAATTTGAAGATGAAAAGCTCAGACTGCTGGTGTAGGTCTGATGATCATCTATCCATTGAGCAGTTCGTCCAGTCAGAACAAGAAAATAGTGTCAGACTCAATTCATACTTTTAACATTGAACTGTGGCTCCAAAGGACCTCTGTTCATGTGAAATTGGAATAAATATTCATATCCACCTTTATGATACAACTTTAATAAAGAGCGTCATTGTAGTGTTATATAACAGGCAGGCATAGATGAGATTAGGCATAAAGGGGATTAGGCATAGATGGGATTAGGCATTATTTTTGGATTCTACAGATTTCAGAGCGGATGCAAAGACAAATCTCTAAATTGTGACAAATTAGATAGATGTTAGACCAACATACTAATGCAATATTTACTTAAATTAAAAAAAAAGTTAGCTCATTAGAGCAGCAATAATAACAAATATCCTAATAATGAAATCCTACGACAATCTGTCTTTGAAAAGCAGCTGCCTGCGAGCGGCTCGACGCTTCCTTCACAAGCAGCGCAGTCGTCTCTGCTTCCCGGTGGAGGGCTGCTGACTCACTGCACAGTGCTGCGCTGATAACAGATATAGTCTTACTCTGTGAAATGACAATGCTATTCTTCCGCAGTAATGTCTTGTCCTGGTGGAAAGAAAAGATGTGGATGACTTCAAATACAGAGATAAATTACTACAAATGAATCAGTTATTACTTTTACTACAGGGAGTTGCATTTATCCTAAAATGTGCTGGTTCTACTTTAGAGAGAGGAAGGTAAATAACAGATTGTATGTTTTGTTCCTTCACTCAACTTGCTTCCTAAAGGCTATCGTTTGGTTATATCCATTTCAAGAATTCTTTATGCTTCTGAAAAGCGGGTTTAAACACAGATTTGAACCACAAAACAAAGACTGCCTTCTTCTGACCAACCAACGGTCGCTTTTCTTCTGTCTTTGTCCAGACATGAACGAGCACAGTTCTCGCAGCCACAGCATCTTCCTGATCAACATCAAGCAGGAGCACGTGGAGACGGAGCAAAAACTGTGTGGAAAACTGTACCTGGTGGACCTGGCTGGCAGCGAGAAGGTAGAAGACCCTCTGCCGGAAAGATTGATTATGGATAAACAACTCCCGACCTGCAATTCCGTCTCCCGTGAGGTTTTCTTTAGCTGTTAATCGGCCATGTTTCATTCTGCTGACTCTCCTCCTTCACTCCAGGTCAGTAAGACTGGAGCTGCAGGAGCCGTCCTGGATGAGGCTAAAAACATCAACAAGTCTCTCTCTGCTCTGGGAAATGTCATCTCTGCGTTAGCTGAGGGCACGGTGAGCTTTCTTAACACCACCTACCGGTATTTGGATGGACAATGGAGTAACAATTAAGACCGCCCCCTTTTTATCTCCTGCAGAAAAGTCACGTGCCGTACCGTGACAGTAAGATGACCCGCATCCTGCAGGACTCCCTCGGAGGGAACTGTCGCACCACCATGTTTATTTGCTGTTCTCCCTCCAGCTACAACGACGCAGAGACCAAGTCCACTTTGATGTTTGGACAACGGTAATTACATGTGGAGACGGCGAGTGCAGCTTGGGAAATACTATGTTTCTTAAAGCATGAGAACCAACTTCTTTTCAGAGTATTCTCACATGCTGCCATGTTTTTCAGTAAAAACACAAAGTCTGATGATCTGTCACTTCTTAATAAACTGATTCATGTCTTTCCACCCCGTATCTCTCTGCCTTCCTCCATCACAGTGCCAAGACCATCAGGAACACCGCCTCCATCAACCTGGAGCTGACGGCGGAGCAGTGGAAGAAGAAGTTTGAGAAGGAGAAGGAGAAGAACAAAACTCTGAAGGATACTATCCAAAAGCTGGAGATTGAGCTCAACCGCTGGAGAAACGGTGAGATCCATTGAGTGTTTTCTGACCAACTGAACTCCTTCATTTCAGCTGCGTAACTTTAGCTCTTCTTTGATGAAATCACTAACAAAACTGTCTTATCGTGATGTCCTCTTTGTCCCCAGGAGAGAACGTGCCTGAGACCGAGCAGACCAGCCAAGAAATAGTGACCCCTTTCGAGACAGTCGAGGAGCGTCCTATTTTGGACAACGACACCTCCTCCATTGTTGTCCGCATTTCCGAGGAGGAGCGGCAGAAGTACGAGGAGGAGATCCGCAAGCTGTACAAGCAGCTGGATGACAAGGTCCTGCTCCATAACATGCACATACTAACGACAACGGACTGTCTGTACATTTAAGTAATGCAATCTCAATTGCACCATGCAAATTAAGATGTTATTTTGTTAAATGTAAAACGGAAAATAAATGTAAAACGGTCATAGATACGGTTGTGACGACCCCTGCTGTGGAGGCAGCAGCCTTCCAATGAGATTTGGTGATTGAAGGCACCTGGGCCAGGTGCCCTGAGATTAGAAAGCCCTGTGTTCATTCATTGATTCTGTCGCTCTCTTCTCTCTCCAGCAGACGTCCGGTGTGGTAGGGCAGCCGTCTGTTGAATCCGGTTTTCCTTTGGGTTAAATGCCCTGGACAACACCCACCATTTACACTTTACCCTCATGCACATCCTACACTACCGATAATACTGACATTCGCATCCCATCTGGAATGGTTATGGTTTTTTGTTGTTTTGTGTGTTAAATAAAGAATGTTACACCTCAGAAACCAGTGTAACTCCAATCTTGTCATGGCCCAAAGAGCCAGGTCGTGACAAATGGGGGCTCGTCCAATTCTGGTCAGTGATTTGTTTGATGATCAAGTGTGTAGATTTCGTGTGACGCGTGTTTTTGTGTGGATCAGCTGTGAGCGGTTGGTGCGCGTTTGGTTTGGTGGTGATCGCCAGGTTGTCTCTGTTGCGGAAAGTTTGGGAGTCATGCTGGATTTTGAAGGTTTTGCTCTGGTTCGTTGGTATTGTAGTTCTTTGGTCCGTTGTAGTTGTAGCTCTGGTTCGTTGTAGCTCTGGTTCGTTGGTCCGTTGTAGTTCTTTGGTCCGTTGTAGTTGTAGCTCTGGTTCGTTGTAGTTCGTTGGTCCGTTGTAGCTCTGGTTCGTTGTAGTTCGTTGGTCCGTTGTAGCTCTGGTTCGTTGTAGTTCGTTGGTCCGTTGTAGCTCTGGTTCGTTGTAGTTCGTTGGTCCGTTGTAGCTCTGGTTCGTTGTAGTTCGTTGGTTCGTTGTAGCTCTGGTTCGTTGTAGTTCGTTGGTTCGTTGTAGTTCGTTGGTTCGTTGTAGTTCGTTGGTCCGTTGTAGCTCTGGTTCGTTGTAGTTCGTTGGTCCGTTGTAGCTCTGGTTCGTTGTAGTTCGTTGGTCCGTTGTAGCTCTGGTTCGTTGGTCCGTTGTAGCTCTGGTTGTGGAAGCGTTTAGAGGGTTTTTTTTTCGAGAGGTCCCGGGTTCAAATCCCGGACGAGCCCCCATTTGTCACGACCTGGCTCTTTGGGCCATGACAAGATTGGAGTTACACTGGTTTCTGAGGTGTAACATTCTTTATTTAACACACAAAACAACAAAAAACCATAACCATTCCAGATGGGATGCGAATGTCAGTATTATCGGTAGTGTAGGATGTGCATGAGGGTAAAGTGTAAATGGTGGGTGTTGTCCAGGGCATTTAACCCAAAGGAAAACCGGATTCAACAGACGGCTGCCCTACCACACCGGACGTCTGCTGGAGAGAGAAGAGAGCGACAGAATCAATGAATGAACACAGGGCTTTCTAATCTCAGGGCACCTGGCCCAGGTGCCTTCAATCACCAAATCTCATTGGAAGGCTGCTGCCTCCACAGCAGGGGTCGTCACAACGGTAGATGAAAGCCTATAATATTCACACAGGATGATGAGATCAACCTGCAGTGCCAGTTGGTGGAGAAACTGAAGCAGCAGATGATGGACCAGGATGAGGTGAGTCATCACAAACTCACACGAATAACTACACACTGTATGTGCGCATTGAATATTTAACACCAAGCTCCAGAATAGCATAATTCGACAAAATGTTGATTATTTAATATCTTTACTGTAATTTGTCCCCCTCTCTTTTCCTTCCCTCCCTCCAGCTCCTGGCATCATCTAAGGGCGATGGGGACAAGGTGCAGGCCGAACTCGGCAGGCTTCAGGTGGAAAGTGACTGCGCCAAGGCTGAGGTGAAAGAGGTGCTGCAAGCGCTGGAGGAGCTGGCCATCAACTATGACCACAAGAGCCAGGAGGTGGAGGAGAAAGGCCTCCAGAACCAGCTGCTGGCCGACCAACTGTCCCAAAAGATGGTACGTTTTAACAAGGAGATGTGAGCTTTACCAAAGGAAAGCTAAAATCAGAGACAGTTGGTGGACCGGAATGGAGCTCAATTGCTTGCTGTTTGAAAAGGAGTGACGCCGAGAGCGAAAAGTGGTCGGTAGCAGGTTCCTTTTTCGGTCATGAAAATACTCATTTATATGTAATTTGCATGAGGAGAAGGAGGCGGGTCCATGTTGCTTAATACCAACTGAGATCGACTTGTGCCGTTCTGAAAAAGGAACCTGCCACCGACCACTTTTCGCTCTCGGCGTCTTTTCTAGCAGCAAGCAATTCAGTTCCATTCTGGTCCACCGACTGTCTCTGAATTTTTGCTTTCCTTCCTTCTGCCAGTGACCACTTGCCGTTCCCGGCGCTACTGGAGTAAAGGGTGAAGCTTCTCTGATCCTCTCCGCGTCATCTCTTTTTCTCTACAGGCCAGTCTGATGGAGCTGGAGGCAGAGCTGTCCCGTATGCAGGAAGTCAGCGGGCAGCAGAGGAAACGCATCGCTGACGTCCTCAATGGTCTGATGAGGGACCTCAGCGAATTCAGCACCATCGTGGGCAACGGGGAGATCAAGCTGGTGAGTTGGACCTAAGAGTAAAAACATGTTTAAATCAAGGGTAGAAAAGTCCATAAACTCTTTGTACTCCGTACAACACATAATAGAGTGAGGGTTTTTTATATTGAGTGCCATGTTTGTCCTGACTGGAGGAGAAAGTATGAAAGTGACAAAAAAAAAATGTCCCCCAAATCCTCAGCCGGTGGAGATCAGCGGTGCGATCGAGGAGGAGTTCACGGTGGCTCGCCTCTACATCAGCAAGATCAAGTCGGAGGTGAAGAGCATGGTGAAGCGCTGCCGTCAGCTGGAGAACATGCAGCTGGAGTGCCACCGCAAGATGGAGGAGACCGGGAGGGAGCTCTCCTCCTGCCAGCTCCTCATCTCTCAGGTGGGAAGGGATGGAAGACATGCAATGGCTGAAAGTTAGTTTGAGGTGTTTCTAAAGCACTTATTTTTGTGCCCCATGCAGCATGAAGCTAAGATCCGCTCTCTGACGGAGTACATGCAGAGCGTGGAGCAGAAGAAGAGGCTGCTGGAAGAGAGCCACGACTCCCTGAGCGAAGAGCTGGCCAAGCTGCAAGACCAGGGTAAGGAGGGTTGTGTACATGTGCACCCAAAATACTGTTGAAATATTAAAGAGTCCACTAAAGGAAATGCGGAACAGTTTAGCCATCCCCGTTCTGAAATTGCCTCAAGATGTTATGAGGCTGCATCTCTGTGATGAATGCGTTCTCTCTCTTTGTGTGGTGCCAGATAACTCCCTGCTTGAGGAGAGGGATGGAGAAAAGGGTGAGATCGAGGAGGGAAATGTGAAGGTGAGACGTGTTGTAAGGCTGTTTATTTGTGAGCATCTGAGTTGATTGGTTCAAGTCGTGATATGGACGGTATTGGTTTCAATGTCCAGAAGGTTGCACGCCAGCAGGGGGAGTCTCACCGTGGCCTCCATCACCAGCAGCTGGCCCGCCTCCGGGATGAGATCAATGAGAAGCAGCGGATCATTGATGAGCTCACTGAGTCCGTGACAAATATTATATACAACATCGCATTCGTCTTTTTATACGTTTTTCTTTGCATTCATAAATGTTTGTTGAATAACCCGGCTCGCTGTTGCTCTTCTCCTTTTCCGTCCCGACCACGTGGGCTTTTGCTTCGCGTCTCCAGTCGTAACTCCAAGCTGGAGCTGGAGCTCGCTCAGGTTCGTGCTGACTTTGAGCGCCTGAAGAGTCAGGACACCACCAAGACGGAGCGCCTGGAGGAGCTCTCGTGAGTGTTGTGGCGGTCTTCCAGTGTGGTTAAAATAGCTCCGTCCTTTATGTGAAATAGAGCTAGGTAGTTTTATTAGAGATCGTGCAAACATTTAAGTATGGAAGTGATTAATTGCTGTCTTTCTTCTCTTAAATTCCAGCAGATGGCCCGTAGCACATAGATACTGATTGTCCTGGAGTGCATATAAATATTGTCCTATCTAAAGATGGTTTTGCTGTTTCTGTCAGATTCCTGCACGAGCGCCATGAGCAGACTAAACAGGACTTGAAGGGTCTGGAGGAGACTGTCGTGAGTAAAATATACACCTCTACCTGTGAACATTGCTCTGTTTCTTCTCTCTTGTGTCACCTCAGTGTGTCCTCTTCCTCTTGTAGCACCTTCGTCTTACAGAGCTGTCTTGCTCACTTTTTTTCCCATCTCTGTCCTCCAGGCCCGCGAACTCCAGACCCTCCACAACCTGCGCAAGCTGTTCGTTCAAGACCTCACGTCGCGGGTTAAAAAAGTAAGCAGCCCCGGTTTATGAGCGGAGGCAGTTTTAGGATCGTTTTAAGGAACATGTGTGGTCGGAACCCCCGATAAAGACATCGCATGGTGTAGCAACATTCCTCTAACTCCTCTCATTCCCTTGACTTTTAGATTTTTAACTAAATACATTCACTTTTTGCGTAGACTAGTGGATTAAAGAAACACTTTTAAAAGGTTTATACGGTATGGATTGTTTTGTTATGCACAATTTACTATATATTTACATTTCTGATAAGGTGGTTTAGTTAATTTGTGATGTCAGTCCGACAGTCATCTTCAAAGCAGCTTAATTAAGGTAATCAGTCAGTCACTGGTACTTCTTTCTCGCTTTGTCTTCCTCTCTGCAGAGTTCCGAAATGGAGCCTGATGATAGCGGGGGGTCTTGCACCCAGAAGCAGAAGATTTCCTTTCTTGAGAATAACCTGGACCAACTTACAAAGGTTCACAAACAGGTGAGAAGGCAGAAAGGATAAGAGGAACTGTCCGTTTAGTGATGTAAACACAGTCCGCAGTTTAGATTGTATAAAACCAGATGTAATTGTGATATTTTCACCAATAAAGCTGTGGGGCCATTTTTGCAGATCATTTCCCTGTTAGTGACCTCTAAGGGTGCATAACAGAATGACACATTTATTGCTATTTTGAACCTAATTCAAGTCATGTAATTAGTATGTTACATTACATGTCATTTAGCTGACGCTTTTATCCAAAGCGACTTACAACAAGGTTCAATAATGTTCAAAGCCCACAAGTTGTTTGTGATGTAAACAAATTACTAAACATCAACGTATTGCATCACATTACTGTAATTGTATGTTGTTTTGTGTTTTTATTTGAGCATCTGTCTGTGTCATATTTGGCAAAATATCTCCTCATTCACTATTCTTCCTCCCGCATTCACCCCTCCCAGCTGGTACGTGACAATGCAGATCTGCGCTGTGAGCTTCCAAAGTTGGAGAAACGTCTTCGGTCTACTGCTGAGAGAGTTAAGGCCCTGGAGACTGCACTGAGGGACGCCAAAGAGGGCGCAATGATGGACCGCCGCCGCTACCAGCAGGAGGTCGACCGCATCAAGGATGCCATGAGGGCAAAGAGCGCCCTGAGGCGCCCGCACGCAGCACAGATCGGTACTGCAGCGAAGCTCTCTCGTTTGACTTGCTCTTGCACGACATTTGAGATGTGACTTTCTTTTATTTAACCTCTTTAAACTTCAGTTACCCATTGCATCATAGCTGCGCCCTGAATTTATCATCCTGACAGCCAAGCCAGTGAGACCGAAGCAGGTGCCCGTCTGCTCCCCCACCAACCCGTTCTACACTTACATCCGTGCCACCGAACAGGCCAACACCTACAGCAACGCCTGCTTCCAGGGCAACGAGACACAGCCGAGCGCCCCGAGCGTCCACTGCAACCCCAACTCTGTGCAGAGCAACGCGTGAGTCCAAATCCTTCCCTCCACCGTTTCCAAGCCAAGTCAAGTGTGTGACAGGCGACAGAAGTCGCTGTGGTCTTCACCACACAGAGCATCCCGTTGTGTTATCTGATTTTTTTGATGCACTGTTGAGTCATTTGATTATAGCCTAAATCTGGCAAGCTTTTCCCTTTGATATTAAGTATTGCTTTAACATTATGTTCCTTTTTACTCTTACTCCTTTTAGATTTTTTAGTGTCCCTCATATTTAACTGTCTTTTTTCCCTTTTCTCCTGTGGTATTTCCACAGAGTGTCCACAGCGCTGGGCTACAGAGCAGGCAGATACACTGGAGACATACTGGAGTCCTTCCCACTCAACATTGAAAACGGTAAGAACAAAAGCCCATGTACACAGATCACGTTAAGCATCCTAGATATTTATTGTCAGTAGATCAGTGTCCTTTTTGTGCTCTTTATTTATTTTATAGGATTTATAAATAATTGATCAATGAAATTAAAGTATTGTTTTTATTCCAACAGGTAACAACACAAGTGAAACGAGAGACATCAATGACAACAGGTGAGGATGTCAGTTAGCTGTTTAATATTTCCGGTCACTTTAAATAACTTTTATCTAGCTTGGAACAAATCAATTTTGGAGTTTTTGTTGTCAATTTACGTTTAGTTTGTTGCGTAATGACTGTTGCGTTTCTTCTATAACAGAAGTGATGTTCACTGTGGCAGCGAGGTGGATGATTCAAACAGGCATTACATCATTCAGCAGGAGACCGCTGCGAGTTAATGCCATGGTAACTAACTAACCACACAAAGTCACACGCAGGCACACTCGCAAATCTTCTTTGTCCGCGTGCCAAAGCAAGAGAGCGGAGAAGAGTGTTAGCAAATTGGTTTTCTTAAGAAAACTGCTGTGAACTTGAAAACGGCTGCTGGGTAGTTTGAAGAATCAGCGTCCAACGTTATTTCATACTTTAGAAAATCTGTGGGGATAAAAAGCAAAGGAAACAAAAGAAAACATTGCGATGGTCCTTTAATAAGAAACATCCGACAGAACTGTTACCGGATTTCTGTAATTCTCCAAACGCTGACTTCCTTTTATTTGCTTTTCCAGAAGATGACCAAAAACTGTTTCCGTCCAAGGATCCTCCGTGTGCATGCAGCCTGTCTCCCCATCCCTCCACTGCATCAATGATGAAGATGATGACAACGAAGACCTGTAGCCCCTGTAGTCTTCAAACGTAACGGACTTAACCTCCTGCTCCTACGGTCACCACCTTCAGGTTTGAGGTCCAGTCTCCTTCCAGTTCAGCCAGCACAGGAAGTAAATTTAATCACATTTGTTTTCCTCTTATAAAAACAGGAATTTCAACTCCACCAATCTCACCGTCAATCAATTTGTCACAAGATATCGCTGACACCGAATACCTCCTGATGTGGTTGAACTGAAACAGGGCTAACTCCATCCCTGACGATTTAGGATGTTGTAAATAATAGAGCTGTATACTCCAGTAGAGGTTTCTGACCAGCAACTGTTTGTGTGAATGCACAGCCTCCCTCGTCCCCTGCACACACCTTCTTAACGGCATCATGTGAATGACACACTGTAGGCAGACGTGACCTTTATTTCTCTGTCGTAAATAACAGTATAGTGTTTAACGCCGGGCTTGTAACAGAAGACCCACACTGCATGTCGCGTTGCGGGTTAGCTTTCAAATCTTTGCATGTGTCCTGATTCCAGTCGGGAGTTGGAATGCTGCGGGTGGACAGTCCGATCGACTTCGACAGGTGTAATAGAGAGAGAAAGAGAGAGAGAGCTGGCGTTCCTTAATCCCGATCATGGTTTCCGTGCTTTAGATTCTCCACTTTAAAGCAAAACTCGGCTGTTGCGTAAATGTGGCTTTAACACTGGAAGAAACCACACTAAACACATTGGGGTCTAGTTTTAATTAAATAGATGATGCGGCCGTGTCGGGGAAGCCCAGCCCTGACTGAACAGCATGTGTCCAGGAAGCTGCAGCGATACTGCGATGTTGCAGCCGTGTGATGCCGTTGTACGTTTCAGGTAACGACGCCAGCATCAATGCATCCCGGCTTTCTCCCTCTGCTTTGCGCCCACACCTTGTTAGTCTTCATAGCGAGCCTTAACAGCAGATGACTTCTCAAGATGATCAAGCGCATACATCTGTAGTTACTACCTCTAGAGCTGCTCATATAAGCTTAATACACCAACATCTTTTCAAACGCTTAATAGAAGCTGGTCTTAGAGTTTCTGTAGAAAGCAGCAATAGCTGTGAGTGGATTTAACAGATCTTATTAGAGCAGTAGTTATGTTCTCCTGAAGTTCATTTATACACAGATTCCTCCTCCATCATGCAACCAGATCAGGACTGAAGAACAAAATGCTAAATGTTCTATTGCAGCAGAGATGTAGTTTGGTTCATTACATCAGGGCCGATCTGACAGTGTCAAGGTATATGATGCGGACTAGCACTGAAATTATAACAATCCCTGTCGCGTTATGTTTAAAAACAGAAGTGAAGTAACCCCTTTTGGTCTAACTGGAATTTATTCAGTGATTTGTGCGTTTTAATCTGATCAAACAATCCCGTCCAATGCTGAGTGACTGCAAACAAGTCTCCAGCTGAGCAGGTACCAGTCTGGGACGAACACACAGCAGCTGTTTGTCGCATGTCGAGTCGTGCTGCGTTTCTTCTGTCAGAAATCCTGACCAGCCAATCAGGAGGGAAGAAACCAGCGCGTCTCAGGTGCGTCACAAAGACGTGGATGTGTTTGGACGAAGCTCAGTCACTGGATTGAAGGACAGATTAAATCCAAAGTGTGTCGCTCTCAAAGGAAACAAACAGAACAATGAACCAGCTTTTGCGCGACTAAACCTTCCACGTTGAATAATGTTAAAGTTCAGTGCGTTTCATTGACTGTAAATTAGCCCAAATAGGACCCAAGAATGTTAAGTGAAGGTCAGCTGATCCTTAACAGCCGCATCCACGACAGGTCTCAACTGGCATCAAGAACATCTCAGGGCTTCACGTTCACAGCCACCACGCGTCATCGCCACCGTCATCCGGAGGGAGTTTCTCATGTACATTCAGGCCGGGTTGTGTTCTTTGAAGTTAAACAGAAGGGATGATACATCTACAGATCTAACTTTATTTTATGCACAGTGTATAAAATCTCCATTCCAGCATGTGACATCCAAAAAAAAAGTGAAATCCCTCTGGTCAGAGCCTACTGTCCCTCTGTTTGCCGTCATGTTTTAAATGTAATAAATAAATCTGAAGGAGAGGGGGGATGTGTATTATATCGTCACCTTCTATTCCACTGTCTGATTTCAACATATATAAAATACATGTGCTATATATTGTTAATCTTGTAAGTAAAACAGCGTGCCATGACATAGTAAAAGGCAAAAGAAAGGTACACGCTAACTTTGTTCAGAGAAATGTTTGTTTGATTTTCTTTCCATATGCCGTAGCGTCAACATGATTATGAAGAATCACAGTTCTGTATATATAGGCCCACCACTATGCTGTATTGTATGTGAACCATTGTGTTGTAGTAAAAAGGTCAATAAACTTGTAGAAAGAACTTTGTCCAAATGAATGATGAAGAATGAGAAATGAAGTTTTGAAGTGTGAGATAAAAAGACACAGGTGGAGCCACCATGTCGATGACTCCACCTGGTGGACTGAGAAGATTCTGGCATTGATACAGATTGAATGAAAGTTCCTTCCCGTTAAATCACTCTCCTTCTTCTTTCAGCACATCTTCTCTGCCATCAGATCCCTCTACTATATTTTTTTGATAAAGTCGCTTTATTTAACGAGAGGGATGTTTTATATATGACTTATTTTCAAGCATATTGGTCCCCCATCACAGTGTATTGCAACTGACCTAAAAACTATGATCTCACTAACATCAGTCCCTGCTGGTGATTTGGGTGCTCTCTGTTGTTGATACGACCTCTAACCTCAACAGGAAATGCATTTCTTAAAAATTTGTTATGAGAAGGAATCTGTGATGTGAAAACCATGTTCACGCAGGCATAACTTCTTCTACTGCTTTGCTTCATAATCGACATGTCGTTAGGAAGTGTTCAGGAGTTTAAAAAAACTGCAGGTCAGTCAGGTGAAACACCACGTGCGTTTATTGTCGTCGTATGAGAAGAAGAGTGCGATTGGAGCTTCCTTTGTGCCTCTGAAATGAAAATAAACTGCTCTTCTTTTTTCCCATGAGAAAGGAAGCATTGATGTAAACAGCAGGAGCATGAGAGGCAATATCCTAATGTGGTTTGTGCATGTGTGTGTGTGTGTGAGAGAGACAAATATTGCATTACAGTAACACACACTGCATTCCTAAGAGATGACCAGACTGGGCTGGATCAGAAAATGTAATCTGTCACAAGTTTGGAAACTATCATGTCATGTATCAGACGTACGTCAAATGAAGCCACATTTCGATCAATTCAAGATCAGGCTGTTACACATTAGACATTCATTCGAATGACTTGTGAAGAATATTAAAAGTTTCTGGTTCATGAGTGTATTAAATGATATTAAGCCTGCCTGTTTGATTTATCAATATTGACCTGTTCGTCTCCTTTATTTTGTTTGGTTATAAGTTTTTAGGTAATACTTTTTTACAGTCAACCATGCGGACTCATTATGGAGATAAGGCATTTCAAATGTGCAAAGCTTCTGTAACTGACAGGCGCCGATTCAAATAATCGGCGCCTGTGTGCCTCTGTGTGTCAACCTGTGTGTGTGTGTGTGTGTGTGTGTGTGTGTGTATGTGTGTGCATGTGGGTGAGGGGGGGGGGGGAGCGTCCTGCCAAGCCCTGCAGTCTGTAGTCTTCCTGGTGCCGCAGAGTCTCCAGCAGGTTCAGCTTCCAGAGAGGAGAAGTTTGCTCCCGCATGTTCCTGCGCCACTGACGCGGCCTCCACCCGGACACGAGGAGCAGGACGAGGTACAGAGATCCCACATTCATAGCGAGAGAAAGCGATGTGGCCGCTGATGGTGGATGAGCTGTGAGCGCGTTCAGAGGCGCACCTGGTCGTTCATGGATGTGATTTCATCTTAAAATGCTAAACAACGGAACGAGTTGTTACACTAATCCTTCACCGAATAGTGTGTTGTGTTTACATTTGATGAAATAGTGACTTGTTGCATGACGGGGACCCGCGATGTTTTGCCCTTTGGTCAGTCGCACAAAGTCAGATTTAATTGCAGAACGAAACCGAAGTCTCGGTTTGTTGGTTTCATTATGTCATGTGTTACCGTCTTTGTGGTCTCGAGGCACTAAAGTTAGTAAAGACCCAATGTGCTGTGCGTTAATGTGCACACAGAACTGTAAAAAAGGGGAATGTGGTGTTTGTCACAATGAAACTGCAGCTACAACCGTCCGTTACAAATGCACGTACTGCAGGTCTGTGTCCAGATCCTCTATTAATAATAACTCATTTATGTTTTGTATCAAACACACATCAACACCCCGTGGACTATGTTGCACTTCAATGGTGGATGAATAATTCATGCAGATATCCTTTTATTTAGAAGTCCAGAGGGTGATCACCTTCCCAACTATTTGATCTGCAGGCAGTCAGTCACATGAATGTGAGATGATGTGACAGCGCAGGATAGTGTGCTCCAGTGTCACTCATCCGAATCAGAATTAGAGTGATTGAATGTCTGACTCCCCTTCAAACGGTTGATATGTGATATTGATCGTTGACTGGTGTTATTCCGCTTGGAGAGTTTTGTTACTGAAGGAGGTGTTGGTGGAAAGGCCCTTGATGTGTACTCTTATGGCTGCAAGCTTTCAGTATCTTAGACCCAGTTGCATGATTATTTGGATCATTTTACATCTTCTTTTCCTCTGCTGGATTTACAGAACATGACATATTTGTAAAGAAACAACTTTCCCGTCATATATCGTTCTTCACCTATTCCATTATACTGTAGTTTGGCATATCAGGAGCATACACTAATCTTGGTTGTAGTTTGAGTTGGAAAAATAATAAATAGATAATAATGGTAAAACACCGTAAACTGCTCTCCGTTTGTTTTTTCAAACTTAATGTTCGTCCTGTGTGACCGAAAGCCAGCTGTTGCTGTCGGTCTGTGTGGATGTGTCTTCTCTGCTGTGTGGGCGAGGTTATAAATAAGAGGCTCGAGTTTGTTGCGCGTGTGTGTGTGTGTGTGTGTGTGTGTTGTTTAACCAGCTGCTGGGAAGGTTTGTTATTCTCTGTCCTCTGAATGCAGGTGTACTCGCTGGCCTGGATGCTCTTCTCGTGCCCTTTTTAAGGTCCCCACCCAGACAGCAGTCTGAGTGACGTCCCGCTTTTACCTCAAGGATTAGTCTATTTGTGTTGGCTCAGCATAACCTGTCTCTTTTGTTTTGGCCGTCCGGGACCTTTTGAAATGTATTGTTGAAAAATTGATATTTTGAATGAAATATTTTACTGTTGAGTGAATTAACAGTTTGCTCCTCTTGTTTCAGCAACATATTTTCAAATGTGTGATCATTTAAAACCTGTATGTCGATTTATGTGTAGCTGCCACGTGACAGGCGATATATGGTACACACAGTCTATTCATGGTTTTTTTTGATGTCCTATTCCCCCTTTGTGCTATTTCTGACCTTTAAAACAGCTCCCCTAAGAAAAGTTACAGCATTTTGTTGTGTGTGTGTGTGTGTGTGGTTGTGTAGTTCCGTCTGTGCAGAAAGGAGCATGGGAAAGTGGCCTCAACGTTGCAGGGAAAACTAACAGCAATGACGGTCACATGTATATATATAGATATTGACAGCTTGATGACATCCACAGTGTAAACCATGACTTGGTCTCTATCATGTTCTGCAGTAATTCTCAAAAACCGAGTCTTTATCAGGGTTGTAAAATAAGTAAACAATATATATACATCTTTCAATTTCTCCAAAGTGTCCAATCCACTTTTGAGCCACGTGAGAGAGCGTAGCTTGTTTGTTTTTACTAATGAAAGAGTATGAAAAGAGTATTTATTCGCATTATGGTATTAACATGTGTATGTTTTCAAAAACATGCAGAAAAAAGAGTTGTGATTATCAAGCATTTACTGTATCACTGAATGGCTAGTTTTCCTTTCCAAGACAACCTCATCTAATGGATAAAGATGGTGAGGAATCTTCTTATTCTTTCCATCCATTTGCAATCCAATTCACCCATTGTGAGATATCGACACATTCACGTATAAACAGAAAAATAGTGCTATTGATGACATCCTTTTGTCAGCGTTTTGCTCTCAGGGCAGTAAATTGCACTGTAGGAAAATGTGCGTACTGCTGCTGCAGTTTGTTGGTGATATGATCAACGGCTTTTTCTCCTTGACATTCAGGGCCAGCGATGCATGTTAATCATGCGGGAGTTCTGGCATTAGAACACTGGGAACACGCACTGAATGATTCAAACATGAAGGTCCAGAAGACGTCGCCACCAGGTCAGAACTCGGTCAAAGCTTTTGGCTCTTAGACAGCAGTTGGTCATTAGCTTATATCAGCACGAATATCTTGACCTATATTGTCGGTAATTTTTTTTGGTTAATTAAGGCTACATTCATTCTTATTATTCAATGTCCTGGTGTGATGCCTACTTGTTCCTTTTGTTTGTCCGTCTGTCTACTGTAGCCACTGTATTTCAGTCACATGCAGGCACACATACGCTCCCGTCAGAACAATGTGTTTAAATGAAATCCAGGCAGCCTCGCACTTCATTTAGAGTGACTCAAGCAGTGATTTATGGCCTGCAGGGTCGGCTCCCGAGGAAGCCGTGAGGGGTCACGCGGTCAGTTGGAAGGCCAAAATAGACCACGTTCCTTCTCTCCCCCACTGGGTCGATTCGTTTCTCTTAACCAAGAGCTGTCAATGTAAAACAAGTGTTGAATCACACAGCCTCGGTCCTCTGGTTCAGACCCTTAAAAGATCTAGAGACTGTGGACTCTAGAGCCGTTGTGTCCATTCAGAGTTTAGCATTTGTGCAGAATGTTAGCACACAATGGAATAGCGGACAGTTTAGTAACATATGTCACGTAGGGGTAATGACCATAATGATGACTTTCCTGCCCTTCGGTTAAGCGCCTTAGCAAAGTGTGTCAGTACGTGACATGTATGGGTTTGTCCCCGGGCTGCTTGTGTACTAGCTGTGCCAAACTGGATTTGGATTGACCTCTTTGGAGCTAGAAAATCAACTTGAAAGAAATTCTTCATCCTTAAACCAACCATTTGTTGTATCAATCACTCACGCGCGTTACCTTCAATTAGTGAAGATAACTGTTTTTGTGCCACGTCTCCTTGAAAAGGAGAATCCGACAACGGTGTGAAATCTCAGTAAATGGTGAAATAAATGGTGCCCATGGGAAACAACATCAGGGGATTTTGGTTATTCAGTCCCCAAACCAAGGCCTTGGTGTTTTTTCTCAGCAATCTGTCACATTGTGAATGTTCCTGACAATGGAAGGACCAGCTGTGGTTGTTGCTGCTTTTCCAAGTTGTTTTCCTCGACCACTGATTACAGATTGTGAAACATTGTGTTTAGTATGTTTTATCTTGAGTCAGAGCTCAAATATTTTCACATTCTTTCTTTTCGTCAAATGGTTTAACAATTGCTGGAGCAGGTTGCTGATTTTATGTTGCCAGTAATCTTGTATCTAATGTTGCTTTCTAGTGGGAAAGTAGAGCTTTTGCTCCCTTTAAATGTTGGCAGAATAAAGTAAAAAATCAACAAAACGATGAGTTTATATGGGATTCAGAATCATATGTTTGTTTTGTTTACAGCGCAAAAAATACCTTTCCCAATGAAAGAAACACTGAAGCAACCAATTGCTCCTAAAACTGTAAAAGATGTGAACTTCCTGTTGAGCCGGCTGTGACTCCAGCGTGCTCACTGGAGGAACGGCATCTTCAGCTGTGTTAACTGCTTTGCAGAACGGTAATGAGGTGCCTGAGCCGGAGTTCGGGCCCATGCGTGCTTGGAGTGCTGTGGATGCTAGAGGCAGAAATAGAAGGCTGAGGCTTGAGGTGCGTTTGTTTCCATCACCAGCTGGGATTAGCAGCTTTTAAACACTCTGTTCCAATGAGGCTACTGTAACAAAGTACACGGACAACTCATGAACACGTGTGCGCCTTTTTAAAATGTCTTGTCACAGTCTACCGCTGATTGCGATGCTTCCAAATACAGTAGTGCATTTGTTGTATTTTTTTTTATATCTGGAGCTATAAAAAAATCTATCATTCAATTTGAGTTCGAAACATGTGCAGAAAAAGACAACGAGAAGCTTTTAACAGTAGCAATGACCTCGTTGCAATGGGGATGTTTTGAGTTTGCGTCCCGGCGACGGGTTCGTCATCGTCCGCTCTGGAGACCAGTTATTGTCTGCGGACACACACTGAATTTCATAAACATATTTTTTCTAAGTCCTTCTAACCAGGAAAACCGGTTCTGTGCAGATTGTATTTCACAAAGAGGAGGGGCAGAGATTTGGGATTAAGTAAAATGTCCTGCTTGTAATTTGAGTGAAACCGAGTGACTCGGTAAGAAGAGGATTTTGAGAGAGGGGGATGAGGACAAGGGCAACGAGGCCTTGGCGGGGACCAGTTGATCAAGAGCTTCTCCCCTCTGGCGAGGACACGCTGGCTCTGCTCAAGCATAATACCACTGACATGCTGTCTCACACACACACTCGAGCCTTTCTCCCTCTCCCTCCCTCCCTGACGCGTTCTCCTCCCATCCTCATACAGTAGAGTCGGGGCATTGACCGCCTACGGGGAGGGAGAAATGAAAGGAAAGGGAGTTGGATGGGGGAGCATAAGGACAACAACGATCCAGTGCATCAACAAAGACACACATGTTTGTCTCCAGGCATGTTCTCAACTCCAGAAGTTGAGGCGGAGGACACGCTGCGCTCCGATGCTTTAGGGTGCATAAGTTGTTCTGTTGCCGGGTAAAAAGAACAGCGGAGGTTTCCATCTAGTCTCATTTTCGCAGCCGTTGCATGCACGCAATTAGAGCGAGGCATCAATTAGATATGATAATAAGCTTCGTTTCAGCACCCGTTAGATGGAACAAGTAGCCGATTAACCAAGTTGATCAAATGGAATGAACAAAAGAGCGTCTACGCCATTCATGAGACTAACATGATCTGTGTTGTATCAAATGTAAGGATTATCATCATTTCAATCATTGTAAATCCAATGTCTTTTGGGTTTTGGACTGCTGTCAAACAAAGCAACCATTTGGAATTGTGCAGACCCGCTTTGTGTGTTGAACTCTGTTTCTGACCGTTATAGTCAGACCTGTGGTTTTTCCGGTGAACCAGAGTATACTTAAGTAGCTGCTGCCTGGTTGCTTGACAGAAGTACGTCATAGCAGGTGTATCGCTCAGTGTTGATGTTGTTTTGATGAGTGGTTCACCGGGCCAAGCAGTGGGCCACTTTTACTGAGAGACAACCGCTAGTTAAAAGAAAATGCAGATGATCACGGTTAGAAATCACCAAAACACATAGAAAAGTGTTGTTATGTTTCAACTGTGGAACCTTTATAGGTTCAACTGAAACTGGCAAAATGGCAAAAATATCAATCTACCGTGAAAATCTGTACATATGTACTTTTATATATTATGGAATTTACCGTTTTATTATGTAAAAAAACAGATTAAAGTTTCCATAATCACTACATCTATGTTAACAATGGATTCCATTATTATCAATCTCACACAAGGTCACACCTCATAACCTAGTTTCTTCTCCCATTGGCCACAGAGAGCTCTACTCTCAGCCTGAAAGGGGACGATGCTCTTTGTGGTTGCAATTTCTGTCTCAAGGTGACAATTTCCTCAAGGTGACAATTTTAAACATGACCGTTTGACCAGATTTACATCCCCACAATACAAACAAACACAAACACACACACGGACACACTGTGTCATTGTCGCTTGCTTATGTGTGAGCCCATAATCCAAGGAGATGCACCACGACAAACTCTTAATAATTTGGATTTACTGAGGCTTGTCTCTCTCTCTCTCTCTCTCTCTCTCTCTCTCTCTCTCTCTCTCTCTCTCTCTCTCTCTCTCTCTCTCTCTCTCTCTCTCCCCCGCCTCCCCTCATGTTTGGTCGCGCTGACCCTTGCAGACGCACGCAGCGACCGACACTCAAGGTGCTGGAAGCGGGAGAGGGCAAACAGAGGCAGAAAGCAGAGGCAGGACAGTAAATCAGAGGCCGTGTGAGGGAAAGGAAAACAAATCAAGGACCAAGTGCAGCTCGGCTGAGGACTTGATGAATGCTCATTCAACTGGCTTTAGTTTTCCCTCACTCACTGCGCTGTGAGCGAGCGTCGCAGAAGGGATTTCATCCTGGTTCACCGAGCAGCAGCAGAACTGTAAATTACTGCCACTGGTTTTGGATTATTTCATGGCGGCTGTTGGGATTGAATGGGGATGACAGCGTGCACAACGGAAGATGGTAATATGACGATCTGCTCTGAGATGCTTTCACCTCTGTTTTGTTGTCTGTTTGTTCAAAACAGGATTATAGTATAGTTGTCAATTTATATTGCAAAACGTAATCTTACTATTCGTTACCAACAATTTAACAGCTTAATATAAATAAGCGCAAATTCTGTCAGATACTGAGCTTGGATTGAATTGTCTAAAGGTGTTGGACGTCCTGTGGACTTTTAGCTTCCAGGAGTTCAACTCTTACTGTATTGTTTCCCTTTTTCATTTCACTTTTCATACAAATTGAATATCTTGATATTTAAATTTGTTTTTGAACTGTTGGTCCGACAAAGTGAGTAGAAGTATTAGTGAAGACATCACCTTTCACCCTATTTTCTAACATTTTTAAATGGTTAATCAATTATTGAAAAATAGCCCTAATTATCTCATAATACACACCTTTTATATTTCACAACATATCCAATGATACATTTCTGTAGAATTTCAATGTAATATATAAGACTTGCCAGTTACATCGTGACCTCCTCCTAAAATAGCGCCCGGTGTTTTTTACAAAATAGTCTTATGTTGAAACACGCATCGTGTACACGGACTGAGTGCAACTAAGCTGCCATGGCGCACACTGGCCGCCGCGCCACGCTGGACTATTTTGACTTGAGGTGAAGGTCTCAGGTTACCAAGCGATGAGGAAGATTTCCCAAACCTCGGTGCCCATCGGCTGAGTGAGTCATGGAGAGGAGGAGAAACCAGCAGGAAGGTGATGTTGGAAATCAGGGCCGTCGAATTTGAATTTGAAACAAACACTCACTTAACTGCCTGCAAATCGTCTCGAGGAAGCTTCTGAATGTGTGTGTTGTCGCAGCCGGGCTGCAGAGGGTGTGGCTGGTTGCACATAAAGTGGATTTTGTTCACTCTGTGTGGATGTTATGTAAAGGAGGGGGCTGACTTTTAAAATGCCCGCCCGGCTCTCCTCTAGCTTTGAATTGGCGGGATACTGTGAGTGAGTGTGTGTGTGTGCACCGCCGTCCCTTTCCCGCCCTGTTTCCTGCATATTTACAGTGACGTTGAAGCCAGATTCCATAAACTTGACTACTCCGGTTTTGGGAGTGACCTCAATGTTTGGCTATTAGTTCCTGTGCTGACCCGGTTACACAGAGCATCCTTTTTCTCTCAGCAGAAAGACGTCTTTTGTCGTCCTGGTGATTCAATGGAAATGGACAACAGCTCTGTTTGCAGAACTACAACTCGTCACCTCACCGTTACATGGAGCAGATTTTATTATGACATTGTAGCTACGCAGCAGCACTTTTTATTTTCTGTGACATCGAGCTGACTAGTTTTCTCTGTTGAGTTAACGTCAACTTCCTGAACAAAACATACACTGAGAATTTCCCTGCGTAGCTTTGAGGTTCAGTTTATCAAAGACTTATCTAAAAGGTTTTTGTGGAGATGTACATATGAATATACTCAAACAGACTAGAGAGATAATGATTTTATCTGTGTGTGTGTGTGTGTGTGTGTGTGTGTTTGCACAGTTTTAAGCTTCACCGAGATACATTTTCAGATTTGATGCAACACATTTTAATGTTAGGTCTGATTAGAATACCTGAGTGTAGTTCATCATCGTGTTTTTTACCTCTGTCCTGTATCTAAGTGATTCTGGTTGTTTGCTATGATATATGCCAGTGTGCGGCACAGTAACAACAGCAGTGGGTTAATTACAGATGAGATGAGTGTGTCAGTGAAAGCTGAGCCACACTTCGATATAATAACAAGCCTCGTGCACACACACACACACACACACACACACACACACACACACACACATACACGTTAACTCACTCACGATGAGTTTAAATATGTGCTTAAAGTCTCGGCTCGTTCATAACTCCCTGACGTGTGTTTAATGACATAAACACGTGCCTGGCGGCCTCCTGGCTGCTACTTTACGGCCGCCTCCAAACCGCGCTGCAGATCCGGGCCATCGTGATTAGTGTTTGCCCTCCGCAGGCTCCGATTCGCTGATCCCGGTGAAGCCGCTAAATGCACCGTCTGGCCGTCTCGCTGCCTGTGTGGTCATGTACAGTACCTCCACACAGCCTGCGTTTATGTCTGACCTCAGTGTAATTGGTTTTTTTTTGCTTGCGCATGGAAGTCAGCGTACGACAACGCGGCGGTGAGGGAGAGGGCCACAAAACGATGTACTCACAAAAAAAACTTGTTTTCTACGCCGAAAGGTACAAACTTCCGTATCATCCCTTTAATCCCAAAAAGTACAGCCTTCCTTGATGAAGGAGCTTCCAAGCTGTAAACAGCACCGGAATAATTATTCACTATTTATTTACAAAAAAGAAGTTTCATATTGTGTGAATCCTGATCTCTAATCTCTTGTTGCATGATGTCGCAACAATGTAGGAGGCCAATGAGTAGCATTAAACATCCAAATAATCGCTAAAATGAATCAGTTGTAACTGTAACAAAGCCTTTGTAAATATGGAGTCTTCATTACATTCAGTGTTATATTAATGGAGCTTCAAAGATTTGGACATGTAATTTATTACTGCAGGAAAAAGTTTGGAAAATGTGGTTTGACTTGTTGCTAAACCGTTTAAAGAATCTTAACTCTTAGGCATTTGGCCGTAGTGTATTTTAACAAGGGTTTCTTCATCACCACATATTTTGTTACACAGACCTCTGCGCACAACTTCAGCGTTACTCACTAATCTGTTTACTGAGCAATTGAATTGTCCTCGAAATTTCCAAATAGTTCAGGTTGTTTGTCACTGTCGATGTTTTCTGGTCGGGCATGATAGCTTTTGTCATTTAGGAAGTTGTTATTCTCAGTGAACGGCTCATCGGAGCAGCAAGCTGAAAACAGCAGTTTATCACACCGTTTTCATACAGTACTTATAAAATTAAGTCGTCAATTGCTTTTACTCAAAAGCGGCTTCTCTGGTTGATGACCAAATACTGTCGGATGGAGTCGCTTTTTATTTGTTTGTCAAATCAGAGCTGATGAAGAATTACGTTGCCATGTGGGAGCTTTGTTGACCGACCATGCTGATCCCTTGGTGACACAACCTCTACCGTAGTCTGATTAATTAACACAAATTGTCTCACAATATTTAGGAAATATTTATACACCGAAAACCTGAGGGCTAATTGCCTTGTTAACTCATCGTAAAGCGCACTCATTCAAGCCACACAGGTCTTGCTTCTCTCCGCAGAGTCCTTCTGCCCATTTAAATCCAGATTAAAGACGTCTCTGTTTGCTGCTGCCTTTAATTTACCATTTCTGCATTTTGGTACATTTTGGCATTTTATTGTTGTTCTTAACTGTTTTTAAATCTCCTTGCTTTATGTTTGGATGTTTTTAATGGTTTTATGTGGCACTTTGTTGTTAAATGAGCCATACAAATGAAATAGTCTTGCCTTGCATGTGTACAGATTCTAGACAGCAACTTTGTGATTTTAGACTAAACGAAGTACATTTTACTGAATGAATAGGACTTAAGCAAATTAGGATTTAAGCAAATTAATGACATTCCAGTACTTTAAGAATATTCCAGATGGTTAAATGTGTCATTAAGGATCACCTTGTCTGATTTGTGCTTTTAGGGCATAGCAGGAGGATACAGGACTATTGTGAAGCTAACATACATAGATTCAATCTAAAGTCCAATGTACTAAGTAGCTTCACATAATGTGTTTAACCAGAGTAGTTTTGTTATTTTAACTCTTGTACCTTTTTGTCGAGGCTATTTTCATGTCCAGTATGAGGATAATATGCACACCGTTGTTTTTTAAACACTTTTGAAATTAATAGATTGTTACAACTTAGAAGTATGACTTCTAAGACTTTTGTTCAAAGTTCCTGAAAAGTCACGATTGTTTCAAATACATATTTTCCAGAAGTTGTAATAACAAACAGGAACTCCTCCCTTTACATAAATCCATGTCCGTCAGCTTCCCTTTGTGTGGGCAGCAGTAGTCTGTGTAATCCAATGGGGAATCTTTTTTTGTTTGCTGAAAAACCGCAGACATAAACTCAGGAAATGGGTCCGTTCATGCTTATTTAGTGTCTGTAGAGGCAAGTTTGGCCAAGTCAAATCACTTATTGCTTATTGTGCTTCACATTTTTCTCAGGCATTTTGTATACAATATATCACACTTCATTGAACTGAGGGTCTAATCCTGATACTGCCATGTTAAACATCTTTAATACTTTAATGTGAATGTGTTAATTCTTGCCAGCATTAATTTTGTATATATGAATGGATCTGTTTGAATGTGGTTGCCGTCTAATGGCACAGTTGGGGTCATATAGGTGTCATAGTTTAGGGATCTAAGATGCAAACTGTGTAATTGTAACCTCGCTCAAATCAACTCATTGCCTTTACCTCTCATTTACCATCAATCATCTGCCAGATGGTTTCAAATTAAAAGTAGTTCAAAAGTGTAAAACTTTATTACAGGAGAAATGTCCCACAGGATTTTTTTTTTAAAGAGTATTTAGATGTTGTCCGGACAGAAAGCTGCTTGACCCCAGGAATGTGTAAAGACTATTTCTGTGTCATAATACCCGACAGAGACATTCAAACTGTGCTCAGCTCCCGCACTGGGACATCTTACCCACAGTAATGTGAGTTGTCATTTATTTCAGTGACTGAGTGAGAGCGATCTGTGTGTTTATAAAGGGCCTCGTGAATCTGCAGCAGCCCGGTGCTGATCCAGGTCCACGCGGCCCCCTTGTGCACCTCACACCGCTCACTTGTATTACCAAACACTCTCCAAGTACAGATATGTTCTTTTCTTGTAAGCACTGCAAAGGCCCAAAAGCATTTGCATGTTCCATCGCTGCTGCAAGGGGACCCAGCCCAAGATCTCTGTTTAGTCTTCTTCTTAAGGTCACATTCATTTAAATTTCAGTAATATCCAAGCTGCCCTTTGCCAAAAATCTGAGAAAAAACGTATGACAGAGCTGATGAAGGAGGTGCATATCGTCTTAAAGATGTAAAAACAATATTTGCTGTAAACTGAATTGTATTTGTGCTTCTCAGCCTACCGCTGTCCTCATTCAACAACAACCCCCGTTGCCCCCCTTCCAGCACCCTCCTCCTCCTCCTCCTCCTCCTCCTTCGTGTCATCATCACGATGACCATCACTGTGCTTTGTCCCAGCGTTTTGTGGCAGGACTGACCAGAAAGCGCTGAGTCACAGTGATGTTTCTGGAGCCGCGGGGGCCGATTGGCTGAGAGTTCTGCATTTTGTGCTAATAATGTAGGGAGATGAGACAGAGGGATAGAGGGTTGATGGCCCGAGTTTGCACCAGAGAGAAAACATTTCACTGTTTTTTATCCAGTAAATCATATGACCATAAAAAATGTCAACCTATAAAATTGTTTTTTTTTCTTAAAAGCAAGACGTAACAAAAGAAAATTGAATTCAGAGTCTGCTTGCAGATCCTGCATTTTTTTTCTTGCAGGTGCAGCGAAGGTTGTGTTGATCTGAGAGGACATAACTCATCACACATTTACACACCCTACCCTGTCTTTCTTCATCACCTCAGCCGCGGAATCTGTGACTTCAGCAGAATGTTTTTAACAAACATGTTTAAGACTTTTATCGCACTTCTTATTTCACTCCACCAGTAAGCATTAAGTGTATGTAATGTATAATGTAATGATTTACTACACTTGAGGAAGATTACAGTATACCAAAAGATTTTTGAACTAAGAAGCAACTCCGACATTGATGCCCTCTCACACAGTAAATGAGACTGAACACATGTCTTGGAGGTGGAAAGGGCAACAACATTCATGCTGTTCGTGGACATTGACACGCAAACCCTTCCTGACGCCGTATATCTCCCCACAGAGCCCCGCGGCCATGCGTGCGTATACATTAACCCCGAGGTCCTCGGCTGTGGCCTTTGCCGGGCGCTAAATAAAGCAGAGCCTAAAAGCGGGTTGTGGGCCGCTGGTTCAGGTCAAAGGGAATGTGAAGCTTTAAACCGGGAGGCCCCGAGACCAGCCGTCACAAACTGTGTTTATTGGGATGTTTGCTGTCGGGCCGACTGATGATCTGTTTAATGAGGAGCACAGAGGGTTTGTGTTTGTGTAGCTTTTCCCCCAGCCGGCCACAATGATGAGAACAAGGGCCTTTGTAATTTACTGTGAGAGACGCCAGTGAGATGAATGTGAATGACCTCAGCTTTCGTCTATTGTAGCACTGCTACCTTACAAGGGATCTAAAAAATGCTTTTTAATCAGTCTCAAGAATAGTTTAATAACACATTTTAATAATCAATTTCTTGCTGGTCGGATAAAGTCTTAAGACTTCTCCCCTGGCTTTCGTGAATTGCAATTCCATTTCCCCCTATTTCCCTTCATATAATGGTATTCCCTGTATCAATGCTGCGGCGTTTAGATTTCCAAGTAATACAGGTGTACATATACAGTAACCACTGATCATTGTTTTTGTTTTTGGTGTAGCAGGGATCAACAATTAACCAGAAGGATACCAAACAAAGCTGTTCTTAAACATCTGATTTCTCTTTCCTTGCATTTTAAGAGCCTTGATTCTGTGGAGGGCTCGATCCGGTACCTGTTGTCGGGGCTGTACGCGCCCTTTGAGGCCACCGCCCCAACTCTCCTCAGCCAGCTCTTCCAAATCATTGATAGTCGTTATCGGGGAGATGCTCTGCGGTGCCTGCTGGACTTTCTGGTCCCAGCCAAACGCATCTTAGAAACCGTGCAGCAGGCTGCATGCGTAAGTCACGTTCTCCACATTTTTCTCACTTTCAAATAGAGCTGCTCTAAGATGTTCTTGCTGGACTTCATTTCTAATAACAATACACATACATGTTGATGGACCTCTAACACTGAACCCCTATAATGTCCATCTCTCCCTGTAGGCTCGGTACTCGGATGTACTTTTCCCGTGTGAGGGCTGGCCTCTGTGTTTGCGTGACCGAGTTGTCGTCCACCTCGCTCCCGTCAACCCCTCGCTACTTCAGCCTGGCGACTTCTACCTCCGAGTGGCACCATTCTGTAACCAGTCAGCTCGCATCTTGGTCTGCAGCCTCCTGGAAGAGGAGGGCCTTACAGTGGAAGCTGTAGAGGAGGCTCCGATCGTTGATACATCCTATCCCTGTCTTTTTACCTGCGACTGGTTAGAGGAGATCAACCAGGGCCGCCATGGAAGGCCTCTCAGCTAGTGCCTGCTCGCCTCGGAGCAGGGCGTGGTGAGGTTGCCATGGGAACGGGTGGCCGCGCCTGATTTTGTGGATGTGCCACTGTGTGCTGGGAGTAGTATGGCCTCTGCTCCTCACACGCATCCTCCTTTACCGCCTCCGCTTCCTCATCCTCCACCCCTTCCTCATTTTCCTGAGGTTTCTTCGTCCAATAGTTCACACCCTCTTTCTCCAAAGACACCTTCACCTAAGCAGCATCCTGTAACCAGTTCTACTGCATCAACCTCCTCACATCCCTCCGCCTTCTCTGTGGAGACGCGAATATGTCCAGCGAGGCACGGCATTGCTGTGTCACTCTGCCTGGTGGATACTAGCGGTGCTTCTTCATCTAGACTTGTTACAGTGAAAGAGACTGGCAGTGAGCCTAAGCCTATTGGCTGGGTGTCTCCTAATACGTGGGACAGCTGCTTCCCTGGAAGAGGCCCGAGTACAACAAATGAACCGAGCATGGTTTTAGGTACTAGCACCCCTGCAAGTGGAGAAGCTACCTGCAAACGTGAAGATAAGGGTGTAATTATTTCAGAAATTACAGCACTAGATAAACATAAAGATACAAACATTAAAGATATGACAAGGAGAGAGCCAGCAGGCCGCACTGTTGCTGAAGGAGAGTATATTGACATCCTCCAGGCAACTATGCTTTTTAGTAAAGCTCAATCTGCAACTAAGGAACAACACAAATTAGAAATGCAATCGCGTGCAGAAATCAACCCGCAAATGCAAAGATATCCACATAGACAAGCTCAAATGCATCCATGTGCACAAATGGAGTCATACAGGCAAACACAGAGGCAGCCAAACACACAGACGTCACCCCAAGCACAGTTACAAGCACATGGGCAGTTTCCTACAAAACCACCAACACAAAGTCATTCTGGATCAGAGGCTGCTGTTTCATTAAAACCCAACACGTCCGCCGAAGCCGCTCTCCACCATTCCCAATCCCATCACCCGGACCCGGACCCTGACTGCGCTGAACCTTTCCAGTGTGTCCGTACGGTCCGTTTCTCAGAGAAACCCTGCACGCCGTGCATGAGGAGAAGACAAGGCGCAAAGGCGTCCAAATCTCAGGAGCTGAGGTGTCGATTCAGGGACTCCTACCAGGCTGCGATACAAAACCCCGTCCCCTTTGGACAGGAAAAGGACAGGGGGAATATGTTGGCTGTGGTGGAGGAGGGCGGTGATTTCTCACATTGGGAGAAAAGAGCACTGGAGACCAACGCAGGGCGCAAGGTTCCAGGTACGCGGTTTGATTCTGGGATGCAAAACATGTCTCCTTCTTCTGTCAGTGGAGCCCTCGGTAAGGAGTCAGGAGAAAAGAACACAGTTCCATATTGGAAAACCGGAGATACAAATGCTGCCCCCTGTAAGGACTATAGGGGGACGTATGTTTCTAAAGTTGGTGGGCCACCAGAACAAACAGCTGAAAGGACCACTGTGCATTTCAGGGAACCGAGGGATTCACACAATGTGAATGGGACGAGCTTGAATGATCCTAACCAGTCAGATGCAACGTCTGCCAAACACCACCAATTACCATTAACTTCAACTGACGGTTTGGAGATGAAAATGACCCTCAAGCCTCGTGAAAGGCTACAAAGTAGAAACAACTCCAAGGGAGTTGGTCCAAACTTTCCTCAGTCTCTTTCAGCACCACAGAGCAGATATGAATTCATCTCAGATGGAAGATGTTCATCCCTCTCCACAGCTGTGGTGGACACCTCAGAGAAGTGTGCGCTGGTCATTGTTGAAGGTCAAAGCGTTAGAAGAAGAGACGATACTGGGTCCTGTGCAGAGATTCCCCAGCTGCATGTAGTGAAATGTAAGAACAGCACAGCCTTTGGATTGGTTTCACCCAAGATCAACAGGAAGCAGACGGTCGTTCCAGGTACAAAGTAATGTTCTTGTTCATAATCTCATCTGAATTTGATCTTGAGCATGTAGGGTTTCATTCATTGCTATTTACCACCATTTAAATCAGCCCCCTTACGGTGCATCCACTTTCTTAAGACGCTGCTCAGCCTGGCAGGAAGTTCATAACCAGTAGAAGTGGCCACCAGGTGGAGAACCCTTCACAGAGCGATCCACCTGCAGCAACAGAGACCCGGAAGGTCTCCGCGCCGGCTTCTAGTCGTCCCAGACCTGACCACCTTCCCCTGGGATCCCCTGACCCCAGAGACCAGCCCCTCTACTTAGGAGTGGCCTCCATCACAGGTAAGCCACCACAAACCTACACAATAAAACAGGATCATCATAATAATCAAGATTAATTGTTTGGCAACCTTTCAAAAGCAGAGACACAAAGTTCTTTAAGGTGTGTTAAACGCAAACCTATAAAATATATCTATTAAATAAGTAAATCATTAATCGATTCACTTAAAAGCTAAGAGTAAAGAGTCTGCAAAACAACTATTTAACTGTCTTTTCTCAAGTCTTGAACAGTAACAGTAAAACTCAGATACCTGCAGAAGCTCTCACCCTCTCTTCACCTTTGCTTTGATCTGCGTTTTCCTCTCATGTGCTGGTATCAGTTTGCATTCTATGTTGAATCTGTCCGCGTCTAAACATACAGAATAATGACTGAGTATGTCCCTTCTGCACTCGCTTCCAGGTGGCAGAGACAGGACAGGCAGGGCGATAGTTGAGCTCTATGGACACCACCAGGGATGGAGATCTTCTGTGACCAGTCAAGAGCTCTTACAGATGCTGCTCTACTTCCGCACGATCACCAGGTAGGCCAGTATTTCACAAATGAATCAAGGAATCAACCAGTAGATCTAATTCATGGTAGAAGGGACTTTTAGCATCATTATGGTCATGTCTGTTTTGTGGCCCCTGTTTACTTTTTATCTACCTCCGTTTTTAGGAGAGAAATCAGAGAAGCTGGGCTGATGCTCATTTTTGATTCAAGGAGGACAAATCCTCAGCCTCAACTTTATAAGGCCTTGATGACGTTTCAGGTAAGAAGCACAGAAGGTTCTATAATACAGACTGTTTGTGTGTTCATTTTCGCCTGGCTTACTGCTGAGTGAAATTATATTATATTATATATCATCTCCGGAGCATAAACAGCATATACGTCCTCTGGTTATGGAATAGTAGAGTGTAATACAATGTTCATCCTCTCATTTGTAATCAAATGTAAAATATACTTAATTGTGTATTGTACTGTACGTGTTGTTTGTTTTTATTCATTTAATACACAGTATAAAAAGACATTGAAAGGGAAAATATTTTCTTTTGTTTCCCCTGTATTTAAGTTTGGTAAAATATTCTCAAATGTATTTGATGATCAAAACAAATACTTGCTCAAAAAATGCTCAAATGTGGGTACGATTTATGGAGTGTTTTACTGTTACAGGAGCAGAATCCCCACGCAGTAAACTGCTTCGTGCTGCTGGTGAATAGGGAGAACAGCCTTCGACCAGAGAGGTGTCCCGGCATCCAGGTCCGCTCGTTTAATATTAATGTCAAATAGTGCTTTCTTTGTGGTCTCTATAAACAATAATGTATCTGAGCGAGCTCTACGCTTCATTGATCTGTTTGGTCAAGCTGTGTTTTTAGCAGTGTAGCTACAGAGGTCTGTTTATTGGCTTATCGCTTTAGTCTAGACTGTAATATCTTGATAACACATCCACAACGATAACACAATGATCAGTGAAATATCTCAACACCATCTGAACACCAACTTTGGGAGCCACAGTAGGTCTTCAGTTGAATTAACACATCAGATTTTGTTTCTATTTAATCACATATGAATTCAATATTGAGACAGTTGTCAATATATAATTAATATTTAATCCAAATAAATCCTAAATTAACAATGTAAAATAGGCCCCAACTGGGTTTTAGTATTCTGTGTGAAAAACTACCATCAAATCCTTTGCTTCTATTTCTAACTTCAAAGGATGCTCTAGCACTATGGGCAGGAGAATTGTGCCTTGATATATTATACACATTGAGGATATACCTTTGCAGTCTTTTGAAAAGTTGTTTTGGCAAGAGAAACATGAATGAATGAAAACAAAATTTGCTACTAACAACCCGTTTTAACCTGGCACACAAATACAATGAAACAAGTCACTTTTCCCTCTCAACTTTTGACACTAAGATATTAGTTTGGTTTCACAACAGAGTCTGGCCTGAGAAGTCAGGGTCCGAAGGTTAAGATCTACAAAATCAGAAAAATAATGATTAATAATAATAAACATAGTTACTGGGGAACAGCGCAGTCAGACCCCACGTGTTCCCTTTGTGCTGACGAGCAAGTTAAAAAAATGAAAGTGAAACATTACGGTTCCAATTCATACCAGTTCATTGCAGCAGCTAAATAAAATAAAAGGAGTAACATTGCAGACAGGCAGTATGTTAGGTAAAGACCAGAGTGGTTACTGGGTGAATGAAGACGTGAGATTCTCCCTGTATCTGTGAAAACGCATTGATGCTACCGTGAGACTTTTTGGCTCGACGCAGACTGAAGTGGTGACATCCATGAAAGGCCTGTTCAAGCTGGTGGAGATGAGTCAGCTGAGCTCCTGCCTGGGTGGCACTCTGCCGCACAGCCACAGCGACTGGATAGAGCTGCACCAGGTGAGCCAGTCGCATCGGTACAGCTCCCTCCTCCTCTGCACTGACGCATCATTTACTCACATCTTTTATCCCCTAGAAACTCTTCCCATTTGTGTCTGATCTTCATGAGGCGGCCAGCCTTCTTCTGAGGGCCATCACTGAGTTAGAGGAGCCCCAGGGGACGGACACTGTACAGGTACCTTAAAGCTGAATGCTCACTCTTGTTTTATCCTTAGTATGTAACTCAATTGGTAATACGGTGTGTATATATGATATTTAGAGCCATTTTAGCTACATGAAATACTTTAAAGGTCTTTATGCCATACAGACTGTGCAGCAGTGCATGATGGACCAGAGGACTCTGATGAGACATGTCCTGGAGGACAGTCGGTTAGTCAGCCTGCAGAGGGAGGGCGGGGCCATCCTAGCGAGGCTGAGGAAGGAGAGCGACCTCAAATACCCGCATTGTGAGAACCTCAGGTAAACACAGCTCAGCCACAGGCTCTCTGTTTGCACTTTTGGTACCTTGTCATGTATTTGCTCAGAAACAATCGTCTGGATTACAGCCGTCCACCACACCAATGATTCCTGGCACAAATTATTCAATTGCGCAGCTGCAGCATACTTCCAGGAGTATAATTTGATAAAAGGGAATTTCCAATACACAGGACAGAAATGAATAGTAGCCTATTGTCCGTTGAAGAGGAAACACCATCATGCTGCTACAAATCTGACTTAACGCACAAAAAAGGAAGAATCGTCAGGGTCAAAGGATTGCTTTGGTTCGCTCTCCAAAGCAATTGTTTTCCAAACCAATTTGTGCCTAAATATGCTGCCTAAATATAAGCTTTCCTTCAGAACGCCAGTTTACTTCATCTATTATTTGTATAATCTGTCTCTTCCCCAAATGCAGTGACGCAGTGGACTCGGTGACGAGCATGTACAACCAGGTGGAGGAGCAGGCTCATGTCCTCGTGCAGAGGTCCAACATGTCCCTGGAACACCTGGAGTATCTGCTGGAACTCAGAGAGGTGGAGGGACACTTAATGCAGGTGCCTTTTTTAATAACTGACATTCATAACTGCCTTCAGATGTTCAGATGAATGTAACTTGCATTTAAAATATATTAGGCTTGGTTTGTCCACCGATGGGACATTACATGAATGAACACCCAGCGACCTGATCTGATCTAAATATCCATCAGGTAGTCATGGCTATGGGTCGATCAAATGTAATTTTTGTTTAAAATATATTTTATATAACTATTTGATGTGTTGATGTTTATGTTGCAGTTTAGTAATGTGAATAAATTGTGACATTATGTGTGTAATATGTTTGTGTGTGTAGTATGTTTTATGTCACTAATGCGCATGCTGCATTGCATTTATTTCTGGGACTGATGGACACGCTGCTTAGCATGTTCTTTTACCGTGTTGCTGTTGTATGGGACACTGACGCTGTTTAAACATATGCATAATCAATAAGAGAAACGCATAACAAAAGTGAGAGGGGAAAAAAGAAGCACCAACTGACTCTCTGCTGTTTACTGAATTGGGAAAGTGAACGAGATCAATTTGATTTGAGCCCATGCTCATGCCCTTGAATGTACGTATTTTTCTCCTTCTTTCATGACTGCAGATGCAACAGTGGTTTCACATAGAAGGAGAGCGCCACCTGCTGGAGGCCGAATCCGTCAGCAACTCTGGGGAACAAATGGAGCAGATCCTCAACAGCTTCACTGGTTTCCTCATTGAAGCAAATGTGAGTGTGTTTTCACGTCATGTATCCATGTGTCTCTATCTGCCCGCCTGTCTGAATCTCTCTCCCCCTGCAGGACCGAAGGCACCATGCCATGACGTTGGTGTCGGAGGCAGAGCGACTCCAGCAGAGCGGCTCCCAGTACACAGAGACGGAGGCCTTCGGGGATCTAGTCAGCACCTTCAGGTCGGGCCTGGAGAGCTTTCTGGTCAGGGCGGAGGCTTGTGGCAGGGAGCTTCAGATCATGGTCAACGTGTGTGATTTTTGTGAGCAGGTTGGTATAAGCTATTGAATATACAAGAGATACATAAGAGTATTCAAAGAGATCAGTATGCAGCTTGTGCGCTCAAAAACTTTTATTCTGTCCAGTTCTGGACCCAAACCAACAAAAGCATTGTTTGGTTTTCATAATGTAAAACTTCTTATTACTCTTTTGCCAATATCCTTTTTGGCAGCAGAGACTTTTAGGTTACGGTTTGTCTGTAATTTATTAATGACTGTAAGTTCTAGATGTTGAAAACTTTCCAAAATAATAATTATTGGTTAAATAAGTACATTAATGAACATCTACTCAAATGCTTTTGCATGGACCATAATTGCTGAGTAAACCAGTTATGTTGTTGTGAAGCATGTAAAGCATTTGATGTTACTTTGATGCTCCTTTGTCGTGTAAAGTAAGCTCAAAATAATTAGGTCATCACTTAAGACAGAGATTGGTTGAATATTCACATTCTGTTGCTCTTTCACAGAGACACAATATATACGGTAAATGCATATAAATGTATGAATGAAAACCCGTCTGATATTCAAACAGGCTACAGCTCTCGCCAGCGAATGCATTGAGTACCTGGATCAGACTCAACCCATAATCCGTGACCCGACTACAACACCTGTCAATCAAACAATCACTCAGCCAATACAGCGTCAAAACCAAGACCCCGGACTGAGCACCGCATCCCTTTGCCCGCCTGATATCCAGGCAGCGCATGGCTCATGCCCAACCGCCACCAGTGATTTCCTGCCAAGCACTGACACCTCCGTCCTCCAGGCTTTTCAAGACACGTTCCTTCAGTTCAGCACGGAGCGATTTCAGGAGGTGAAGGCCCAGGCCGGCGCCCTCCAGGGCTCCAGGGGGATGCAGGTCTGGAACGTAGCCTGGCTGAGATGCCGGGAGGCCAGGCAGCAGCTTCACGAGAGGATGCAGGGTGTGGAGGACGTTTCCCAACACCAAGCAGATTCTAGCAGCTTGTGTGAACTTCACTATGTTGATGTGGTGAGCACTAATGTTCAGTCGCCCTCCTCCGGCGGCCGGAATCTGGTGGTACAATCTACACCCGGGCCTGGACACCCTCAGTGGGAGGGCATCGTGTCGGGAGCGGTGGATGTGGGGAAGAGACGGCCGATCCTGGGCAGGAACAACACAACCTCAACAAATGCGGCCTGCTGTAACGTCACATCTGAGGATCACAGCGATGCTGGAACCAGCCAGGGCTCAAACGTCACGCCACAATCTCCTCAAAGGTAAGTTCTATCCGTCTCACTCAAGGAGAATTTGGTAGTTGTTGATGTTTACAGAATATTCCCATCTTATGCCTTTATGTCATTTAACGATAGGTCAGCAAGACGAACAGAAGGAGAGGCGAGGAGGAGACAGACGAGCAGAGCGAGGAGCGAGAGAGATGCGGCGGCTTTGTCTCAGTCCCACACTGTCGGCTGCCAGTGGTTTCCATGGGGACGGGGTCTCAGAGCGAGGTCGGCGAGCCAGGACTCCTGCTCCACAGGAGAAGCAACGAAGGAGCCGTCGGCTCCTCCGGAGCAGCCGCTTCGACCCCCGTCATCCTGTTCCCATCACGGTCAGCCGTCTTGCCGGATCCTCCAGGAGGCTCAGAAGTTCCAGATCTCCCGCCACGGGAGCTTCTGCTCGACAGAGTCCTGTACGAGCGACGGGGGGGCTGCAGGGGGTAACAGGACTCCATACTGCAAACACGCCAGCCTGCCTGCCGGGAGATGCGAGGAGGCGTTTTGTTTGGCAACTCCACAGGAGAATGCCAGCAATGCCCTGTAAGTTGCTGCCATATAATACTTTGGTGGTTGAATGCCTCTAATCTTACTAATCTTGTAACTCTTAATGATTTTTCATTTGCTCTTTCTGTCTGTAAGCTTCCAGTAAAGTGCTACAGGTATTGTTCTTCTGATTTTCTTTGCTTCTCTTTTCGTACTTGAACCCGACACGGACCCTCTGTTTACAGTGAAGGCTATCAATGATAGTTGGCAATTTCCCAGTAACATTTTTAGCACCTGATAACAATTGAAGACCTTTAGAATGAAGCAAGCAAATGAATGTGCATTATGTGTTTTTTTTCTTCTTTTATTTGCAAATGAATAGAGCTGCTCATATTTTTATGGGCTACAGTGTACAGCAAACTTAGTGGATCAAGTTAAATATGTTTGCGGCAGAAGAGCTGCAGGACACGAGAGGTGCTTAGATGTCTGTGCACAGGGACCTATTCTCATAATCCATTCATACTTATTATATTTCGGAGAGTAAAATGACAGCATGACACTGTATTATGTGCTGAAATGTAAAAGTGGCTTATCTTCTCACCTGACTGCAGTGATGCACACATAATATATGACCCCTTGACATCACTGTTGCTGGCGTTCCGAGACTTGGCCCAGCCAAGGCAGCAAAAACGCTGCTGTTCAGCCTGGTGTTCAGTCGCTCCAAGTATTATTTAAGTCAATTGTTCAATATCCTTTCAACCCTAGACATTTTTAAAGTTAAAAAGAGACTTTTTTCAATATTTTGGGGTTTGTACAGATGCAAACATATAAAATAAATTAGAAAAAACAAGGGATGAGAAGAAATATTAATGAAGAGCCCTTTTCAAGTTCCCAATTACAATGTGCACAACAGAAAACGCACAACACACATAAATAAAATACAGAACATGTTTGGAGAACCAGAAGTGAGGAAAAAAAAGAGTTATAAATGATGACGCTTGGTTGGATATTAAAGGAGCGATGGTAAGAAAGCCTTTGGAGATGTACTGTCGTGTCATAGGTGACTGTCTGTGTCTGAAGCTGGTGGAGATTTGTTCCGTTTGTGTGACCAGGAGGCTGCAGCGCGTCATGGAGGAGCTGGTGTTCACAGAGAGGGAGTACGTACGCTCACTGGGCTACATCTTGACCCACTACCTCCCCCTGCTGGACAGACCAGATATCCCCCAGGACCTCAGGGGCAAGAGAGGGGTCATCTTCGGTAACCTGGAGAAGCTTTACGACTTCCACAGTCATTACTTCTTTCCAGAGCTGGAGGCCTGCCAAAGGGAGGCTGGCATGGTGGCCCGCTGCTTCCTCAGACATGTGAGCCGAACAGTACGACTGTAATATATAAATGTCAGCCAGTCATCTTCTATACCGCTTCTCCTCCCCACCAACTAACCTAAGCCCCTGAGCAAGTCTTTGGTCTGTGGGGGCAAACCGGAGAACCCGGAGAGAACGCATGCAACCCCGGAGAGAACATCACAAAAAAACCTATATATATTATTTCTTATGTAATGTTTGATTTTTGTGTTTAATCTAGTTTTTACTGGATTTGTTTAAGCAATATTTTGTGTATTTGTTATTTTTCTAATTATTGTATAGTTGAAATCCCAGAATAGTCCCATCCCACTTCTCAAGACGTGATGGGAAGTCGACATTTATTGTAGAAGGATTTCAGTCATACTATCATGATATGAATATAGATATATGTGGGTACCCAAAGTAATGGTTGGCTTGTGAATGGTTGTTTTTCTTACATTGTTTAACCGTTTCCACAGAGTGAGAGCTTTGGCCTGTACGCTCTGTACAGCAAGAACAAACCTCTGTCAGATGCTCTTATCCTCCACCGTCGCCACGACATTTTCAAGGTCTGGTCACATGTCTCGTCTTTTTCTTATTCGACACATAAAAGCATGAGAGTTTCCCATTCGTCAAGTAGATGTTCTACATCCCTTTATTTTTGGTGGCTACACTACGTAAAGCTCCATCTTCCACAGAGATTTACATCTCATTGTAAGACTTTCCTGGACTAAACCTGCATTGGAACCCAATTTGTTTGTTATAGAAGTTTCACTTTAGCTGCAGTAGAGTTCTAGTGTCATGCTTGACCTTTTCGCCTTTAGAGCCCCATATTGTTTCCCCTCGCAGAAGAAGCAGCAGGAGCTGGGCGACATGATGGACCTTTCATCGTACCTGCTGAGGCCCATCCAGAGGATCAGCAAGTACAGCCTCTTGCTGCAGGACATGCTGGCCCTGGCTGGCTCGTACGGGCCAAAAGACGTGATCCAGGACACACTGCTCGCATCCAGTGTGTGCGCACAAAGTGTGTGTGGCCCAGGTTCACGCGCGGCCGATCCGACAAGCATCGAGCCGGACCGGGAGAGGGCCGAGATCCAAGCTGCTGCAGATCTGGTTCGTTTTCAGATGCGACACGGCAACGATCTGCTCACCATGGACGCCATCCAGGAGTGTGACGTAAGATATCAAAAGGAGCGAGAAGATGCACCTGGTTCACATCAGTTAAATTAAGTTAACAGTGTTTCTCTCTGCTGTGCTCAATATGTCAGGTGAATTTAAAAGAGCAGGGCCAGCTCGTTCGCCAAGATGAGTTCACCGTTTTCTTTAGGAAGAAGAAATGTGTCCGCCGCGTCTTTCTCTTTGAGGATCTCGTCCTCTTCAGCAAGACCAGGAGGACAGATATTGGCAACGATGTTTATGTCTACAAGCAGTCATTTAAGGTTTATATCAGCCTAAATACTTACAGTTTGCTCTACATCACAGGCGTTTTCTACTGTAACGTGTCTACGTTTGGTGCAAAGCTTCCTACGGAAACCACGTATGTTGGTTTCCATCATTGTAATTTCTGTTTGTGTTTCATCTGCCAGACGAGCGACATCGGGATGACCCACAACTCCACTGTGAACAGCTTGTCTTTTGAGATATGGTTTCGCAGAAGAAAACGGCAAGACACCTACACCCTGAAGGCCTCCAGCATGGAGGTGAAGAAAGTGTGGACCACCGACCTGGAGAGGATTCTGTGGAATCAAGCCACTCACAGTCGAGGTACTAACAACATGTCTTACGAATAAAGCACTCGCATAATGATGAAGTTTACAAAGTGCTGCGGAGGATTTCTTTAACTGGGCTACACGTTGCAGAGCTGCGCATGCAGGAGCGGGTGTTCATGGGAACGGGCCGGAAGCCCTTCATGGACATTCAACCCAGTGATGCTGCCATCTCCGACCGAGCGGTCAGCTGCGCTCCGCCCGGGAGAAGTAAGAAGCACAACAACACAGAATACTTCCATCAGACTGCCGGCAACATTAGTGAAAACATTTTTTACTCCAAACTGAGTTTAGTAACGCTTCATTTGTATTACATAATATATCTGTGAATCAATGGGTGGTTGAGGCTCTGTGGATAGATCAACGTCTGGCGTTTCAATCCACAGCTCCTACTTGTCTGAGCGTCCTTGAGCGAGACACTGAAACCGAAGTCTCCCTCTGGAGCTTAATGGCCACTGCTGCAGAGCTCAAATCATGCTAGACGTATGCGTTGAAGATACACGGGGTTGCAATTTTAGCGTGCTAACGTACTAAATCAAAACAGTATACTTCCTAAGCAGCAGCAGCACGGTAACATTGTGATTACATACATACTGTTCACCCTCACAGAGCAGCTAGTGGGCTTTAGACTAGACTCATTTAATTTTTTTTCCTTATTTATTTTCTTTCCCATTTTTATATTTTTTTAAAATACAAAAATATATATCCTTTTTCATGATACAACTGCTTGTGCCATCACTGACCCCGCTCATCATTTTCTCCTTGATGGCATCTATCCGTGTGTGTGGTCAGTGCCTGTGGCCTGTTGTTCACACAGGAGCATAGACTATCCAAGGCCGCACTCCGTCGGCTCAGGCAGCACCGCCTCCACCAACCTCAGCCAATCATCTTCCTCCTCTGGACGAGGCTCGCTGCCCCCTGCCGGTTATCCGGGGAACCAGTCCCAGGGTTTGGAGAGCGGCTTCGCTGTCTGCTCCTCCCCGGAGAGTGTAACTGAAAATGAACTCAACATTCATCATCTTCGTCAGCATCCTCTTTGTCGTAGTTGTGAACAATGGAGGAGTCATCATCCCCCGGGTGGGTTAAAAAAAAAATAGCGCAGATGAGTTCCAGTGACATTTAATGTGATTATCAACCTAAAGTAGTACGACATTTGAATAGGAGAAAGTATTTTTAAAACCACTGCTGATTTGAAAATTCTTTAGTCTGGCTCCACCTGTTGGCAGCATCCACACTTTAGCAGAGGTCCTCGCTGCTTTAGACCATGGAAAATGTGAACATTCTTGGATGCTTGAAAAATGTACTTTTTCTCAAAGTGTCAAGTAATGAGAAATTCTCTGTTTCTATGGTTTATTAAAGGATCTGAACCATCCAGAGAATGCATCGACCTCTTTAGCAGCCCGTCTGCTATTGGTGCAGAGCTAACTGCATCCTACAGTTCAAAACTCCTTCCACCACCTTGTCGGACCCCCAGCCTGAGGGAGAGAGACAGCTCACCTTTGGTTAACAGAAAGAATCAAGGAGGGGTCCACCAACCTCCACATCTGGCTAACATTCAGGTACAGGTGAAGGTGTAATCGTACCAGCCGCTTTTTCAACTGAAAGCAACGGGTCAATACTGAAAAGGGTCCCAGTCACATGTCGTTCCTCCGAAGCTGTGGTTGTTTGAAAAGGGTTGGAATGTGTATCAAGATGAGATGAGAAAACTCTTTGATAGTCCCACAAGATAATACTCAATGAAAATGTAGCTTTATTAGAACATCAAATCCACAAAACAGATGAACCATTAGAGTTAAACATGTTTCTTTTTCTTTTAACCATGTTTTTGACTTATGATGTAATATTGAATCTTACATTGCAGGTGGATGACATTATTATTGGAAAATCAACAGAAGTTTAACACTGGATTCCCTGCAGGAGGTAAGAGTGAAAATGTAAAAGAAAAAATTGATATGTAATGTAATGTAAAAAAGAGATATACACTATCTCATCTTAATTTTGAGTTTCTCACTTGAAAAGTAGAATATAATTATAAGTTTAAATCTGCTTTGATGTATCTTTGCGTTTTGTTTCTTCCTGTTACAATCTAAATTATCCTCCTTGTACATAATGTCATTGTTTTTATTATTTTTACCATGTAAAGAGACTTTGGCAGCCTTTTCAAAGTGTTATATAAATATGTGTTGTCATTATTATTATTATAAATAAACAATACACACAGTAACATTGAAATGATGACTTTTCAAATATTGCAAATGTAAGTCCAACCCCTTTATTTGATGTAGTCCTAATTTAACCAATGAATCCTTTCTATGTTTATACTAGTATCCATCTCAGATAAACTTGCTTTCCATTATTATTATTACCAATGTCCTCTGTAAGCACAAGTTGTTCCTTAAATATTGTTGCAGATCATCTCCTGCAGCTGCTCGTCCTGTTGGAGATCCTGTGGCCACCAGACGTCCTTTGATGATCACAAGACAAGTCAGCTTTGTCTGGTCAAAAGTTCTTGTTTTAATGATTTACCGAAGCAATTGAGGTTTGATGTGTTGGTATCACGTGTCGGTCATTCAGACGTGGCTGTCTTACATCACCTATGGACTTAACAACACTCAGGAAAAGAAGGGGATACTACATGGATGATGTGGTAGACGGATTCCTCATGAGAAAGGATTTTGTGGGATCTTCTGTGCTGTGCAGTCATTAATGTGCAGGGATCACAAAAGGTTGCATTTGTTATTGTGATGGAAATAAACCGCTTGTGTGAGGGAAGCACACAGGACCAGCATCAGCACACATGCATGGCTCTGTGTTGCATGCTCCTTTTCATTTGTTATCAGGCAGAGCAACATGATTCTTTTAAAAACTCAATCACGTTGTTATGGTTACAAGATGTGGAGAGGCATGTGGATACAGAGAAAGAAGTAAAAATTATATACATGTATATGGAAGGTTACTTCTTTTTCTCCACACTTTAGAAACCTTACAGTAGTTCTGTATTTGCCAGATGGGATTGACCACTTGCATATGTGTTTTCACATCTGGATTTTAACTGCTCTGTAACCCACGGATTTAATACAGAAAGTAAATAGAGAGAGAGCAAATATTTGAAAGACCAGGTTGTCATGTATTCTCTGGATAGTGACAGATACAGTAGATGAAGAGAAGCTTTCAGGGAAAAAACACCTTAAGTTTTGTAGGATCCACTAATGGTTTCATACCAACATCCCACAACAAGAATCTTTTCTGATTATTTTGTTATCTTAACAAAAGATGAATGAATGAATCAGTTCATAATGTCATCCTCTATTTATTTGATCTTCAAGCTACTCACCTTTTTTCCTTTTGTTGATATGTTACATTACTTTTGCTTATTTAGCAGTCAAGTTGACTGTAGTTTGTGTTTCTTTGTTTTGTAATGTGAGGTTGCTTCCCTCTCAGCTGACAGACTGCAGTAAAATGAAGATAATTCCCCAAACTGTGATGATGCTTCACTTTCTTATTCCACAGACAGTCATTTCCATGGAGGACGCCGTAGACACTTATTGCAAAAGTTTTCATTTCCTTTGTGCAGGTGTCACTGTGGTGCGGACCCCGAATGCAGTTAAAATCACTTCTTCAGTTTTGTATTTCATGTTTTATGGGTATTCCTCTGGCTAATAAGCTTTAATACATTTTGTGGAATAATAGTAGGAGATATTAACCCACATCCTCCTCTATTGAGTTGCAGTCATGACCTTTTTACAACTTCTCCCAGTTGTTGAAAGATGTAAAAGGGAGAATCCTATTATATGGCCTGAGATATGTCACAGAGTTTACTGCCTTGCGACAAAAACAGCTGCTAAATTGCGGATATTGTTTAATGTATGGTGTGTAATTTACTTCTTTACATTATAGAATTTACAGTTTGTGATTAATGTTGAATGATAGTATTTTATTTATGTTGAATCATAAATTGATGAAGATTGTGCAGCTGCAGAAAAAGTTGACTATAATTGACTAAAACTACTATAAGGCATCTTGTACCTGTGGATCTGTTTATTGCTTTGTGTTATATTCTATATTATGTGACCCACACACACAACAGATTACCGATTTGGTTTTTGGAGGTTGGTGTAAAATGTATTAATAAGGGGGAAAAAGTATTAGAAGTATTAAAAACCGAATTAGTGGTGCAACAAATTGTCAGATGTGGGCGCCAAGATCAGGTTGCAAATATATAGAGGGGCCGTTACACTGCAGATGAGCACAGGCTTTACATTCTGTACATGTTGAGTAAAAAGTATAGAATTTACACACAGTAATCATAGGCCTGAATGGAAAAGTGCCCAGTTGACTCTTGACCCTTTGACCCTAAGTTTGCTCAATTTAGAGCGCAAGACCTGCTGGGTGTATTGTACTGGAACCAATGAAGGGATTTCATTACTGAGAAATGTGTTCTTTGTGCATGTGTAAAGATTAGGCTGCTACATTATGAACAAGTAGCTCATTTGTTTCATTTATTTCTAGGATATTTTATTTTTGTTGGATGCAGCAAAGAGTAGACAGGATACAAAAAGTTGGAAATGATGCAACAATATCAAAGTCATCAATACCAGGAGACCCCCTTCGGCCAACATATCTATTTGCAGTGTTAGTTTAGTACTTTGTGTGAACTGAGCTTTGTGGAATCAGTAGACCGGAGGAGTGTTTGTAGTTTTTTTACAGTAAAATACAGCTAATAATGGATTATTCCATTTTATCCTCATCTACATCAGAACATTGCATAAGACGCGGGGCCGAGTACTCGACCAAGTTAGGGAGTCCGTGCACAATGCAACAGCTCGGGGCGCTGCAGGCCACTTTCAAGGACCTGACATCAGACCACATGCTAGTTTCGCCATCAAAACACTCAACCTTAATCATGGTGGAGAAGCCGTTGTAGCCCCCCACCACAAAGACGCGGTCATCGATCACGGCAATACCGAAGTTACTGCGGGCGGCCAGCATGGAGGGCACAGCGCGCCAGGTGTTGGTGTCGGGGTTGTAGGCCTCAGCAGTGTTTAGACGGATGAACCCGTTGAAGCCGCCAACCTTTAAGAGAGAAGAGGATTAACATGTCGGTATTGCTTCAACCAGTTTTCTGTTCTTCTTACTTTATACTCAGCAGCGCTCTTGCAAGGAAGGGCAACGGACACAAAGTTACATAGTATTTATAATAAGTAGAACCTAAACCTAGCCCTTTTGCGCAAAGTTGTATTCAAGGCAGCTTTTGGTGGAGTTGCCAATGGAAACCAAGACGAAAAGGGCCTGATATAGATGTATCTTTTAAAAACACTGCATGTATTTAGTGCGTAACAATTTCACAATTTCCTCATCCAAATTGATTTGAAAAAAACGTTTAAATCCTCAAAAAGATATTTAGTTCACTATTGTGGGAACATTAGGAAAACCTAAACTAAGTACCTATATATAATAAATATTTATCTATTTAAAACCTTTTTTCATTCTTGAGTTTTCTTCCAGTCTGAGCAATGTTTAATGTACTTACTGCAAAGATTTTGCCTGCATAGGCAATGACCCCCACTCCAGTGCGCCTGTGGCCCATGGAGGCAATCAGTGTCCACTGGTTGGTCTCTGGGTTGAAGCATTCAGCCGTTGACAGGCACTGACTCCCAGTGAAGCCACCGCAAATGTACACCTGAGGGGAATTTTAGAGGTAATAAGTAATTAAAGTTTAATTGAATAATGTATATATTATAAATAATAATGTGATATTTACTTGATTTACATTTCTGATTTTCAGTCAAGCTCAAATGCTCAAATAACCGAACTAGAGATCCACTTGTTCCCTCCCCGCCCTCCCTCTCTGTTACAAAGTGCTGAGGCATTGACACCTAAAACCTGAAAATAAGTTAGTAGTTTTGTATCCAGGTTCCCTCAACTAAAAGTCAGAGAGACTTCATAAATGCTTATGAGTTAACGTTTTGTTCTACAATATACCTTCCTTGGTGAATTCCAAAACCTCTACGTGGCTTTTAAAAAGCAAGATGTTTTCTGCAATAGTTGAAACTCCAATGAGCTTTTTGTGGAGGGAACCAATGCTAAGCTAACTGAGGTTTGGCCTCTACACAGCCAGGTCATCCCTGCAGAGCTGCACCCACCTTGCCACGGAGGGACGTGCAGCTGGCGTCACTCCTCTTCTTGTGCATGGAAGGAATTAAAGTCCACTGGTTGGTTCTGGACTCGTAGCGCTCAGCACTGCTGAGTCGATCCAGTCCATCATAACCTCCCATGGCATATATGCACCCGTCCATCACAGTTACGCTGACATAGCAGCGGGTCCAATGCATTTGTTTCACCTCTGTCCAGGTGTGCGTGGCCAGGTCAAACCGGTGCACGCTGCTGAACCGCTCAACATTGTCAAAGCCACCGACAATGTAAACTGCTCCATCGAGGAAAACGGCGCCATGGTAGGCCCGGGGAGTGTAATCCCCGTTTTTGGGGATATCGACCCAGCGATCAGCGCGGCTATCATACGCCACGATGGCATCGGTGGGACGGCCACCGCTCCAGCCTCCAAGAGCCAACAGGACGGTCGGGGACAGTCGCGGGCGGGACAGAGGCTTATAGAAAATAGTGTCAGAGAACCTGCTTGTATGGAGCTCAAGCATGGCCGCCAGGGAGTGTTTGAGAAGCGTGTGGCACTCCGTGCTCGCCAGCACCAGTTCGTTGTTTCTCACACTGTTTGTGATGAATTGTAGACTCGTTAAAGCCAGCCTGACCTACACAGGGAGACATGAGTAGAAATTAAATTGTTTAAAAATACGGCTGATATTACACACAAAAATGTCTGCCTTTTGTTAACACCAGATACATTCGTTTTCACAACCGAATCTACAAAATAATTATCAAAAACAATTATGTTTGCCAATTAAAATTGGCCAAAGGCCAAATTGGATTTTTTTAATTCTCAAATATCAATATATAATCAAGTAACTTTAACTGTGGTAGATTATGTGGAAAAACCTTACATTCAATATTGCTCATCTTGCGACTGTTTACCTTTAGACACAATTTACATTTATCATGAATTCCTTAATTTAAACACGGGCTTTACCACTGTTTTACTGTGACGACTCAAAAAAAGGAACAAATAATAATCCCGACACCTAAACATAAAATTTCTCATGGATTCAGCAGAATCTAGGATCCTCAATAATTGGACCACGATTAAACGATAGCTTTTTCTCCTCTACATCCGCTTTTGACCGTTGCAGACTATACTTTGGTTGTTTCCACAATAGTCCTGCTCGTGCTGTTCACGATCCCACAAGAGCAAGATGTCAAACGTACAAATCAAAAATGATTTATCTGTCACTTACATTGGACAAAAGCAGAGAGATGTGTTCTCTGCGCTCCTCAGCGGCGTAGGCGATCCAGCTAAGGATGGCGACAAACACCGTCTTCTCCTGCTTGACGTTGAGGTGGTCGTCCTCAATGATTTGAACCAGTTCCTGCACAGACAGCAGCGGGAACTCCTCTGAGACGGAAGCCACCTCTTCAAAGTGGGTCAGCGTGTAGAGGAAGGCCTTGTTGGTCAGTTCAGGGGTGTGGTAGACACCCGTGAGCCGCCAGATGCCGATGCAGTTCCCCGGGGCCAGATGTTCCTCCAGGAGGCTGCAGCAGGCTTGAGTGATGCCCGTCACGTTGAACTGGTGCGCCGCAATGAAAGACTCTTGTACATTTTCTTGCGTCACAGCGGGAAAGGCGGTGTAGGCAAACTCGATGATGATCTTCATGATGTCAGGAGACACATGGGGGATGTCAAAGACCTGCCTGTCTTGGGTTGACCAGTTGGTGAAGAGGGCTCTGCGAGACCGGAACGAGGGACATGAGGGTTTGAAAACGATGGAGGTCCATTCACTCCATTCACAATAGCACTTAAAATAGTAATACATGCAAACCGCATATTGGGATGGGTGATCCAATTGCATTTCCCCCCTTGAACCCACTGTCACACATATTTGTCTGTTTTTTAGGGGGGGTTTAACATGATTGATTAAGTTGTGGCAAGAATTTGCCACGCAGATTTGTTGATAAATGTAACAATTTGTTCACAACTAAATAATTGATATCAAATTGAAATACCACATTAAGACATCAAGACATTGGGAAATACGGTCAAAGAATCGTCAGTGTGCCGCCATAACCAGTCACTGCACAGATTGGATGGCATTCGTAAAGTAATGTCGTATATCAAGTCATCTTTATTACAAATTCAACTCAAAGGGATGTTATCTGAAACAGTGGCTTCAAATCACCTTCGGCGAGCTGAACGTGTGCAGACAGTGAACGTGACCGTCACAACAAAAATGTATGAGTACATCCTTTTAAAATGTCCTATTCACATGTGTTTACTCCCTGTGTATCTTTTTCTGCTTATCCAAAAACTCACTTGAAGTACGGGCTGCAGTTGCAGAGGACGATCTTGTGCACGTGAAACCGAGCGCTGCCCACTGTGATCACCGCGTCACAAAGCTGCTGTTCCAGACGGAGCTCATTGTACACCGACATCTTTCCGTGTGGGGGTTTCTTCACTGAGTCCACTGACTTGTAATTATAACACACTTATAATTCACTATTTTGATGCTACTCTCAGTTCATGGCAGAATTCTGGAAGGGAATTCTATGACATCATAGAATGAAGAACAGCAACCGCCCTTCCAATAGAAAGTTCTAATAAAAAAGGGTTCTATGATGACAGCTTTTGCCATAATGCACATTGATCAAATCTTTACTGAGTTGTGTTGATGCAATCCTCTAAACAGCAGCCAGGTGGTTTATTTAACTGCTAATCCACAGACATACAATGCTGCTCTGAAACTCTTATGAACATAATGAATGTTATTCGTTTGGGGAAATCAAAATCACAACCTTGTTCAAACTTTTTTCTCATGACCTGTTTTTAATACATTTTGTGGTATACTGAGACTTTCTTTTGAAATAATATAACATGACTTTAAGACTTTCTTTGACATACAACACTATGACTTTTTGAGAAAGAGTCATGACCGTTTTATAATTTTTTTCAACATTATTGGAGGACATTTTGTCAATTGTCCCCAACGAATTGTCCTCTTATTATTTTGTTACTTATTTCAACATACTCAACAGACTTTTTTAAATCCCTTTTTAATAACTACACAGATGATTCTTTTTGTTCAATGAGAAATTGAGACAATGAGACACATTGTTGGAGATGAGAAAGTTTTCTGAAAATAGATCAGCATGACTCCGTCAGTGTAGCTTGCGAGCCGGTAGCCGCCTCTGGTATAGAGGAGATGTGTAAGGTACTTTATACATAAGGTTAAGTACAAAATGTTGAGAAAAATCCAAGAAGTCCTGATGTGTTGTTTTGTAAAGTCTTAATATAGTACGTTATAAAAAGGGTTATAAATATGAAAACGTGTTTTATAAATTCATAGTATGCGATCTAAAAAAATGGTGCTACAAAAATGTATTGGCTACTTGATTTGGGTTTTGTCCTGTTGTGTGTCTCTACAGAAAAGTACACTATTTGGTTCTGTTATGGTAGTACGGTATCATTGTGTGGCGAGAAACACAGTAACGATCTAGCGTACGAGAACAGTGAAGCAGACAAGCTTTAAAATGCTGCTGAAATCCTTCATGGAATAAAGTGGTAGTATTAGTAGTATATAAGTTAAATTTACTGTTGGTTTATGTTTTAAATCAAGACAGACCCAAATAAATACTTTGAATATCTACTCTTAAATAAAATAAAAAGTTCTGACATCGGGGGTTATTTTAAAGCACCAGCTCCAAATATCAGTTTTCTCACTGCATCCTTTTACTGATTATGTGATATGAATCACATTCCGCATGAAATACGTTGTGGTTCCACACTGTTAGAACACAATAGTCCATCTGAGGATTCACCTTAAAGGATTATTTGCTACACGATTTTGTTCCTGAGCCGTTGCTTTTGCAGGTACAGCAACGTAATCTTATACTTCCTCTCCCCAGCAGCAGAAGCTGTGATCGGTTTATGAAAACGTAAACAAAAAGGAGAAAGTAAACCATTTTTATTAAGTTTTATAAAACTTCTTGAATATTTTTTTTCTGTATACAGACAATCAAATATGAGCTAAACAAATGAGACATACTGTTCAGGTCTTGACAGAGATCTGTTGGGTAAAATCATATGAAACTGTTGTGTACCAAAAATGATGGTGGTGAATAAGTCACACTTCTGATCCTTATACGTTTTAGGGGTTTACGGCTGGTGTCCTCATTTAGAAAAAAAGAAACATAAGAAAGGGAGTGAAGAGATGTTGCTGCGTCTCTTCAGTAAAATATTTCATCACGTAGAATCTACACACCTGTTGGACTAAGTAATATGTATGAATTAGTATTCATTAATTTAACAATACCAATTTTGAGATTTGAGATCATTACCAGTCCATATTAGTTTACATTCAAGGTTTTTTTCTTTTTTACCAAAACACGCTATATAAAAGGTCTCCATCTGCTCCACTAAATCTTGATATTTCTACATTGCCCAATTCTGCATTCTAAAACGTAATATTTAATACCCGTGTTTTTTCTCTCATCTTTTACCGTAGATGTTTGAGTTATTATACTGTACGACTGTCCTTTTAACAGAATTTTCATATCTCAAGCATCCGTCCAAATTAGTGCATGAAAACAAATGGGAACTTTGAATCACAAAGTTTTAGCCTGTAAACGAGAAAACACGCTTGCAAACTGGGGCACAAAAGCAAAGCACGTCTATTGTCTTTCTCTATGAGGACAAAACCTATTTATCACCGTCTTCTGACCACGTACTTTCATGAAGCAACCAAAAAGCAACAATCTGATGAGATCTAATTTTACATACACATTAAAGACCACCTACGGGCCAATAAAAAGCCACCAACAGAAAACCCAAAAATAAAACTGAATGGTACATCCTCTTCACAGTGTAGTCACAAGCGCTTGAGATCCGTGACAGCAAATGGCCGTCCTTTGATCACAGACTCCACTAAACATACCACGCTGAGAGACTATTTGATTGACAGGTCCTTAGAGCAAACATTTATGTCCGTCTAAACATCGCTTCACTGGCCCGCCCTCCTCCTTAAAAAAAGTAAAAACCAAACAGGAAACAAACTCGTTCTAAGCTGGTGGAGCGGAATCCTTGTCGATCGAACGCGCGCTGGGAAAATCCAGAGCAGCAGAGTCTCAGTTCTCCTCTGCAGAGCAGTTTGATTTCACCAAACGATGCTTCCAACGTCGCGGCCTCGCTCCGGTCTGGAGAGGTTGCCGAGGGAGGTTTGACCACATTCGTAGTCCGACCGGTGAGGCGGCTGGAATTGTTCTGGGAATCAAACATGTGGCCGGGTTGGCTCGGGGAGGGGGCTCGGGGGGGTGTCGCTTCTGGTCCAAAGACCTCTCAGTCGGTGGAGAATAGATCTCCGGCCGAGGGGAGAGGGGCCAGACCCCCGGTCACATTGGGCAGGAGGGAGAGGTCGGGGAGAGACTGGATGTGGGACTTGAGCTCTTTCCTAACTTGGGTCACTCTCGCCAGTTTCTGCTTATACTCCTGAAGAGACAAGAAGACGCAGCACAAGCATGAGCGACAAATGACGACTTAAAAAAACAATTTGTTATCACAATTCCATTGGACATTTTTATTCCAGATTTGGATTCCTGGCCTGTTTGAAAGACATTTTGGTGACTTTTTTTGGCTTTAGAAGACAATAAAGATACATTAAAATTTGGGCCTTGCTTGTCTAGATGTGGCCACCAAAATGTATTGTAAGTCATATCTAAAATATGAAAATGTATAAAAGCCGTCAGATGGTCAGACCAGTTGTAAACGTGCTGGATGCTACTGTGGGACCTTCTTTCCTCTTACTTCGCCATCAATCCAGATGTCAGTGGTTAATAGTGGGAAAGATTATTCTACTGAAAGGTATTATTGACAAAAGTATGAAAATAGTAGATAGACCTAATGTGTAATGCAACAGAATTGAATCAGGTGGAATGTTACCAGTGTGTCCACATTTTCTTCCTTCAGCCAGACTGGGTTTGTCATGTGCTGACCACTTTTCATTTGTGTATTCAAAAACAAGTGTGGATTGCACACTCCATTTAGTATCAGATTACAAAAATGCAAAGATTTGACTAAAGACATTTGCGATTATAAATTACAGGTTGGCTGCACAATTAGTGCCGGTTTGATTACTTCTCAACGGGATAAAAACTAAGCCCTCGCTGTTAATATGTGAAGGAGAACCTTTCACACCCAGATGCTTGCATCAGTTCTTGTCATACGGTCACAATCGTGGATGCTGCGCCTTGCCTCTAGTTTCTTTTCTCTCTCCATGAGCACCTCCCTCTGGCTGTTGATGTACTCCGTCAGCATGCGAGCCAGCTGCCTGCGGTCCTCCAGCTCTGCAGCCAGTCGCCCGTTGTACTCCGCCAGAAGCAAACACGCTTCGTCCACCGTCTTCGACAGCTTGTCCGCTGCCTCCTTGTCTACATCGGTGTCAAAGAGGCTCGTAAGGTCACAGATCAACAGACTGGGTCTCAAAACACTTTATCATTAGAGAAAAAAAAAAAACGCCACACAGAAAAATGCCCATCGTGTAGATATTTAGAGTAAAGGGCATTTTAATTTAATTTATATTGGTCACATGTTTTATAAGCAGCATTTATAAATATTATGAATATAAATATCATTATTATTGTAATGTAAATACAATGCCGTTTAAAGGGTATTGCTGCACTAAACTTAAACAGAACAACAGGCAGAGTAACGTGTTTTGTTGAAGACGACCTAGAGAGTCACGTCTATTTATTTATTTGTTTATTTATTTATCATAGACTTTATTGCCCCGTGCATCGCCACTGCTGCTTTTCATCGCGGACACATTTGTCCCGTATTTTCCTCCACAACTTTGTGCACCTCTCGACCTGCAAACCGGCGTTTGCGGTGATCTCCCTCCGTGAATCCAACCCGCTTCTACAAGCCGCCAATGAAAGCTTGTATAAGTGGTCATATTTGCGCATTTCTTCCATCAAAAGTTCTTAAATCTGATCCGTTCTCTCGTAAACATTCTTCGTTTTAATAATGGCGTTATCGGGCTATGAAAGCGGAAATGCGAGACTCGCAGCCTTGTGCGCTGCGGGAGGCTTGCGTTGCTTGCGTCGAAAGCCTAGAAAAATGTCTCGACACACGCAAGGAGGTGTGAAAAGCGACGCAAGGGACACGCAAGGGGGTCTTGCGTCGCTCTGAAAACGCAGAAGCATAAACTAGGCTTTACCCCCGATTTGCTCCAGCAAAGAAACGTCCTGGACTTCCTGCGGCAGAGATGCGATCTTCTGACGGACCGCTGCGTCGCCCGAGGCAGCGTTCTCCAAGTCCTGAAGGGCTTTCACCAAATCCTCCGTCTGAGATGGTGTCAGAGGGGGTAATACAGGGGGCCGGTTAACAGGAGTTGAAGAGGAGCGGGAAGGAGAGCATTGGGGGGAATTGGGAGGCGGATCAGAGGGGTCAGGAACAAGAGAGGCGCCAAGAGGAAATAATCAAATGCAGTGGAACAAGCAAAAATCATAATTATTTTTCCTCCTGCATTGTGTACCATCGAAGTGAAACACACCAGTTGGGTTGCGGAGATGTCTGCATTGCGAGGCGAGGCGTTGCTTCTGTAGTCGTCATCCTCATCATCATCTTCTTCTTGGATCTTCTGATAGCTTCTTTTCACAGCCTTCTTCTCTTCTGCAGGGTCAAATTTAGAGGCCAAAAAACAATTTCAAATCACTCATTTGAATGAGAAAGTGTGAGTTTTAAAAATTCAAGGTTGTGTGGTAATGTGGACAGATCTACAGTACCAGTCAAACGGATCGCTGGTGCTGCAGATCGTTTAAAAACCATTGAAATCCCTCTTAAAAGCCCCTTTTTATAACAAACATATTAGTATGGATGTAGCGGAAGAGTTGTGCCACCTGACGGCCGGGGGCTGTTAGAGTCTTCTATGGCCAGTTTGAGCTGCTGAATGAAGTCTGCTCTGTAGAGGGCTCTCTCTTTCCAGATGTTCAGCAGCCTCTCCATGTGCTTTTTACAGCCGTCATCTGCTTCCCTGCAAGGAGGCGGGACAGCAGAGGGCCAGAGAATTAGAAGAGGAAGAAGAAGAAGAAGATTGATTGAAAGGGTTTTTTTTTTTTTTACAGCTCAAAACAGAAGAAAAAGATGATTTCGGGACAATTGTATCCAGTCAAAAGACTGGACACGTTTACTCATTCAATTTAATGAGAAAGTGTGTCCAAACCTTAGTCTGGTCGCAATATACTCAACAATTTCCTTAAAAGGCCTCCGGCAGTAAAGGAGATTCCCAAACACACGTTGTCCCACCTACCTGGCAACGTGGGAGCAGGCGTCGACGAGGACGGTCTCAAAGTCCTTTGTGAACTCGGGTCCTTTCTTCTTGCTGTTCTGGATGACGTCGTTGGCCAGGTACAAGAACGTTAACTTCCTGGAGCTTTTAGCTAAAAATGTACATGAAATAAATAACGTTAAGACATTGGGATTGTACTCAGTGCTGTACTGATGTTGAGTACTAGATTTCACGCAACTAAATACTAATACTATGCTGAATTTCAAAGGCAAATATATGCATGTGTATTATGATAATTACAGCAGTAATATCAACCCGCAAAGAAGGCATTTGACTGCAGAATCAATTATTTTACTGTTGGTTAATTGATCACATATCGCTGCCATGACATACCGAATAAAGGCTTTGTATGCAGGACATTACATTGTAGTCGAGTATTTCCACTTAAATTACGTTAAATGATAAGAATACTCTTTCACGCCTGGTAATAACACTTTTTTTTTTACAGAACTCCTTTATTCCACATTTACACTTTAACTCCTCCTCGCTCACCTTTCTTCAGCTCTCGGTGCCACACTTTGACGATGAGGCCCGAGTGCTTGCGGTGGTGGATGATCCACAGCGACAGAGTCTGGACGCTCTGCTGCGAGCTGCTCAGCTCCGTCAGCTTCTTCTCCAGAGCCGACTCGGAGAAGGACGACATGGTGCGCGCGGCGTGTGCCTTCGCCCCGGGAACCGAGTGGACCCGAGCCGAGCCGACCCGCTCTAGAGGAAACCCGAGCTCCTACCTAGTTTAGGGGGGTGCAGAAACTCGCACTGTCATCAAAACTGAAGTTGTGGCGCAAAAGCTGCAGACATGCAGCGTCAAACCCGCCTCCCGCCGACCGCTCCCCCCCACCCCCCCACTAACGTTACGTCCCCAGCGCTACGTTAGCGGTCCCCGGGTGAATGCAGTCGACCACTTATACCGAACGCACCTGACATGCGGGGGTCCTTTTATCAGCCGTGCTGTTCCTCGCTCGCTGTAGTGTTTGTTTACAGCCGCGGCTAACGTTAGCTTTCCGAGCTAACCAGCCATCTGCAGCCCGGTGCAGCGCCGAGCCGAGCCGAGCCTGCGCCGGAGCCCGGGTCGAGGAAATATTCGGTAATATTCGTGCGGAGTTTCTCTTCGATGCACCGACGCGTGCACACAAAACTGCCAAAGAGCGATGGCGAGACTCACAGTTTGCCTTTGCCTGTACAATCAGGAAGATTCCATCGAAAAAAAATGGCAGCTCGCACTTTCACCTCGACATGTGCGTCGCACAGTAGTGACGCAGGCAGAGCCCGGCATCGGCCATCGCCCCCGTACATGTAATAAGGAGCCATGCTTCACCCAGAGATACAAGAGTAGTGTGGATCAAATCTACCCCCTCCTACACGGCGACGTGATATTGTTAATAGCTCATTTGTTTCGGTGCCTCAGAGGGTCAATTTATTTTGGCAGCAGAAATTACAGCTAGTATCTTAAAGAACTGTGAGGACTTGGAAAGGCAGCGATGAAGATCAGATGACCTGAGGTTCATGATTTGCTTTACCCGTTAACACAAAATGAACAAATCATGAATCTTGAATCATTCATTATTTAAAGCAGCAGCCTGATTTGAATGTTTGAATGGAAACCATAAGGGTTAACTACTAAATACTTTTTCGGATTGAAAAAAGGAACACTCACACAGGGCTAATAGTTTCACTCAAAAAAAAAGTTTGTAGACGCACAGACATTGAATACGTCCATTTGCCTTCATAATACTGCGGTTAAGAAAATGCACAACAATCCTGTCAAAACAATGGGTTTGAGTCCTGCACACCGGTAATCATCAAGCAAATTTCATGTTTGTACAACAGGTGTGTTTAACAAAATGAGCCTTCAATATCAACCAAATGCAAATTCAGCTGCACCTGCATAAACTTTTCTCATGACGGACATTTCAACTAAAAGTCTGAACATCGAAACTAAAGCTGGTAGTAACTGTAAAACTCACAACAGGAATTAATGAAGCCTCTGTTTTAGTTTGCCATCACGTTTTCACATCAGACCTTTTGACTTGTCACATAAGGAAAAATATAAGTTACAAAAAAAATATTATTATTTAAGTAATAAAGTAATTCCTGTGCTTATGCTGCTATAAAACAGGTTGAAACGTCTGCTGTTAAATAATTGTCCATGGAATTTGATGAGATAAAAAAAAGGAATTCAAAATAAGCATCCATTCAAAAATCGTTTTTTAAAGTAGTTAATTTTTTCTTACAGGGTATTAGGCTGAAATAAACATTTTTTAATGGACACATCCCAAAAAGAACCCATGTTACGCGCAATTGGGATAGGGTGCACATGCAAACCAGCTGCGTTCAATGAATATCTCTTCTTTTATTGGCAGTGTATCATACTATGTTCAACCATGAGTAACAAAAAGAGAAAAGGACACCAAACTATTTTTTTCATCATGTTTCTCACTTCCGTAAACTCAGTTTAGGAAAACCTTGCCATAATGAACATTTGGTATGCAGATAATTTATAGATGTTACTGAATTTGTTTTCAGACATTGTCTAATTTTTATAAAATCTGGCTATATTTTGGGTATTTTTATCTTCCATACACAGTAAATAACTTAGTGATCGCTAAAGTAGTCTGACAAGTATTAAGTCAAGTCATTACTGAGAATTTATAGTCCGAGTAAATGTTACAAGTTTGCAGCTGTTGTCAGAACAACACAAAAATGTGGGGCTCATTATGTGTGCAGCAGATATAAATGATAAATAAAAAAACAAACAAACAAATCAAATCCTAACAGTTGCATTGCTACTACAGCACGACAATTGCATTAAGATTTACGGCAATAGCAACTCAACATCCAAACCATATATGATATATATGTGTATATATATATATATATATATATACATATATATATATTATACCGACAGTTACCAAATAAGTAACATCCACATCAACCCTTCTGAGGTTTATTATGTTAAGTAAAAGGTCTATAAGACAAAAGTAAAATCAACTTGCGACAATAAATAGATCTGCAATAAGCTGATAACTGTGCCTGTGTTTGCTCTGCTGTACAGTTGTGTCTCACTTGTCAAAGATTTAAAAGAATTAAACAGATATGTTCCCCTTTTCATGGCTTATTACATGTATGGGATTTGTTTAATGGAAGGGGAACTCTACAATCACAAAAACAAATCCGACAAGCAAATATTCTTGACTAAACTAACACAATGCAAATGAGATTATCCCTATCGCTCAATAAAAAGCAGGCCCTGCTCCGTTGTGCACAGAGCTTCCACAGCAGCAGTTGGCGCTGGAGGTGAAGTATGGGTCTGTCTGGTGCTGTGCTGCTTTCCTTCGGCTGGCTGATGCTGTCGTTGGCTGACGGGAAACTGGACTACAGCTCTCAGGGACAAGGGATGCAGCTCCAAGGCGACTTCTTACTCGCTGGACTCTTTTCTCTCCATTACACGAATGAACCAAGTGCTGTTTTTCCTGCTTTGAGTCAATGCAATGAGTAAGTTTTACTGGACAGCAAACCCACCGCTCCACTGATCAAAAGCATCTCACTGGTGGTTGGGCTCAATCAAAATGTTGCTACTTTAAAAATGTTAGTTTTACATTGCTGTGTCCTAATTGTTCTCCTCTTTATAATTTTACCCTTTGTAGAGGTAAACCCAACAAACACGGATATTACCTTTTGCAGGCCATGAGATTCGCTGTGGAAGAAATCAACAACAGCAGCGGACCGCGGCCACTTTTGCCATGGGTGAAATTGGGCTACCAGATGTACGACACCTGCTCGGTGTCTGCTGGTATCCTGGCCACACTGGACCTGCTGGAGCAGCAGCAGCAGAGCCCGTCCACACCTGAGACAGAGGGAAACCCAAACTACAACAGGCAAAGGGCATTAGCTGTGATTGGGCCAGACAGCAGCAGCAAATCATTCACCCCGGCTGCTTTACTGGGGGCGTATCTTGTACCACAAGTAAGTTATGCCCTGGAAAGTTTTAATAATGGCCCTTGAATTACTGCAAATTCCACATAAAAGGCATCCATATGATCTTCCTTTGTTTTAGATCTCTTATGAAGCATCAAATGAAATGCTGAGCAACAAGAACGTCTATCCGGCCTTTTTCCGCACAATTCCAAGTGACAAGAACCAGGTGACGGCTATGATCCACCTTCTGGTCCGTTTCAACTGGACCTGGGTCGCTCTCTTGGGCAGTGACAACGATTATGGCCTCCAGGGCATGGAAAGCCTGTTCCAGCAAGCACCGCTCCACGGGATCTGCATCGCCTACCGAGGAGTCATCCCCTTGTACAAAGATGACACGGTCCGGACCATGAGGAACATTGTGGAAAACATAAAGATGGCAAACGTCAACACCATTGTGGTCTTCGCCAGCAAGTCAATAGCTAAGGGCTTCTTCACGTTTGTCATTGAGCAGAACGTGACAGGTAAGGTGTGGATTGGGACCGAGGACTGGTCAGCGTCGAGTCTCATCTCGGAGATACCTGGTATTCACACTGTTGGTACTGTGCTGGGCGTCTCCGTCAAATTTGGATCCATTTCTGGTTTTGAAGAGTTTGAGAAAAAAGTAGTTAAGGCCTCGATGCAACGTAGTGACGCCCGGGAAGTCTCTAATGTTACCATGAGCCCAGACAACGACTGTCTGCACAGCGTAGACCTGTACCGCCTGGCCAGCAACGCGTTTTCACTGGATAAATATGACATCACCTCCTCCTTCAATGTGTATAAGGCAGTGTATGCTGTGGCTCATGCTCTGCACCGAGGACTTGGTTGTGATTCTGGAGAGTGCCAAAAGAAGACGGTGCATTCATGGGAGGTGAGCTGATGTCAAATTGTGTTTTTTGCAAAGAAGAAAATCACTGCACTGATTTTCCTTCTTTCTCTCCATTTTAGCTGCTGCGGTGGCTTAAGGAGGTGAAATTCTCCCTTGGCAACACTTCTGTGTACTTTGATATGAACGGTGACCCGCCCACAGGATATGACATCATTGTTTGGGTCTGGAGGGGGACGGACTGGTCAATCAAAGAGGTGGGATCATTCAGCCCAGACCCCATTGATCTCTCAGTTGATGCTGATCAAATTGAGTGGCACGACACAGGAAACCCAAGAACGGTAGGCCTGCAACCTATTTGAGCATCCTCGAGTAAAGGTTTGGGTATAAATCCTCAAAGCTCTTATGTTTCTTATACAATTTAGTGGAAAATTGTGCAAACAGTGCACATATTTGGGAGAAAAATACAAATCTTTAACATTTTAAAACTTGAAAACATTTGAACCGTGCTAGAAAACACATTTTTTATCTGCTGCCCGAATAATACACAGTAATTTGAAAGGTAAGAAAAGTTCAACAGTAATAATAATCAGACATTCAACTGGAAAATGTTGATTCAGAGTAAAATATTATTTTTATTGTACCCTGTTGGTACCGTCTAGGTGCCGCCATCCATCTGCTCTCCACCTTGTCCGAGAGGCCACAAAAAGCTGCTGACGGGGCAACACGCATGCTGCTTCGACTGCGAGGCCTGCCCCTCCGCTACTTTTCTCAATATAAGTGGTAACATAGAGACACAAAAATTCAATGCACTTGAAAAATATTTCTAAAAAGAAGAATCTGAGAGGTCCGATGTAAAGGTGTATATTAGATGAGACTTTGCTCTGCGCAGGACCAACTGAGTTTATCCAAATGACCACACTCCAACACAGCACTGTTGTTCGGCTGTTGTCCGCCAGGTTTTCCAGCAGGTGGCGCTTACTACTCACACCATGTCCTCACATAGCCGCTGAACTCCCATTTTGAAAACAGGCACTTTGCCAAACTACCAATTACTGTGAACCGATTTTTTGATTAGGATTCTTGTCACATTTAGCCTGCCCAGCTTTAACATCTCCGCTGCCTCTCTCCCTCAGAATCCACCACATGCCAGCCGTGCCTGCCGGAGCAGTGGGCTCCCTCTGGCAGCGAGCGGTGTCTGGACAGGACCGTCCTGCTGCTGGCATGGGACGCCCCCCTCTCCGTCGCACTGCTCTTCTTTCTGGCCGCCTGTCTTCTCATGACCTCCAGCTCGGCGATAATCCTCCTGCTCAACCTGAACACGCCCGTGGCCAAATCCGCCGGAGGCCGCACCTGCCTCCTGATGCTGGCGGCCCTGACTGCGGCCGCGCTAAGCTCTTTGTGCCATTTTGGCCAGCCGTCTCCTCTGGCCTGTATCCTCAAGCAGCTTCTATTCATCGTCAGCTTCACTGTGTGCCTGGCCTGCATAACCGTGCGCTCGCTCCAGGTCATCTGCATTTTTAAATTTTCAGCCAAACTGCCGCCGGTCTATGACAAGTGGGCCAAGAACCACGGACCAGAGTTCACCATTTTCGCCATGTCCGCCGCCGCCCTGTTCATATCTGTGATCCGTACGGTGGTCAGCACGCCACGGCCCTCTCGGGATATTGACTTTTACGAGGACAGCATCGTGTTGGAGTGCAGCAACACCCTCTCCCTTGTTTCAAGCCTGGAGCTTGTCTACGTATCACTGCTCAGTATCCTCTGCTTTTCTTTCAGCTACATGGGCAAAGACCTGCCAGCCAACTACAACGAGGCCAAGTGTGTGACCTTCAGCCTCATGGTGTACATGATCTCCTGGATAAGCTTCTTCACCGTCTACCTCATCAGCAGAGGCCCGTTCACTATGGCCGCGCACGTGTTCGCCACACTCTTCAGCGTTGTGGCCTTCTTCGGGGGCTACTTCCTGCCCAAACTCTATATCATCGCCCTGAAGCCCCAAATGAACACTACAGCTCACTTCCAGAACTGCATCCAAATGTATACCATGAGCAAGCAATGAGGATTGTATTCATTTGAGTTGAGGAAACATAGTTGAATTGTTTTGATGCAGGAACACTGGTTGAGTTTCTCTTTCAAATCTATTTAACAGCTGAGTTTAAAACATGAAACATGAGGCAGACAGAAAATACCGTAACAAACATCTTCTTTGCTGTGTTTGCGTGCACTTTTTAGATACAATTTGACTTATGTTGAGTTATTCATGCTATTCATTGATGACAACAGATGGAAATTTAACTTTGGATATCCATGACTTGTTCAATCACAATACTTTGGTAATTTCATAACTTATTATAGTTCCAGTCAGTTGTTGTTCAGCTGAATCCGCGTCCCTTGACAACACTGTTACACTTCTCATATAGAGCATTTGATACGCTGTGTATTGGTATAGCACACATTTTCCTGGCATAGTAAATATAGAACCATAGACCATAAATGGATGTGTGTACGCTGAAGGGGATCAACAGCGCTCCCGGTGGCTGTACTACAGACTGTCACACCAACGACGATGTGATCGTGATCTTTTTTTTTCTCTGGAAAAATTAAATAAAGAAGAAAATGTTAACTAGTTTGATAAAATGATTCGTTTCTTGGTCTTTCTTGTTTCCAGAACATACAAAATAATTGGTCTAAAACCTCACAGGTATCTATAAAATCTTATGATCAACAAGTGTCTGTTAAAAAAAATCTTTTTTGCTTTTTTGTCGGTTTAGCTCGACAAAAGCAAGTGACATGATCATATTTTCAGGGATCCGACAACAAAAGGCAGCTGGTCACAGAAAGAAAAGTTTCAGTATTGCATGACGTAAACTCTCATTGTATATCAAATAAATGCACAATTGGCCTGTCTTGTGTCTGCGCACACACACACACACACACACACACACACACGTTGCTGCTGGCTGTTGTCTGAGAGGGGAGATGAAAAGGCCCTTTGTGGCTGGGAGGTCAGGGCTATTGACCAGTAGATGTGTGAGTGGTCCAAGCTTGGTTTTCCCACAGTCTCTCTGTCCACTCGCGGCTTAATACCCTCGGTCAACAATAGAAGTGTGCCATGGGTGAACAAGCAGGAGTTTTATTGTCGGCGCACCAAAGACCAGAGCAATGTGCTGCGGGGAAGATCTCAGGAATTCATTTGACAAACTTCTCGGTCCCTTTGAATTAAGAAAATGAATGATTTTGATCACACAATATTCAGAACATGCGTTTCATCTGGAAATCCTAAACTCGAACCATCTTGTTCTCTGTCGGTTCTTTAGTTTGGTAACATTGCATTTATCATTAAAGTAGTAGTGTGTGTAAAATCTTGTTATGTGGACTGGAATGTAGAGGAAACATTTACACTTTTTGTAGACGGATTCAAGCCACAAAGTGAGCAAATTCTGTTAATATAAAACATGGTGTTGAAAAATATCATACTAGATGCCACCAACACATAAAATCCTGTTTAATTATTCCCCGGGATCACATGAGTAAATGCTGCCTGGTCCCCTGTGTGCCTGCAGCGTGAGATAAGTCTCCTGATGGGAGACTGACAGCACATCACTCTCAGTCTGATATAGATCTCTAGGATGGTTTTATCTCTGCTGTTCAGCCTGTGAATACCTCACCTCCGAGTAATTGATGTGTGTCCCATTGTTACAAATCCCAACCCTCCATCCCAGTGTTATGCTGATAGCTCTGCAGCTTACTTCACCTGCACGGACATGGCTGCTTGCTCCTCCACAGCTACTCTGTCAATGAGCAACGTGAGCAATGTGAGCAAGAGGGGAGTGTTACGATGAGACGTCCACTGACTGCAGCCTCAGTGTGTGATCAAAGTCAAAAGAAAAAGTATGAAAAGATGTAAAGATATTCAGACTTGTGTAAGAAAATCTGTTTCCCGCTCACTTAATCATGATGCTACTGAATGTTGCATCATATTGATGAAAGATGCGTGGGAGGAATTCTATTCTTTTAATCCTAAATTCACACTCGAGAACAAACACAACACAGGGATTAGTGAAACAATATGACGCAAGGTTATTATTACTGTTGTGTAGTTAAAAATGTATGTTACATTATTAGAGTGGTTATAAAATTGTATGTGAAACACATTAGTATTTATCAAAACTTAATAAAGTAACATTGGAAAACGCAGCAGGACCAGACTATGAGTCTCCAATGAAAAAAACAAGCCAGTGTTGTTAACTCTTTTGCAACAAAACTATCGAGCAGCACCTGCTTCAAAAGTCAGTATCACCTGCAACAGCCACACAATGGATTTACAATTAAAAAAATGTTGTCCTGTTTCCTAGGTGGGGAAAGCAGGAAGGTTTCTATACTATTAGTAAGTATTAGTATAATGTTTTATGGCTTTCAACTTTAGTATTTTGTATGTTTAAAAACATTTGGACACCACCTCACCTAACATCACGTGACCAAATTATTTTATTGAAGTTTTATTAAAAAAGGGAATTATGACAGTTTGGTAAGATAGTAGGGACTTGAGGAAATGAGAATACATTATAGATATAATTCATATTTATACATAAAATAAAATAAAACATCTGTAAGCAGCGTTTTTATTGATTGTATCTTTTTATTTTTAATTGTCATACAAATGTACAAGAGCCTAAATATGATAGCACGACAGCAATATCAACACAAACATGAATACGAACATCCATTTATCATCAACCACATACATAGAACTTGGCATAGAAAATTCAAAAGAGAAGAGAAATATTCTCAACAGCAGCTGTCAGTATAACACAGTATGGCAGACAACATTATATCAAACAGACAAAAGATAAACTCCACTGGAGCAAACGTCATTTCACAAGAATATCACTCAATATCAACCTCCAGCTTTAAACTCAACGGAAAAGCAAACATCAAATGTGATTCAAAGTCAAAGCAAATAAGTAAGAGCCTTTGCATTTCCTCCTTGTCCATCAATGTGATGAGACAATGAGGAAACGCTTCACGAATGAGCAGGCTGGGAATATATTTCCTACACAGTGAGGGAGCGTCCCCTCAAGTCTCTGTCTCTGTGTGTCAAAGTCTCTACCAAGGTCTCCACACGCTCTCCACTCTGCTGCTGCTGTCCTGCAGCGCGGTGGGCCTGAGGGTGGAGCACACTGGTGCGCTGCTGCCAGCTCTCTGGACCGGATGGAGCTTCTGTTTCTGCCGCTGAAGGCCACGCGGAGGAGTGACGGGGCCCTCTGTGTCGGGTGCAGCAGAGAGGAAGTGCACGGAGTCCTCCCAGCAGTCAGAGAAGCCGTGCCTGTGGTCGCTGTCGGCGAGGCGCGGCTGTAGCTGCTGCCTCAGGAAGCTCACAGTCATCTCCAGGATGTCGGCTTTCTCCAGCTTGGAGGTGGGCTCCTTCTTGTGGAACTGCTTCTCCAGGATGATCTTGAGTTGCTCGATGCAGCTGTTGATGCGATCTCTCCGCATTTTCTCCACAAAAGGTTTTCTCAACTGTGGAAGAGCAGATAGATGCGTCAGCTCATTATTGAAACCAGCAATGAACACTGTGTCCATTTTGACCCACACAAGCCCTTTAATTCCTCTGAAGAACTTACTTTGATGGTGTCCTTCTCAGAGATCCTGATGTGGTGAATGGAGGAGTAGGCGGCTGAGCAAGGAGCCATGTCTGTGCAGGTGAAGGTCGCATAGACTGCAGTGTTAGCTGTGATTCCCCTGGAGGGGCTGCTCTTCATTTTATACCGAGACATTAGCATAACAAAGCCATGTGGCAGAGGCAGGGCTGAGGTTCCCACACTCTGACCAGTGGGACTCCCAGCACAACAATGGAGGACATGACAATAACTCAGAGAGCTTGTATCTGTGCCGGGCGTGTTTCCCAAGATAAGCCACAGGTAATTAATATGTTATCTGAGGTCACCTGAGAGTTAATCACGGACACGAGGTCTACATTCAATTTTTTTTAGATGTAGAATAATGTAAGTCAGGCATCTTCAAAGGGTGAGAACTGCAATCAAGGACCAAATGCTTCCCTGCAATAAAACAATATAAGCTGAAGGCCTTTCATTTTCTCTCCAAACAAAGCTTTGCTTCCTCCAAAAGGCATTTTAGTAGCAGACAGCAGCATTTGGACACATGAAAACAGGTGAACAGAAAAAGAACAGATACCACAGATAACCCACCCATTAACATTAAAGAGTGACCTCAACTGGCTGCAGGTGAATCCACCTGTTGCTTCTTCAACTACGTTGCCTTCTGTTACAGTTCACCTCTTCTGTAAAGGGTGTGCGGCAGGAGTGATGTGTGACGAACGGAGACACTGATTAAAGGCAGTAAATGGTAATAACTCCTTAATATGAAAAATATGCCTATTTACTGCTTTTCAAAAATAGTGGGCTAAGCCCCGGTGCCATTGTTGAAGTGCAACGCTCACTCTGCAAACTGAGAAATCCATCATTCGTTTTAAGAACTGTTAGAATACAGCAAACTTTTCACTCACGAATAGTTCACTTATAAAATGTCCATGTTTTGTAAGTATCACATTGGGATTATTGTCGTTTTTTTGTCACACGTTGGTCTCTTAGTTCCACCGAAAAACAGAGGCAGTCTTTCATCACAGGCTCTCGTCTATAACTTCAGCTCAAAGTCTGCAGACCCCGTTGTAAATTAACTGTGTCAAATTAGAGTCAAGTCAATGGCATTGTGAGCGGGCTGGCAGTGCGCCTCTGAGAGGCCTCAGTCGCTGGCCGGCCCCAGATGTGAAGCCGGCCTTGTGGGAGCTGTGTGAGTAGTCCCGTCTCCCCAGTTTCCCACCAGTCCCCAACATCAGCGTAAATGAGCTACAAAAGACACGCCGCTCCTCAATGCTCCACTGGGGAATGTTAATTGATCTTTTGTTTGCAGGACAGACAGAAACTTTGTGTCTTGGTCCATCTGGGGAAGAAAAAAAATCAAGTCAACCGGCGTCCCCGGCTGGCACAGAGCGGCGCGTTGGTCTCTGTTGACTCTTTTAATTTGTGGTTTCAGACGTCCAGCAGCAATAGTGAAAGAAGGACTCAACGTTTTCATTTATTCAGAGCAGAAATGCTACAACGGAAATACTCGCCCATTCAAACGCGTTACTATAGTAACCTGTAGCTGCTATAATGAATTAAATGGAGGTATATCAATTGATTTGAATTGGTGAAATAAACAAATGAACAAACCAACCTGAAGTAGAGAGATAGATAATATATCAGTGTTGTAACTTTGATATTATTTTAATTGACAGTACTTGTTTTCTCTACAGTTCCATACTTTTGTATATGTAAGTAAATGTATCTCTCTGCCATCCTGTCACCATTACAACATTGGGAACGGACGGAAACTGACAATCTGTCAAGTCACGTCCATGGTCTCCGTCCCCTGCGTGGATTTCACGGTGCACACGTTTGTGTGAGTATACGCACCTCCTCTGAAAGGCAGCGTGCACTGCACTGCTGCCGGGGGTCTTTGTCTACAAGTGTGTGTGAAGACGAGTCGCCCTCCCACCAGCAGCCCTGAGAGCTCTGAATTCCTGCCATAAAGTCTCGGGCCATCTCTGCGAGCCGCGGCGGGTCGCGGAGCGGCTTCCCGTCAGCCATCTCTCTGTGAGTGTGATATCTCCCGTTTCCCACACTCGGTGCCTATTCACTGGCCCAGAGACGGGGACAAAAGAAGTGTGTCTTGTTACACATCACATTAGCTACGGTGTTTGATCTCATGTTGAAGGGGGGGAGGGGCAGCCTTAGCCAGACCATCTGGCCTGGACAAGTAGACCCTGAGAAAGTCCCGGCCACATTCTCCACAAACTCTGCGCACACAAATAGCTGTGAAAGACTTTTGTGGCACTTGAGACACGATTCAAGCACTAGACAGCATGCGCCCTTCGCCACAGCAGAAGTGGGTCATGTGTGTGCCGGGTGTCACCTCAGTTTCTCAATTTTTTTTAAAACACCTGCGACCCAGTGAGGTCAGACGAGATGAAACTTTAATGAGGCCTTTGGGAAACACTCAGGAAACAATTAAGCTCAAAGTTAGTGAAGTAAAAACTTTCCCTTAGAATCGTTGATTCTATTGTTGAACATACAGGTGTTTTAATTTAATTTGTTCAATCAGGTCATTTAGATGTATCGTTCTAAAATATGTGTGATTCCCACAACAAACAAATCAGATTGTGCATCCAAACACAACTTCAAATCCATCAGCGATAGTTTACTTTGCTTTGTGTTGCACCACTGTTCAGCTATTCAGATAATATTATAATTATAATATTGCATTTGCTTTGGTACCATACTAGGTATGCACGTGGTTAAAATATGAACACACTGACCTATGGGGCAGCTTTGATTATCTGAGCAGCACATTCTTCACATTATTCAAAAGGAATGCTGCAGGAATGTAACAGGGATGTCGTTCACTGTAACGAGGTCGTGATGCTGTTGAGCGCTGACGAGCTCTCTGGCGCTCTGGTTCCCAACAAGCCGCGACAAGCATCACCTTCTTCTCAACGAGCAGCGCGTGCTGCCCCCCCCCCCGCCCCCGCCCCGCCCCGCCAAACCCTTCTGCGACCCACCGGTTGCAAACGTCTGCTCTAGTAGGACTGGATGTGCACTTAGACACAAACTACGATTTGTATGTAGGACTTTATTGTCCTGTAACACTTAAAAGGAAAGACTTATAAAGACTTAAAAAAATAAAGACACTGCTTTTGTTTATGTTTGTAAAACTTCACGTGAAGTTTTCCATTTATTTTTCAAGTTGAAAAGCAAACTTCTCAAGGAAGCGATCAACAGATTCTTTTAGTAAAGATAGATGTCAACGTAACATGCCTTTATAAAAGGTATAGACTTGAAGATGAGAAAAACATCTATTATGAAAATGACACAACACACCTTCACACATACCAAATAATGGCTACATAGAGTCATAATTAAGTACAATCATAATGCGATTTACAGTAAAAGTGAATCCATGGGATCCAATTCAGCGATGTTGTTGGTTCATCGTCACCCAGCTGATGAAACGTGTCAGTCGGTGATACTTGGTACCCGAGATACACAGTAGTTAAAACACATAAATCAAAGTGTCTCAGACACATAACAGTTTCCACCCCATGTGGGTGTTACAACAAGACAATTCTGTGACGTTTGTAAAACAAACAAAGGTATTTTTCCCCCACGGGAACACGAGTCAGCACAATTTCAAAGCGTATAACGTGTACATGTTCAGTAAAACCTGATATGACACTTCCTTCCAAAGGAATACTGGCACATTGTGCCCATTTCGCTGTGCTAGAACAACGATATCGAATCTTCAGTCAAAGCGAAAAGGAAACAGACTCCAATGAGTCCTCAGCGTTGTGTCTGTGACGTGTTCTCCTCTTCTCGGCGAGGAGGAGATGCTGCCTCCATCCTACCAGGGCCTCCACAGCGCACCGCCGGCCTGGCCGGCACCTTTGCCGGAGGTGACGCGGCGCAGCGGAGAAGCCGGAGCGGAGAGGCCGCGGGGAGCGGCGCCGGACGCCCGCAGGCCCTGGAAGTGGCTGAGCAGCCGCCGGTGGGCCTGAGTCTGGCCCTCGCAGTGCGACAGGAAGCTGACGGCCTCCTGCACGCAGCGGGAGTAGCCGTCGCCGCCCGCCGCCGGGCCGGAGGCCGCGCCGGCCTTCTGCTGCTGCTTGTGAAGCTGCCAGGCTCTCAGATAGCACACCGCCATCTCCAAGATGTCCGCCTTCTCCTGCTTGGAGTCGGGCTGCTGCCTGACGAACTCGGGACCCAGCAGAGACTTCAGCTGCTCGATGCAGGTGTTGATGCGGTCTCTGCGCAGCTTCTCCACCATCGGCTTTCTCAGCTGAAGAAAAAGAAAAAAAAAGAAATAAAGTTTAGAACGTAAAATCCCCCAAGTTTCCAAACCACGTGAACACTATTCGATACGGAAGCTATGTGACTTTCTGGAAATCCAATTTACCTTATGAGCCGGAGCCAGGTGTTGCTTAGGATTGCTCGCTTGTCCAAAAACAGTGGGCGCCATAGCTGTGGAGGCAGAGCGTTGCTGCTCAGGTTCAGAGAGACAGTTCTGTGCTGCTTCCCCGCTGCCCGGTATTTATACACCCAAATCTCCATATGAATGTGTGGGTCTTGGGCTTGTTGGAGTTTCTCACAGTCCCCGCGGCCAATGGGAGCGCTGGGAAGGGCTTTTGAGGAACGCAGGGCTGCCACATGCTCAATGAAGTGTTTATGGCCGTGGGGACAATGAGTGTGTCTCCGGGGAGCAGGTGGAGGAATAGACCGCGAGAGAAAGAGTGCGGTGGGGGGCGGGAGGCAGGAGGGGGGAGGTTTGGGGTGTGGGGGGGGGCGTAGCTGGGAGAATGACCCCGTGCTTGTGTTGATATGGGAAAGTGGTGACCCCAGAGGGAAGCACGCCGCTGTCTCATGTCATCTCAACCGCCACATAATCGAGCACAAAGTGCCTCCGCCGCCAGGCACACGTGGGTGTTTTACGGAGCGGCGGCCATCAGAGGAGGCCAACACGCAGCCACTTCCTGTTTGACACGGCGGGCTGTCGGCGTGGAGCCGTGCAACAGTTGAGGCGTCTCAAAGGGGGAATAAGAAAAGCCAGCGTGGAAATCAAACAAAATCTACTCGATGGAGAAAAGAGAGTTTTAACAGCAACATGTTTTCTCGCTGGTTTCACAGGACCAGGCGGAACTTTCAATAACAATGATATAATAATTAATAATTAGTCAAACTGACAAATGTAAACATCCATCACAGTTTACATTAAACTTAATTAAACTGATCTATTGTACTGTTTCCAATGTAAAAATACATTATTACTGACTTTATTTATTCCATTTAAGTCTTTCTGAAAAATCAATACAGACACTTGCTGTTTGGTGCTTTAAAAGTTCAGCCTGTCAACTTTAATTCAACGGCAGTCGAACATGATTCAAACTGTAAGACAAGAAAACGGTTTGAACACTCAGCCGTCTCCACACTCCGAGCACATGTTCACACATCAGGCGAGCGGCCGCACACTTGCAGACAGACACACTCCCGTTCGCCTTCCCTCGCTCCACGCACGCACACACACACACACACACGCGCACACACACACACACACAGCTGGCTGACCTGCCTGCCGCTGGCCACGTCTCAGTCACACGCTCCCTTCCTGCTTGTGTGGAACGTGGGAGCCGCTGTGGTCCCAGGCTTCCCACACTTCAGTGTTAATGACACTGAGGCCGGCTGCACAAAGGAAGTGTGCCCCATCGAACAAAGATTGAGTGACCAACCCCCCTCCAAACACACACACACACACACACACACCCAGGAACACCGTGCTGTCAACAGGGCTTCCAGGCACACCATCTGGACGGATAGTAAGCTATTGTCAGCCAATCAAGCATGGGAGACGCTCACCGTGAGAATTGGAGAGGCTGAAATAGAGACAGAAAGTGAAATAAGAGAATGGGCTGTGTGGAAGGTGGATAGTTGGCCGGGAGGTTTTGATGCACGACATAAAAAGTTGTAAAAAGTGGGTTCAGGAAGAACACACATTGAGGACTCGAACATAAGAAGTGATGGCTGAGAAACCGAAACAATAATATGCTCAGTTGTGATAAAAGCCTGTGGTGATGCAGAATATTCAAATGCCGTCTTTCTTTAGAAAGCAATTGTCTCATAAGTTTTCACATAAGAGTGGAAGAGCAGTTCCAACGTCCACCACGTTGTTAAATGGACGTACTTCGCCATGTAGGGCGTCCTCGGGCGGAGTCGGTTCTTCCGCGTTCCCACCACATATCACTCCCAGGCGATACAATAACGAGGACGTCTCCCTCGCCGTGGCGCATCAGCTGAGCGACAGGAGTTCAACCGCGGGCCCCTCCCACCTGTTTGTTTGGATTGGGGCCATTGTGCCCCCCGAATTCAACTAATTCATTCACATCCTATTGTCATAACGCTGCTTTGTGATTGGCCCAACACTGTGAGAACCAGCATCACATTAAATCGATGGGATCGTTGGTTTAAGTATATAAAGGAGGGAGGTCGCGTTGAGTGAAATCACAACTCGGAGGACGGACTGGACGTCCGCTGACTCGTATTCACCATGAGGGACCAGCGCACCACGTAAGCTCAAATGGAGAGAACTCACATGGGGAAGAAGTTCATTTGGCAATTTGGCAACGTCTGTCTCATTCTGGGGTTAAAGTGAGGTTTTCATTCGTACATTCATCAGGAAAACGAATGACACGGGTTCCATTTGATCGTTGTTGTTGGTGATTACCAGTTTTTGAGATTTCTGTAACTTTCTTTAAGTCCTTCACGAACATGGAGACGATGGAGGCGAATGTTTGATGGCAGCCCACCAAGAAACCCTTTTCTGGGTGGTGCTTCTTATTAATGGAGGCTACATAAACCAGCAGGGACGCTAGTTCAGGGAAGACAGTTGCTGTTTGACGATCAATGATGGGAGCATTATGCATGCAGCAGCAGGACCGAGCATTCCAGTCGAGAAGTGTTTCTGCAGACGGATATATTTGAAACTGGCGTCTTTTCTGTGTATTCAGCATTAATCTGACGTTTCCCCCCCCTTTTTCTCCTCAGAATGTGTAAGATGATGGTTCTGGAGAGGAAGTGCGCAGACAGAGCAGCGAGGCTCCGCTCAGCAGTGCAGAGCCACACGGGGGTCGGCAGCTCCGAGGTGTGGGACAAGACCGTCTCCTTCTTCACAGTGAAGAAGGCCTTGATTTTCCATAACGGCTACAGCAGGTCCTCCAGGGAGGCCATGCGGCTCTTCCCCTCACCCGCCGAGGACGTGGCACCACTTTGCTGCTAGTAACAAGGGGACACACACATGAGACAACGCGTGTGTGTGTGTTTCGACATGCTTTGTAGTAATGGACCAATTGAAAAACCTCCTTCAGATGGAAGAGGACTTTAAATGTTGTGTTCTTTTGGGTGCTTTCACACCACGTGAAGTGGAGATTATGGAGGGGATGGGAGATGTGAAACCATATACGCCGTGATCTCATTGGTCCACAAATACGCCCTACATCTACGTTTAACGCCGTAAGCCTTTAGACTCCTTCAAACTGGTCACTAGAGATCATGTTGCCAGGTGTTGATGGTATTATTCCTTTGTATAGAGGGAGAATGTGTATGCCAACGCATACTTACTTGTGTAAATGTTTTTTACATTACGTTGAGTGATTTTAGTTGTCATAACTGAGATGTGCAATATGTGCTTCCTATAAAAGTACAAAATAAAATACTGTTTTTCTAACATTTGCAGTTTGTGTTGACAATGATTTCCTAAAACGAATGACGATAAGGTTCCTTTGACTTAACATTTTCCAATATGAATTTAACAATTCATGTGTTCAGTCCGGTTGTTAATAAGAGTTTGTTTGCTTTACAGGCCCCTAGTGGCCTTTACAGAAGCTTCACACCTCAGAGGTAGTTTACAGCCAGAGGTCCTGCTGGTTGTGTTGGTGTAAAGGAGCAGATCCACAGTGGGACGTTACACTCGTATGTTGGAGAAACACTGAGAGTCAAAGCACAATATATGAAGGATGCCGTATTGACCCAAAACTGCATTTAACCCTTTTGGTCAAAACCGATTAGGTTTCTCTAAACTCTAAAATAATTAACTGCAGTTTCTTTTTTAGGTTACAAAAAACTAATTTAAAAGCATACGCAAATACAAACTCATACACACCTAAAGTAATACAGCGAAGGAAGTCTGTAAGTCACCGCAGTGATCGAGCCTATGAAACACTGATGAAGCCTCTCCATCTGCAGCATTACAGTCCAAGGCAAAATTCCTGAAAAAAAGAAAACTAATGTGCTGTTTTGGTGTAGAACCGCAAATTTATGTTAACAGAAGAGGTTACCCTGGATAAGATTTGCAATTATAACGGCTTTATTGATCATAGGCTAAATTCAAAAAGCAGACATTGAGCAACAGTTGAACATAATAGCAGCGGAATTATGAGTATTAACAACACACCGTGCATTCATTTCTCGAGGCGTCTTTAAGAAGGTCTGTAAATTAAAAGTCAATCTTTGCTTCCCAGTAATCTGTTCAGGTGATTGAAACAAGTGTTGCCCCGAAATAAAGAAAGTGTTGGGGAAGAAAACAAACTGACCGAGGAAGATATTAGTCAAAGAAAAAAGCGCTTTAAGGATATAATGGTCGGTTTTATTATTAATTTATACATTTCTGATATTTCGTTGCAACAGATGAAATCTTTCACAAGCCCAAAGTTTACCGGGTCACAAATGAGTAACTTTAACGGGGGGAAAATAAAACAAACTTTTATTCATTCTTCTTTTGACCATTTTGCTTCAGAGGATGATAAAAGAAAGCTTGCACATACACACAAAATCCAAAAAAGAAAAAAAAAATGTTGTCCATCACTCAAATTCCAGTTAGAAACTACAGACCAAACAGCAAGAGCCCCGAAGAAAAGGACAGCTTAGCCAACCATGTGACACTGAAACCTTCTCATCTTAAAAAGCCGGACCAAAACTAACTTAACTCAAACAAACCATATGAAAAAAAAGATAAAATCAAACGCCACTCAACACGTGGTGGGTCAAATCCCAAAACATTTTTTGTTACCGAAACATTGCAGCCCAATAATAGAGGAAGGTGGGAAGAGGGATGTGTGTGTGTGTGTGTAAAACAGAATTCCCTTTTTTATTCTCATGAAACAAAAAACTTTTTTTTTCATTCTCTCAGACGGCCTATCTGCGACACGTGTGATGTCCTCAGATGACAGAGCGGCAGTGGAGCCGCTAATGTCTCTGGTTTCAATCACCAACTCTGAAGCGATCTGAATCACAGGGACGAAGGCTAAACTCTGTTTTAGTGCAGTTTAACAACAGCGGTGCCAAATGTGGATGTTTCTTTAGACTACAGATAGTTTCAGCTTAAAGTTAATTTGAAGATGTCATATGAGGGGGGAGGTGAGTAAGAGGCAATGTGTGTACTCTGTGTGTTTGTTTGTGTGTGTGTGTCTGTGTATATACTCAACGTTTGCGTCAGCGTGTAAGAGAATCTTTTCATTATTTCAGTTGGTAGCCATCCAAACTTATTTTTACGACTTTTTTTTTTTTTACGTGTGTCCGTCTGTGTGTGTGGGAGGGGGGTTGATGATGATGGCCATCAGGGTAAAGAGTTCAACAAATCCTGCAGGAAGAGATCTGGGTCCGCAATTTCGGAGAGAAGACCTGGAAGAGAAACATGTCACGTATTACAACAGAAGTCACATCACAGTTTACAACTGATGCGGCATCAGAGACCCTCCCAGTTTGACCAGTGGGCTCAATGCAGGTTTATTGTGCAAATTTATTCAGAATGCGAAGCATAAAATCCCTCAAGGAATATTTCTCTCTTTCCATTAGGGTGTGGGGCAGTTATGAAGTTAATCTGGAAAGCGTGCGTGTGTACTGACCTACAACATCACAGAACTCTGACAAGGACTCCGCTGGCATGAGTTCATCCTGGAAGGCCCGAAGCACGCGCTCCGAGGCCTCGAAGATGGGCATGTCGTTGTGACGGACGTACTCTGCTAGCGAGAAAGACCAGCCGCCCTCGGTGTTGCTGGTGGCTACTTTCTGTACGGCCAAAGTGAAGAAATGAAGGGAAAAGTGAAGACAACATTTCGCTGTTCACAGACAGCAAAGAAATGACCAACATCGATTGGTGCTCAGTTCTCATAGCACACAAACAAAAACCAGGGTAGAAAGCAGAATATTGTCTGAATTATGTTAAGTGAGGAACATTTACCCTGAACATGTCGTAGACGAGATCCACCAGGGCCCAGAAGAGAAGAGGGGAGCGGTAGACTGCATATTCCTTTGGTGCTTTATCTGTGAGTCTGTTGATCAAAGTAAACAAGGGGATGAAGGTAAATACTTTTAAATTTCATATTTAAATCATTAATTAGTTATTATACACAAATACAATTTTCTCTATGTATTTCTTATTTGCTAATTACTAGTCGAATAAGTTCAGTGTCGTACTTGTTGGTGTAGACTGCCGAGACCTTCCTGGCGTGTGCGTTGACCAGGAGTCTTCGTAGGAAGTATAAACGTGAGCTTCTCCAGCGTTCAGGCGGCAGGATATGCATGGCCAAGATGGTGAAATAGTGCGGCCCTTCAACCTCGTATGAGCTCTCCACCCATTTTTCACAAGGTTGCTCCTGGAAACTCTGCAGGTTCTTCTCCTCTCGGGACGTAGCTCTTGTACTGCGGCGACAGGGAGGGATGAGGAGTGAGATACATGAACTACACAAGTTGGTCAGATAGGCTGCCTTGGTTTGGCTTGGCTTGTATGTTACCCAGCAGCTGGGGCATTCGCCACCCAAAAGGAGACTTACGTGTTGAGGACGTAGAGCACAGTGTGGATGATGTAGGGGATGAGGTGGATGTTGCTCTCTCGTCCTCCTCCTCCCGTGTCCACGCTGAACGATTGTTCGGTAGCAAAGCGGAGGAACAGCAGTTTGGTGTCGTGGATGTTGAGTTGGTACGTCGGCTCCCGCTGGCCCGTGCACTCCTGCAGATATGTGTTGTGCCTGTGCGCCAGAGAAAAATCCCATTGGAAATGATTTACTGGGAGCGACATCGCGGCAGATTTAAACAAAGCACGGTGCCAACTGGTGGCTTTGGTACTTGACTACACTGTGAAACCCCCGGAGTGTGGCGGAGTAGGATTCTACCTTGCTAAGCATGTAGCAAAGGCTGATTCTGGCACATTTGGGCCCCAGACAGGAAGCAGCCCGTTGCATTTGGTGTTTGCGTTCTGGAGAGCAGCACTCTCCCATTCTTCTCGTCCACGAGCCAGCCTGCCGCGGGGGAAACGGGAAAATAAAATCATTGGATGAGAATAAATTAAAAGTGAGACTACCCAATAAGAAGGTGCAATGTGGTATTGGTGCTACCTGACAGCTGCTAGATGGCAGTCATAGTGGACTATGTTAAAGTGCGACACAGTGCTGTAGCCCTGCTGCTTCCTGGGCTTGTTTTCAAAGTCCTCCAAGGCCACACGTTTTGTGAAAGTGTAAATACCCAGGACCTTCGCTGGCTGATGAAGGAGACCAAAATGTTAATTCAAAACAACCCAAATTCAGTATACAAGACGATTGTCTTACTACTCAGGGAATCAGAACGCTAGGTGATGTATAATTGTCACAGATGAAACGTGTAATGATTTCATCCAAACTAATGGACAAATGTGTACCTGAAACTTGTAACCTTCTCTACAGATACAGCAAGTCAAGCCCGGCTCCTCTATCAGCTCCTCCATTTGCTTCAACAGCGAGGTCTTGGTCACCACCTGACCCTTCTCATTGGTCTGAAAGGTAAACATACGCCACCGATAAAACAACCCAACAACACTGGACAACGACACAAAGGGATTGCTCTTTAAACAAAAGAAAAGGGGAAAGTAAGGTAAAAGAGGGCACGAGTACCGTCATGCCCAGTGTCCCCAGGGCCTTCTGTCTCATGGCCATAGCCATACGCTTCTTCTCAGATCTGGTCTCCCGGCGGGCTGCGTCAATCTTCAGGTTGACATCGCTGTGCTCCCTCAGCGCCTCCAGAAGGTTTTCCGCCAGCGTGCCGATGCCTTCATCGCTGGATACCTGCTCCAGCTTATGCAAGTTGGTTATTGAATCTGTGCCTATCAGCACCTGAACAGAAGGGAAGGAGACAGACAGACGTGTTAGGTGGGAAGGTCGTGGCTCTCTCATGCTCACTCCTCCATACTTGAAGGGTATAATATTAACATTTAATATTTCGTACTTGTGTGGGAGGATGCTGGGTTGCCAAACCACGTAGCAATCTGAGAATGAAGGGTAGAGCCGGTCTGGAGAGGAACTTCTTCCAGACATCTGCATCCAGACTAATGAGAGAGTGCAGAAAAAAAAAGAAGAAAAATGATTTCCAATCGAGCCCAAATATGTAACTATTCCAAAAGATAATCGAGGGACTATCTCTGGGAGATGTAAGAAGACGTACTTTTTGGCATTGGGGATATGTTTCTTCATGTAGTCCAGAGCACTCTGCGTGATGCCTTTCTGGAGAATGAGATCCTTCAGCTGATGGCCGTTGATATTATTTTTGATCCCGGCAGCAATTTTACAGAAGCAATCCAAAAACACTTTGTCATCTGCGCTGTGCTCCTCGTCATACCTTAGAAATAAAGTCAGGGGTCAATTCTACTTTGTCATAAGCTCTAAAAGCAAACAGATTGGGCTGTGTGCATCTGACGTGATCAGCCTGGTTTGATAATGTAACTCCTTCAGCTGTAAATGTTCACATTCAACAATATTCAATATTGACTTGAAAAACATCCATTGTGCATTTATTTGTGTGCAGAAGCGGAGTGATGCCTACTTGTCGAAGCTGCAACATGGTTTGAATCGTTCCACCAAGATCCTCATCTTCTCCAATTCCCCAAAAGACAAGTATGGGATGATGCGCAGCAGACCCTGCAGCACGCTGGGGTTGGAGCGCACGAACGGGGTGTTGATCTGGTCCAACAACATGACCAGCTGGTCTTTGTCTCCAGTCAGCAGCAGGTTGCCCTATAAGAGACAAACCAGTGTCCATTGGATTAACACAGCCTCAAGAAAAAAAACTCATGGTGATGTCAAACTCTTATCGGTTTCTTCAGGAGGCAGAATCTGGTTTTCTGATGCCCACCTTGTCCTCTGAAATCTCGGCATTAGCTTCGTCCAGAATGATCTCCATGATGCTCAGAACCTGCTCCGCTATGGAGGCTCCACCGCTGTCCTTACTCTCCTGTTCTGCCACTAAAGCCTGAGAGGAAAACGGACATTAAAACAGAGTTTCTTATGACACAAAGTAACCGTTAAAAGGGTCAAATTAAGCCGTTGCAATATGACTTTTGTTTGATTCATAAAATCGCAGAACCACTCTCCTCCGCAGTAATTACACTACACAACACAATTTTATAAAGTCAGTGTAACACCCACCAGGTTCAGCGTTCCCAGCATGACGTTGAGTGTGTTCATTTCCGGTTTGACCAGCTGCTGCCTGTTGATCTTCACCTTCACACAGTAACTGAACAACTTCAGAAGGACCTGTGAGGGAGACAGGTGTCCTCTTTATTATTGTACATGTTCATGGAACTGCACAAGCGGTTGCTGCCTTCACCGCTGTTTCTTGTTTAAATGAAACCTAAGAAGGACTTACAGTGAGAAGATGTCTTCCTTGTTTAAAATCTTTGATTCCAGAGAGCCGGCTGAGCATACACTCCAGTCCGCCACACTGTGCCATGACTCCTGCCATCTTGTACACCTCCTCATCATCCTCCTCCTCATCTGTTATTTGGTGAGATAAATAGACATTAAGCATTACATTCTTTTCCAGTACCCTTTTAAAAAGGTATTGAATACAGACACTTCTGATGTCAAAGAGCCGGTCATTGAGGCTACACGCTGATTAATATATTTAATTTCTCACACAAAAATATTGTCAATAAATTGTGACTCTCACCTGTTGTTGAGTCCAATGACTCTATGAACTCCTCGGTGGCATCTCCCAGCAGACCTCTCATTCGATAGATGATTCTCATTGGCTCACCCTTGGAGAAAAAAGCTCCATGAGTAACATGTATCTCTTTATAACAAATGATTTGAAGCTTTACGGAAGTTTAAGCATCTTTAGCTTCTACCATTTCTAGATTGAGGGGTAGAAGCAGAAAGATGACAGGAAACGTATAGCGGTAGTTAACAGGACCTCATGGAGAGCGATGGGAAGGAACGTGTGATGGACATAAGTGGGCAAACGTTTGTTTTCTTTCTTTATCTTCTACCAATAAATAGTCCATTTCATACCTCTAACAATACATGTCACAATATAGCTCTCAGTATGGTTCTCAAATAGCAAATAGTCTAAGAAATAATAACATAGTACTATTAATTTGTCATGAATTTGATTTGCAAACTATATTTTTTAGTTGGTATGTTGTGAGCTTGTAAAAATGAATTTTGACAACCAAATTTTGTATCTAGATATCTCGATAACATTCTTAATCATAAGAAGCTAAAGATTCTTTAACTTCCATTCAAAATGTTCTTAATCAAACTCATTAGGACTCTCACCTCATTCGTAGGGCACCAGACCTTCTTGTAGACCTCCCCCACTGACAGATCCAAGCTAATGATTTTGTTGTTGACCAGAAGCTGAGGCATCAAGGCAAAAGTCAGCTTTCAGATTTCAATGATTAACCATTAAGAAGTAGTGGATGCAAGTTTAACAAAAAATAATTTTAAAAGTGAATAAAATGCACATTTTACCTCCATGCCACTGTCGTCTTCAAGAAGCGCCACCAGGTCGCAGTCTTGGCAGATTTTGTTCTTGATGTCCCTCATCAGCGGGCCAATGCCGGGCTCGTTGCTGCTGTAAGGGTTTCCTGGCATGCGGCCTTGCAGGAAGTCCTCCTGCTGAGGATCCTTCTCCAAGGTCACAAAGAACTCGGTCACCTCGTTCTCCTCCTAAACACAAACAAAAGTGCCAGGTGAAGACAGATTCACGGCTGCTCTGCATCGTAGAGCAGATACTCGCAGGGGCTTTCCGACGAGAGTGCACCGGGGTGAAGGGAACTCACGGGGTAGATGATGCTGCACAGTCTCTCAAAAATGAACACCGGTGTCCTGTAGTCATCCAGGTTGTACCGTTTCGCAGTCTCTATGCACACGGCCATGAAGGCTTTGGTTTCAGACTCAGTACCTAGGAACAGCATAACGTGATTTAACATGCTGATGTCATAACAAAAACATTAACAATATATAATCTGCTGAATTATCGCATTCAAAACATTTTTGGGGATTTTTTTGTTTGTAGAAGGACAGATGCATAAGCAGATGTGCTTTATCAAATACAATATATTGAAGCTGTAATAAAAGACAAAACATTGGAATGAATGAATGTTTCTTCCTAATTGTGATTGGAGCAGTGGAAACACAAGTTGTGACGTGGTTCAAAAATCCTGTGTTGAACTTGAATCAGTACTGACCTGTCGTCATGTCCTCCAGCATCTCCAGCAGCATGTCCTGAGTCTCATCGATGAGCTTAGTGCGCTGCACCACCAGTTTCCTCAGACACAAGTAGCCATTCAGCACTGTTCCAACCAACCTACTTTTGAAATGGCGCTTAATGGACTCCACCTCCACGAAAGAAGAGAGCAATCCTGTAGTGGCAGCAAACACATTAAAATCCTTAAAATATTCAAAAACGGTCCAATAATAAATATCACCAAGAGGTGCACTTGTGGAATAATATGCGTTGATTATTTATTCGGATGGTGTTGAAAGTGTCCTCTAAACCCTGAGGTACTTTCACCTTCAGACAAACTAAACGTGACGTACCAGTCAAGCTCTTGAGGGCATAGCCTTGTTGTAAGTCTGTGCTCAGTGTCGCCTCCTCCAGAGACAGCAGGTTGGCTATTTCCTAAACAGAAAATTAAAAAGTAGAGAAAGTAGAGGTTTTAGACATATCCTCATATTTGAAAACAGTATAGATATCAAACAGTTGATGTAATGCAATTTAATTTACTTAAAGAACATTACAAGAGAAGTGTACTTCTCAGCCTGTAACCTTTTATATGTTTGAGGAAACCATTGGACCAAACAGGTGTTACTACATTTGACCCCACTGTAAATTGAAATAGTTCCGGGCGTTGGGGCTGTTACCTTGGTGATCAGGTTACCAATGTACGGCAGGACTCCGCGGGCTGCCAGGTAAACCTTCCAGTGTGTCGGCTTGATCAACTTCTGGTACAGACTCAGGTACTCCACCGCACACTCTCCAGCTACACACAACTCATCCAGATAACTGACGGACACACACAGACACAGGAACAGTCATTTTACACCAAAATGCTCAAACCTACAGAGTTTCCAACACCAAATTCCCTTTGCTGGATATTCGATTTAATAAGGCAAACAGACATGTGATGCCTGACTAGAGTAAAATAAGCTGCATTACAAATGATGTGATTTCATTAGGTTTTACTAACCTTTGGCAACAGTAAAATGCATAAACGAACGTTGCATAATGTAACTTGCTGGTTTTCTGTCTGAGGCTCATACCTGGTGAGCAGGTCCAGGACCTGTTGCTTGCGGCTGGGGATTGTGGTCAAGGCCTCCACAATGGTGCAAGCTGCCTGTCTGGCTGCCTGAGTGGCAGGTGTGAAAAGGACCTGCAAAAAAATACAACTCAGGTCAGGAAAATATGAAGTTACCAAATTTGTAAAACAACATACCATATTACGCGTTACAGTTTCTTTATTTTAAATTTAGTACTGACTCTAAATATTCACTTCTGACACTAATAAACAGGCTGAAAACTACTTCCAACAAAACAGAATTAAAAAAAGGGTTTACCTGCCGCAGCCAGTTGTTGTGGCTCAGTTTGAGCAGACGAGGGAAGAGGCCTTCGCCTTTTCTGGACCTCATGAACTGCTTCCACTTCCAAACATACTTCTCCAACAGGTACTGCCTTCGCAACTCAGTTTTGCCCTGAGGCTTTGACACATTTTCCTGACCTGTTATCGGACAGTGAAAAGCTCATCGTCACAACTCTACATTATTTAACTGATGAATGATATGGGAGCTTGCTACACTGCTAGAATGTGTATATTTTGAAACACCGTGCTTACATCTTGCTGGGAGACACTTCTTCCAGGCCTCATAAGACGCTTTGGGGTCCTTCTTGAGCCAGAGTTGGGCCTGTGCATGGATTTCATTACTGTATGGCCTGACGGTGGTTAGGGACTCAATAGCAGAATCCTATAAAGTAAAAGAAAACATATACTGTGGTGTTAGGCAACATAACACAAACAAGTGGTAACTGGGAGACAGTGCACTTTTCAAAGCCGGGGTATTTTGTATAAATATTCAGTTTTCTGTGTAGGTTACGGCTTGCATTGTTCTTCTAAAGGGCAAAGGGAAATCATTACCGAGCAATAGATGAATGGTAGTTCTAGCATCTTTACCTTGTTCTTCTTGCTAGTGGGAGAAGGGGGCTTGATCAGCTTTTGCAGGATTCTCAAGCACATGAGAGTGATGTTCTCCACCACTACAGGCGTCTTTATATTGACCGACATGAGGAACAGACTGAGGGCTAGAGGGACAAAAAAAACAATGCGATTAGATCGAAAACTTTAACCAGCCATTACAAATCCTCCAAGATAATTATCACTGTAACATGGCTATCTGAAAACATGGTAACAAATGACGAGGATTTGGGCGTAGGATGGTAGTTTGATGTATAAGGTGATTTGTGATGCACAACATTGATGAACTGTTGGAGCAGGTGGGTTCAGGAAATCTGACTTACCACAACGCAATCGTAACTCCCAGCAGCCTCCTTCTTTTGAAATAGAGTCCGTCAGCAGCAGCATTTCATACTGCAGATTACTAACCTGTTGAGCACACAAAGGCAGCTTCATATCAAAATGTGAAACCCTTTCAATGAAACCACTTATTTCACATTTTCTCCTAATCTAGTAGGACATGTAAGAGGACATACCAGGTCAGGATTTGCCCAGTGGCCTTTGAGCGCAGCGGACACCTTGGCAATAATGAGGTCATTCATCTGTTGGGTGGCCTCTGGGTGATCTCTGAAGCGAGACAATATGGGAGGAAAAAAGAAACTGAGTCATATAAAATCACCACTAAAACACACTAACATCAGCAGATAAAAGTCTAAAACCAAGAATGAATCTAGATGTACAGTGTATGTCTGTCATTACAACACCTTATTAAGCATTACAATGCAAAATCGATCTCTCTGGTGAGTGTGTGGCAGCAGGGAGACGGACTGCCCGTTATAAGACGGGGGAGGAACAAACCTAGTGAGGAGACAGACTAGCTGGCGCACCTCCTCCCTCATGGCCGCTGTACCTCGCCGCAGGTTATACTCAAACAGCTCACGGATGAGACCCTGGAGGACCAGGATCTGCCGGAGAGCAGGGTTGGTGGCCAGCGCGCGAAGCAGTGTGATACAGTGACCCGTCACAGCTGAGGCGCAGCCATAGCACTTGTTTGAGGACGTGTGTCCGCAGCCCAGCACGGAGAGAGCGCGGTACTGGCTGGCGGTGAAGGTGGGCTGGTGGCTGCTGCTGCTGCGGGACGACTTAGTGGCCGCCTCTCTCTGCTGCAGATCATACTCCAGGAGCTCTTTTCGTGACGCAAGCACTTTCTGTGAAATAAAGAAAGAGTTATGTGTGAGCACAGAAAGCACAAATGTCACTTTGTGACACTGTTAACTAGGAAAACAAACTATTTTGCCTCTCCAACCTGTATAATCTTGGACAGTTCATCAAATGACGTCTTGCAGTCTCCGCTATATTCTTGAGCGAGCTGCTGAATGTATCTGTTCACGTTAGAAGACGGCGTACCGGGTGCTGCACCTGCTACAGTATCGTCCTGAGGGGCAGCACAGAAAAAGAAAAATCTTCAATCAACTTTTTCCAAAACACACAATTGCAAAACCTCTGTTTCTAAGTCAAACCTTTGGCAGTTCTGATTAGGATTAATGAAGCGGTCATGTTATACTGCCAGGCTAATACTTTTGGTCAGCTGCAAACAAAGAGATTTACATTGTATTTTGATAGGCCTGTTGTAAATAATATACCAGGTTTGATACATTACATTTCAGTTAAAAGCAAATATGGTGTTGAAGACCTCCTTCACGTTCAATTGTGTTCAGGCCCCGCTTGTGTCTGACCTGTGGTTTCTCTGGTGCAGCCTCGTTGACTTTAGACAGGAGGCTCTCCAGTTGGGGCCGGTGGCCCATCAGTTGGTGGTAGACCCGGTCAGCTTTGTCCAGCAGGGTGTTGATGTTGGTCACGGCCTAATAACAAAACAATACATTGAAAGTAGTGACGTACCAGATCACGGATCAATCCGTGTGATTAAACCGTAAGATCCGTATGATCCGTTGCACCCCTAATTAAACGTTTTAGAGATGCAGTGAGGAACAGCGCGTAGTGATGCAGATCTACTTCCTCAGCCACAAATGGGGTCAAAAGTAATCTTTGCTATGGAAGCTGATTTTTAAAAATGGCCTATTTACACAGGAGCGTCTGCTTACCTTTTTCCGGTCCTCCTCATTCTCAATGGGATCCACAGCACAGCAAGGTCTGGCATACAGCATGAAATCAAATCTAGCATATTTGCAGAAACCACAGGCATTGCACAGGAAGGGGTCTTTTTCGTCGTAGTTGATGGACCTAAGAGACAACGACCACCAACTTAAAATACTGTCCCCGACCATTTCCACACTTTCAATGACCTGCAGAAGAAAACCTGCCGCTCACCTGCACTTGTGGCACTGATACACATTCTCACCGCAGTTGCCACACACCCCAGGGTTGGCTGGGACCGACGCACTGCAGCGGGGGCACTGCAGCGTCTCGGTAGAGGCCTGGTAGTTCTCGTAAAAGTCTGAGAACTCGATCATCAGGTTGGATGCGACAATGGGTAAAGGAAGGTCGATCTTCACCTCGGTTTGTCCCGGGGTCAGCTGAACTTTCTTAGCTTTGTGCCAACGAGCAGGCCTAGAAAGAGAGTTACATTAAAGGCTTTTAAATTATACAGCCATGCAATAGTGAAACTGTGGAAGGGGCCAAAAACTAAACCTCAAAACGTACTTGTTTTTCAGCTCCACAATAGCTTGTACAGTCCTGTTGTTGTAGTAGAGGTTGATGGTGCGGACCATTTTGGTGCGTTTCAAGTCACCGATTTTCACCGTGACTTTGCTGATGGTGTGGCTGCCAACGAGCTTGACAACCTGCTGTGTTGTTGTGTAGCGGGTGTCCACTTTGATTGACGAAAGTTTTATGTTCTGGAGGACAAACAGAAGACAATGGACAAAGGTTTTAAAGAGGCCCTTTGGCGAGTATTTACATGGCCCGTCCTCGTTCTGTCTGCACATGCAGTATCAGTCAAATGTTGGACACACTTTGTCATAGAATTCATATTCTATACATACATACATATTGCAACAGGCCTGTTTGTGGCATAATGTTGTGTCCAAATAGTGAAGTTGTGTTGCACATACTGAGAAGGGAACTTCTGGATTGTTGCACACCAAGCAGGGGTCACTCTCCAGAAAAAATCCATCAAACTCCACCAAACCAGATAGAGTGCTGCAGGAGAAGACATCAAATCATTACATTTGTACTAAGCTATGTTGTTGCAACATGTTTGTGCCGACTTACTTGTAGATGTTTGAGTTGGGATGATTTGTCAGGATATGGTTCTGTGCCCTCAGGATTTCCACAGCTTTCTGGGAATACTCCTTCAGCTGGAACAAACAACAGACACAATTGTTTTACACACCTTGCATATTCTCATATCTATGTTTTGCTGCATGACGAAAAAGGCTTAGATGTCCAGAATAAGAACTATAGAGCGATAAATAACAAACATCTAATCATAACTCATGAAAAGTCTCCTTATTTGAAGTTGTTATATTTTTGATAAAGATACATAAAGCATAACCAAACAATGTTCTTTTAGAGGCAGAAAACACATTATACTTTGTGAGGGCTTCAAAACGGACCTTTTTCTCTGTCTGAGGGGTTTTGAGTGAGAAGTATCCAAGAAGGTCAACAAACTGGGCGGCTTTGCGGCCGTACGCAGGCAGTTCAGGCCAGATGGCCCAAGTCAGTTCCAGCAGCAGCTCCTGCTGAGATTTACTTGAGTTCCTACAGAGAGATTTACATGTCATGGATAGAATTTCAACATTTAGTAATGCATTTATGCTTTTCACCATTGGTGCTATAACTCAAAGTGTAGTCCCATTAGTCTAAAATGTGACGGCAGTCGGTATTAAGGATTATTAAGTATTTAAAAAGGCTGTCATGTGTAAACTAGGCTCGCTTTGGGTCGAGTTTGGTTAAACAGTTTCTATTTGCGTCTTAATGTGTCAAGTATCTGTAGTACCTGTAGATATGAAGTGCCAAGCAGTGGGCTTGCCAGCGCACAGCAGATGAGTTGGACTCCAGCAGGAAGCAACGCAAGAACTGAATCAGCGTCTCCTTGTCTGCGAACTTGTTAAGTTGACTGACCAAAGCCATGCACAGCTGATCCTCCTGGCTGCCAACTCCCTCACCTGGGCTCAAAGATACAACACAGTTAAGACACCAGCACTTACAATACACTTTTGAAATGCAAATATATCGAGCAGGTTCTTTCTGTGGCGGATGGTCGAGCATATTCCAGCATTTTAAGTGAGTTAAACAAGAAGAACTTGAATTATGTTTGAGAAAGTGTGTTGTAGCCTCACCCTCTTTGTCCTTCTCTCTGTCCTCCTTTTTGCTCTTTTTACTAGAGGACTTGCTCTGAGAGGACTGAGAGGCTCCTGCCTGTCCAGTACTACTGGAGCCTCCACCTGAGAATGATGACGAGGAGGAGGAAGAGGTGGCCAGCACCTTACTGCCACACAGGGCACAGGAGAGCAGTTGCAAAAGTACAGGGGAAACTCCTTCATCCACCAGGAAGCTAACCTGGAGCAAGAAGTACAACACGGCTGGACAGAGAAGAGAATGAGATGAAAAGAGAAAAAACAGACAACCATGTAAGAAACTTTACTAAACCTTAAGGTTTGTTTCCAGTCAAAAGATGATCTCAAACAACTTACAGTCATCCTTCATGCAGAACTTCTGCCAGTTGATTGTCCTCTGAGTGGCAATTTCAGCGCAAGCTTTCAGATGTTCCATCTGCACAGAGAGTAGCCAGTTACACTCAAGCCGAGACGGTTAAAGAAAGATCTCAATCTCTGTCTTAATGTCTGATCACGGGACCCTCACCAGACTGATGAGTGTGTCATACTGTAGAGCCGAGCCAGATGTGGCCGTAACCACACCAGCACGCAGGAAGACGCCCTGCTCCTCCAGGAGCTTCTTGATACTTCGCACGTGGGAGTCAAGAGTGTGCAGATCCCGCAGCTGGCGATATTTTTCCTTTGAGCCGCAGATAAACAGCAGCAGCTTTCTCACCTGTCTCCTGACGAACGGCGTCTGTTGAATCATCAGATACTGCGGAGACAGAATTAAGGGTTTTTACCGGTTTATTGTGCTGACAGAGGTTAAAAAGGAATATCGAATAAATAGTTCACTCGATTCACAAACCTCAGACAGATAGTAGAACCAGGAATGGTCAAAGACAGGAGGCGGGATGCGTGGGTTGGTGTCAGCAATCTTCTTGATCTGATACGGCAGCCGGAGCACCATTTCCGTTAACAGCTGGGAGTAGGCTTCAAACACATCAGCAGCGTGTCCCTAATGGTGGGAGCAACGTAGTCAGCTCATATTCCCCGTGCAGAAAATACCGTACTCTAGTGTTACAGATAAAGATGTGATACCTTGACATATTGGCGCAGGAAAAAAGGGCTCATGTCTGGAGGAGAGGAGGCGGTGTGTGGGCGGAGGAGCTGGCTGGTGGTCGCTGGCTCTTCTTCACCCTGCTGGCTCTTCCAAAACTCCAGGAGCGATTTGAGTACGTGGAGACAGTAGTCAATAGAGCCGAGGCTCAGCAAGGCAGTCGCCGTGGCGTTCGAAATAAGCGAGGAAGACTGGAAGAGAGAAAGAGTGTGCACCTACCATGTAGTACAATATATAAGCATCTTAGTTTTGAGTACTTTACAAAGTAAAAAGCTGTCAATTTACAAAGTCTGTAATCTACCCATGATTTTTTTTTCCCCCAATGGCAGCTGATCTACCGGCACTGCCTCGCGGATTGAGCTACTGGCCACCCCCTCTACAGGTACTTTGAGGAGGCTTTGAAACAACTTATGTCCCCATTTAAATAGTGTGCCTACTAAATTCTTTGTATGTACATAATGCTTTCCAATGGACATTTAACGAGTGAGAACTACAATAAGAAAAGATGGAGAATGTACCTCGGAAGAGGATTTGGAGCCAGACTTTGTTCGAGACATGAAGACGCTGAGCAGCCTCATGATGACCAGGTGAACTTCATTGATTGAGCTGCGCTCGTTCTTCTTAGAAACGTCCTGCAGAGGAATAACAAAAGGTTGAGTAAAACAAAGACGCACAGTCCGAGTCAGATTCATCAGGAGGAGACGGCGGTTACCTTCTTGTGCATGGAGAGCTCAGCAATGAGCTGTGACAGCAGGTCATCCAAGGCACCCTTGTCCTTTTCATCCTCGCCATCCAGGTCAGAGGTCAACATGAGGACAACCTGCATGTAAGGGATAGCCTGGACTCCACCAACATTATGGAGCTGAGGAAGGTGCTGAAGCAAACGCTCCAGCAGCATCAGACGAACCATGTGTAGCCTACAAAAAAAAGTTTTAATTGCATAACTGAGACAATAGGGTATTTATTTTATGATGAAAAACGGTACCCCAAAAGAAAATGTATTCCCAATTGTCTTTCCGTTTAAATTTCAGCCTTTCGACTTGATATAAACTCATACTTGGCGTCGGTGGTGTCTGACCTGTTGCTTGTGTGGATGTCTCCTTCGGTCTCTCCTTCTCCCTCTGAGCCTTCGCCTTCCTGCTGCGCTGTGGTAGTGCTGATAGCTCCAGTGCTAGAGCTCACGCTGCCTGGACCCGCCGGGTGGCCTTCCACTGTTGTGTCCCCATACGCGCTGCTACGTCCCGACACTACACAGACACACATTCATGAACGTCACCTAAGTAAACTGGAAATATGGTCATTCAGAATAAGTGTTACGGATGAATTCTTTTAATGAAAGAGCAAGATGCGTTTCTAAAAACTGACTGACGCCTCAAAAGCAGGACTATAATGAGCAACATTGTAGGTATAACCTCATAGCTAATATAACATTCCTAATATCAAAAAAATGACATCTCGAATTTCATTGTGCTCTGAAAACTCACCACTGTGCTCGCCCGCAACGGAGTCGATGGCAGAGCCTCCACTCTCTGAGCCCACACTGCCACCATGCTCAGCTGGGGAGGTCCGCAAGGTGGAGCCGTCAGTAGCGGCCGTGCTGCCCTCGTCATCTGATGCCGGGGCTGAAATCATAGCAACAGCTGTAACAGTAAATATACTGCAGTCATCATAAATTATTAGTGCACCAACAATGTGTAAAGCATGCCGTACACCAATGCCCTTTTTTTCTCACATAGAAACAATTGCACGCATTACTGTATATAAATACTAGCTAATTGAGCAAATAAGTCAGTCTGAGGATAAACAACTGCTTGAATCCTGAAATACTGAACTAAGACCACAAGATGTGCAACAGATGAGATGAGCCTAAAAATGGAACTTTATCAATGGTCAACACACTAAGATTTTGAAATTGACCAGCCACTATGACCTTGCAGATATAAAAACCTAGCTTCCTGTCAATCTCACACTATCAAAAAGGGGTTTATTTTTTTTTTTCTTCTTTTTTTACCTGAAGCGGTGGTGTCTGAAAGGGTGCCAGCATCCAGTGAAGAGGAGCTTGGGGCTTGGCCAGACAGGCCAAGGCTCTGAAGGCCAAGGGCACTGCTGCTACTGCCTAAAGATGCGAAAAGAATATGTACTACGTTATATACTACATTAGCAGCACAAAAATATTGATTTGAGTTGATGCTTCGCCAGATAAAGATTTGGTCAACCAAAATTGGTTGATATACAAGGGTGAAACTCAAATTTGAAGGTTTTTCTATTCAGTTGTAGGAGCGTTTCAATACCTGCAAGTTTCACTTTTGTGACAAGTATAACAGCTGAAGTAAACTATTTATTTTTTTACTGAAATGTGTAAATGGTAATAACTTGATCCCTTGATCCCCCTATTCAGTGCTCGCCTCTTGTCCCTAAGCCTAATTTTTTAAGTTGAAACAATAATTATTTCGGACATTTAAGGACTTATCACAGATAAGTAGAGTGACTAAAGGTTGAGTGGGACTCTTGGGCTCGGTTACCACAGAATTATTTTTTAATGAATGAATGATTTATTCTGCATTATATTTTCTGGCAACTTACCTTGTTGGTCCTGCTGAAGGCTGAGAGCAATGGCCAGCTCTACCATAGTTTCATCATCTGCATCCGGGGGAATGTCCAGCATGGGGGGGAAGCCTTCGGCTCCAGCCAGCAGAGCCTCCAGAGGAGACGGATTTCCATTGTTGACATTCTCTGACGTCTCTAGGACCATGGACTCCGACTGAAAAGACAAACAAAAAGTGATATTTTTTCAAATCACAATCAGTGACTGTTTCATTTCTTTTTGTAGGTCAAATTAATCAGTGGTCTCTATGATGTGCAAACAAGAAAAGGGAAACAATTTGATCATGTTAGATATAGTTGGCCGCTAAACACAACCGTGGTGTTTTTATGTGACTATTGTATGTATGTATGTATTATTCCGTTTGCTTACCACCATCTCAAAGTCCCCGTGGTCCACTTCACTCTGCTCCTGACTCTTCTGTCTGCCCTCATCTCCTCCAGTCAGCACCGAGGACTGCATTTTCTCATCTGCATCGTCGTCGTCGTCATCATCTTTGTCTCCTGAAAAAACAACATTTTTACAAACTTGTGACCATTGAAGCCTCGGAGGTTTTAATTATTTGTTAAGCCATTCAATTGGTTGGTCTACCAAACCATAACTCATCTTAAGTTTGAATACCCAGGTAACGTTCAGTATATGAAAAATTTGTGAAAGCATACCCATTGGCGTGTTGGAGCGTGGGGGAGACGGAAGGGTCACATGCCGGCGTTTGTTTCTCGGTCGGAGCACTCTGATCAGAGCCTGCTTACATGCAAAGCTCACAGCTGTGTCCTGAAATCAAAGCCACACCGGTTACCTAAACACAGTCTCTCTATTCTGCTTTTAAATATAGTATATATAGTATTATAGTATAAATATAGTATTCCACAAAACAGGTCCCACCCTAACTGCATATTATAGATAGTCATTTCCTGATTCCTTCAAATCCTGATCAACCGCCTGTATAACTTTGTACAAATAGGTTAGTAAAATGAAAACAGCGAAGGTAATCGATTGCACATTCCACGATCTATTGTCAGGGTCTGTGATTACTTTATGTTTAATGATTCATTTTCATGGTTTCTTAAATACCAATTAGAATTTTAGGAAAACGTGAAATCGAACTCAATACAAGTACTTTACTTACTGTGCAGAGTAACATTTGCATGTAGATTTTTGAGGCTACATTGATGTAATCCAGTTCACATGTGCAGTATGCATGGATGATGTCAACCAAGGCATTTACTGTTGCTTCCACATGAGTCAGGCCTTAGAGGACAGAAAACATTAAAAACACTCAGAGCCTTGATTGAAATCAGGTTGACCGACCATATACATAATGAAAACATAAATGTTCTACATAACATTAAAATATAAGTGGACATCTGATTAGTTATTAAGATTATCTGTATCTTGTTTTATACTCAGTCATTGTACTAACCAGGCAGGCAAGCTGGCGCAAGAAAGGCGTTTTTTGGTTTTAGGGCATGGAGCTTCCAGAAGTTATTCATCAGCTGTGTGATGAAATTACAGCTTTCTCCATCCACATGTTTATGCCCATCATCCGTTATGTCTTGGTTAAGAAGAGAAGAACAGAAATAAGTTTCAATATAAATCTTCAGCATTAAGACATTATCTGTTAAACATGAATAAAATAAAGTGTAATTACGTAACCATATAAATACTGTACACAAATTGCTATTCCCTAGCCTTGGGAAACCTTCGTCACCAGCAGACTCTTACCGGAGTCAAGGAGTGATGACTTTGTTTCCGTAAAATGCACCAAGTTGTTGGCTCTCATGATTGCAATGGAGCGGGCGGTGATCACTAGTCTCTGGAAGACATCTGGGTCGAGGTCCCTCCCCTCGCGGGTGCAGCTATTCAGACACTGCACTGCGTTACTCAGCAGGGACTGGTCCTGATGGGAGGGAGGCAGATTGTTTGTTGTATTCTTCAGAATTAAGGTAGATGATGAGCACGGCATCGAACACTTAATAGTACTTGAATGATTAGAATAACGTTAGGAATATTTTTCCGCCCTTCATCTCAAACAAAATGCTCTGACATAAGAGTGTATAGATAAAATGTTGATGAATGGTTAACAAGTACTAACTTCTTTCTGAAATGCTGACTACAAACTAATTTTCCAGTAACATGTTGGCATACTTCCTTAACGCAGAACCTCACCATTTTCCTCTGGCTCAGTGATTGTCCTTTCCTCACTTAACATTACGCTCACATTTCATTTGAACGGTTAAATGTATTTCAAAAAAATTCTGTGGTTAACAATGATTGAAGGGTTATGATAAAGTATACAAACGTTTTTTGGTTGGCCACACTAAATACACTGTGTACAAGAAAGATGCTATGATTTTGGCCGAGCCTGACAAACTGGTGTGTTCTTCACCTTGTGGGTGTGGTAGGCAGTTCGACTGGTGTGCAGGCTGGCCAGGAGTCCCTTGGTCTGCTGCTGCACACCTGCAGGGGTCGGCATGGACAGGAGTAGAGTGGCCAACTCCAGTGCTGCAGCCTTATTTTTCTCCTACACAGTTAACACATGCAGTCAAATGAAAAGTGACCACAGGAATTTTAATTCAAGTGTGTGATTTCTTTCTAGGTCAATGGAGACGAATATGAGCTTACCCTTTCACTGGAGGAACCCACTGCAAAGCAGCTTTCCAACGCCTCAAGGGAGCTGACTACCAACCTGAAATTAAGAAAGAAGATCAAGACTGCTCCTACTATAGACGTTGCCTTAAATCAGCCAATTAAACAGAAATTAAGCAAATCTTGCATTCTGTGCTGATCTAAATGCAAAAATGCTGAGTGCAAGAATAAATCTCAGAAAACAAATAATAATTTAGTTGTGGATATGGTGCATGGCATGTTCAGTCTCAGGCATGGACACACAAACTAGGACACATGCACAAAACCATACAAACAAGCAGAGAAAAGGCAGTTACTAACCGGTCCAAGGTTGATAAGGACTCAGTTTCACAACTTTTTATTGTATTTTTGGGAGCAAAAGAAAAAGAACAAGAACAAAAAGTGTGAGGATCACAGAAAGAAACAAGTGAAATTAAATGATTCATTGAACAAAAGAGAAGCATGCAAGAAAAGATGACACCACGATAGCCATGCACTAAATACTGTAAGAGAACCCACCCCCCAATGTTAAAACTAGCTGGACTCATGAAGATATGCTAGAAGTCGGCGATATGGGTAAAATATGTCACATTTATCACAATGATTAAACATGGATATTTACTACATATATTAGCATTATAATTGAATTGCCATGAAAAAACAATTTCTAGACAAAATAACCAGTTATGTTTTGTGGAATCAACAAAATAATACCTGTACTTATCACACTTAAACGAAAAACAAATAAAATCCAATGTTATAATCAACAGAACTGCTTATTCATTTGCCCACAGCTATTGAAAGGATAAACATTGACAGTATGGCAAGATCTGAAACTGTCAATAAAAAGTTCCCGTACCAGTCAAAAGTTTGGACACACTTTTGGTACTGTAGTTTAACATAAAATTGAGTAGATCATTCAAAAGAATCATTAACACGGTCTATGAATACCTACACCTGTAAATGCCAAATCGTGTTGACCACATTAAACTTGAGAGGAAAGATCATACCTCTCCAGCACAGTGCCGTTGGTGGCGGTCGGGGTGGCTATGTCTCCCTCGGAGGAGCCATTGCCCTGGTTAAGGTTGGGACTGCAGACGTTGTTCACCGAGGCGGAGGAAAAGTCCTCTGGTGGCTCCTCAGGCCAGCCAAACTGCTCCTTAGTTTTACCGTAGATTTTGATTGAATCAAGCATGGTGACTCCAGCTGGGTCCACAGAGGCTCCAACTTTAAGAGCAGGAAGACAAAACTGCATGAGATAATGGTTTCTGAAAAGTCCGCAGTAAATTCACGTTTTAAATATGATTGTGAGGCTTTTAACAAGTAGCCAGATTTAATCCTGAGAACCCGTTCTCGCTCTTACTAAAGATGGACAGCTTCTTGTCTGCCTGCAGGGCCTCCTCTCTGGTGAAAGGGAAGTCGAACCACCGGGCTCTCGTCAAGTTTATCTGCATGGTGCGGCCAAAGACCTCCACATAGGATGGAGCCCTCTCGACTGCTTGGGTGCCCACTTGCACCCGCACGCCAGTCATCACCATTGAGCTGTTGTTGTTGACCGCTTCCACGGTGAATCCCCCAGGCTAGGAGGAAATAACCAGAATGAAAACATTCTTTGTGGTTTGTCTAAAAGTGTGTAGTGTAAAACACTACAACTACAGTATATTAAGGCCTCAGGCTGGTTTAGAAAATATAATCCAGTATAAAATGCAGGTTTGCCCATTATTTATTCACTCTGCATGCGTATTATCACTTAACTGTCACGGCTAGTTAAATCGAACAGCAATGGGCAAATCATACTGAAGATTAAACACAAGTGCCGGTATATCATGTGAATATTTGAAAAGAAGTAGTAATGCCTGCAGTTTGGAAAATGTTGGTACAATTCATTATCATTATTTTTTTGCTTTTACGGTAAAAAAAAGGCATAAAACAAACACTATCCTGACTTGCACCTTTTCTAACATTATAACCACTTAAAATAATTCTAAAACTAAATTAAAACGTCCCTACCTTTGTGTTGGCCACATACATCCCAGTGGAGTTGAGCCTGTGTTTGATCTGCTGTCCATTGTAGACTTGCAGTAAGTCATTGCCACCAAACTCCACCTCTGTCAGCTGCTGGTTGTGTTCAAAGAAGTCCACTGGGAAAGTCACCTGACTGGAGGTCCGGGTGGCTGAAGGCAAAATCCTTGCATTACACTATGAAGATTTGCCCGGCATACACTACATGTTATGTAAGGATGCGTCACAATGCCTAACTTTTCTGTATTTCAGTGAACGCTTTATGTCTGCTGGTTTACACAGGCGGCTGATAATGCTCCACAGGAGGTACTAAATGTGTTTACAGACTCTTTCACAAGTGACAACATGGCTTTTTAGGTCAAAATAAAAGCTATAATCTCAGGTGATGATCACTTTTGTATGGTCGTAGTTTAGACTGATTCTATCATACATGTTAGAAACCATTTGCATATTTTTCTGCTGATTAAAAAATAGTTGCACTTTACTCACCAGTGGCAGCAGCTTTGCGTTTGCGGACCGGCTTCATGATACTAATGCCACAGCTAGGCTGCAGTGAGGGCTGGAGCCAGTAAGAGGTGTTGTCCACATTGGCCATGTAGATTCGCAGACTTCCGTCCTCACAGAGAAGAATCATGGTGGTACGCTGCTGCTCATTGCTGGCAGTGTGTCGGATGGCGACCATATCTTGAATCTGGGGAAAATTAATTGATTGGACCTTAAGAAATAGCTATAAAACTGAGAGTGAAACTTTAACCAATTCCCACAATCTCATGTAGTTTTTTTTAATATTAGTTTATATGTAGTATACGATTCAGGCTTTATCATAAGGAAAAAAAACTCTATTAGGTTTGTTCGTACTTCAATTAGCCCCGCAGAATTAATAAAATTTTAAATGCCATCACAATTTTGGCTGCTACAATAAAATTACCATGATATTGAAGTTCACTATACATATAAAAGCAATAGCTTCGTATATATAAAATCAATGGCTTCCTCAACTAACAGTCAGCCAACCAGCAGGGCGAGAAAAAGATGAGGAGTCTTGTGCGCACCACGCAGCTTCAAAAAAAGTTCTGTCTGCAGTGGACTCCGGTAAGTGTAGAAAAGTAGAGACAGTTAACAGAACGGGGAGCAGACTACGAGTGTGAAAGGTGACTCAAACGTCAGGAGCAGAAGGCGATGTGAAAGTGACGTTTAACCAAGAACAAATCATATGCAGAATGTGCAGAGTGCGTTGTGTTTGCGCCGCATAGCAATACAACTTGTTCAATGCCTGAAAAAAGTGCACATTAGCTGGAATGTAGCACAACATGAAAGTGAAAGAAGTGCTCTGTTGATTCAATTTGGGGTAAAAAGTGTTGCTACTATTTCATTTATATTTTCCTTCTAAGAGATGCACTACGATAGGGACTAGTTTGATGCAAAGATGTGTACATTAACCAGAATGTAGCACCACAATGCAAGTGGAAGCAGTGTTCCTTTAACCGTCCCCAACTTGCTCGCTGATCAGGGATTTGTTGATCAGCGCACTGCAATCAATGATCGGCAGATGCAGTTGAGTTATGCTACTTGCTGACAAGAATACGTCTCACAAAGGGGAGTACAGTTGAATAACAGGAGACATGGAGAACAGATGCGTCTCATCGTTTTTGTAGTGGATTCATGCTTCTCTTGAATATTTTTCTTCTATTGTTCCTCTTTTTCCATTTAATAGACCATTTAACAGTTAATAGAGAATTTCAAATGTGTCCCAGTTTATATCCTTTTGCAGTGATGTGAATGACATCAGCTGGCAGGCAGTGAACCTGGAGCCGAGCCAACCAACTTCTTTAAGCAGCCTATATGTTGCTGATAAAGGGAATGCTGGTACACAAAGTGGTCCTTACCTTAGCTTTGGCTGGCAGAGTTTTAATCTCTTGGATGAGGAAGGTGTCTGGCTTGATCATGATGACCAGCGGTATGCCAGTTGTCTGCTGCACGCAGCACACCAAGCCTGGGTGGTTCATGACCTCAGACCACTGGCACAGGGCGGGCGATATCTTGCTGCTGCTGCCGTTAGACCTACGAAAGGAAGAGAAATAGTTTGCATGGTTGACTTGTCCAGTTACTTGTTACATTTGCAAGACACGGTGCTGTGGGAGGTGAAGAAACTGTATATTTCACGGAAGAAGTATTAATTACCCTTTGACATTGATGGTGAAGAGCCTCTGCACTTCGGTGGTGCTGCGGCTTACTGTGGCAGCAAAGGACTTTCCCTGGCTGTAGCTGAAGAAAAGCATCTGGAGCACATGGGAGTAATAGACGGACACACCGCCACCGGCCACCTGCCCGTTGCTTTCCTGCAGTCACACAGAAAGAATTTGTTCAAACATAGTTTCTGCCATTCGGCATTGTCAAGAAACCGCACACTAATTCTAAGCTTTCTGGGAAATGTAATCAATCAAATGTTCCAAAATATCAGGGGCGAAATGCACCGGAGGGCTTTCAGCCTTATATTTTACGACATTGCACAATTTACGTCCTGCTTACCTTCAGGTCTTCGTGGTTTATCTCCAGGACATTGGTGACATAGAAAGGGCCGTGTTGGGCACTGCTGGATTCGTCCATCAGCTGAGTGTACATGTAACCTGCTGAAGACATGATGACTATAATGTTCTTCCCCTCTTCATTGAACAGGAAGGTAGCATCGCGGATCTTGGAACTCGGGAGCAGGAAGTAGTACATGGGACTCAAGGCATCCACTGACAAGTCGTAAATCTGTTTGGCAAAAGAGACACATGCATTTTTCTATTATTAAGTGTTTCTTTACCCTGCAAAAAGCAGAATAATCAGCGTCTCTCATCTCTGAACACTGAGCTCCCAAATCACCAGACCATTTCAATCAGATCACCAGTAATAGATCAATACTAAGATCCAAAAGGTAAACTGTCTATTCTCTTGATACATACTTTGACAAAGTCAGCAGTGATGATAGCAAGTTCAGTCTGTGAGCCTGGTAACCAAATAGCTTTGATGATGAAGTTGCCAGTCGCCAGTTGAGGGTGCAACACCAGATGGTCTGACACAGAGCCCGTGCTGCTGAAAGTCAGTACATGACAGTCCTTGGAAATAAAATGAAAGAACGACAAAATCATTACAGTCAAATAAAAATGTCCTTATGACAGGAATTCAATAAACATTCAATAAATTCAATAAAATTCTAAAGCTACTTGAATAACATTAGGATCTGATCTGAATTATTTCAGGATATTGATGCGGGGAAACTTTGTCTACATTGTTATCTCTATGGGAAAACACAGACGACAATTTTAAATGGAAAAAAACCTGGCAATCTGACCTTGAGGCCGCACACAGCCAGGTAATCTTCATTACAAGGGTTTCCTGTGAGACTGAGGACAGTGAAGGGGACTGGAGCAGAGGCCAGACGGGTCAGTGTCAGCTTTCTCTTGCTCGAGTCCGCCTGCTTCAGGAGAGTCGACAGCTGCAGAACTGTTATCTGTGAAGAGGAAGAAAGAGAAATGGCTCATCTGGTGCTTGCTGTGCTCCGTTTCACATGTAACTGAACCCAGGTATGACAAAAACCAACCAACCAACCAAAGAAATGGGATTTCAAAGTAAGTAAAAAATTGTCCAATAGCTTCTTTTTGTTATTATTCTATAATGATATGATTACAGGTTTCAGCCCACTGGTTAATGAGACTTACCTTTCCCTTTTCATGGCTGACTGCAAGGTGTTGGCGGCGCCCATGAGGGGACGATAGGACACACATGGCAACGCGACGCAAGACGTGTGCACTGATCAGTTGGCGTATAGTTTGTCCCTGGTCGCCACTGTAGTTCATCCTCACATTCTCAAAAGCCCCTTCCTGAGAGCCGAGGGTGGGCACCTGAGGGAGTCATACACAATGTGGTTCATGATGAGATCGACAGAAATTTAAGGAACAAAACGTTTTTTTCTAACCCCTTCAAATGAAAAAGATCTTCATACCATTAATTGGTCAGTCATCTCCACAGCTTTGTCCTGAGTATGCAGCTCATTGAGTGCTTGCTGAGCCCTGCTGCTGCTTCCCACTGCTGATGCCTGCTGGAAGTTGGTCTGGATGGCCTCCATGAGAAACATGAGCATTTCCAGTATGACTGCTGCAGTGGATGATCCAATCTGTTGTGGAGAAAGTCGGCAAACAGCTTGAAATATAAAATAAATATGACAAAAGTGTTGCACGATTGTAGTCATTTGAGTCTTGAGCAAAAAGACAGATGACAGAGAGACACACTGCCTTGTTGATAGATTATACTTTCTCTCACCACTTGTGTTACCAACTCTTCCTGGCAGCCCTCAATGCTCTTGCACACACTGCTCTTTTTAGGCTTGTCTTCATCTCCAGGTTTTCCGTCACAGATGGTGACCTTTCCCTTGTCAGAGGGTGAGGAGTTCTGGTGGCGGATAGCACTGTCGGGCATACGCAGCTCACTCTGGAAGGCAGAAGAGTCTTTCATGGTGGAGCCCATGCCGCTGCTGGGGCTCCGTTTGACCAGGGCCTGTGGACGGCATAACACAACGTGGAGCAGTGAGAACAGCCACATTGTGTGCATGCGCATAGATGGAAGATACAATACATATTTGTGCTTGACAATTAGGATATGCTGCTCTTGTTTTTACTTTGCTAGCTCCTCCACAACATGGAGTATACAGAAAGCTCAGAGATTGCGTTGTTTGGAAACTTATTAAAACTACAAAAAAGTCTCCTGAACGGTCTTAAGATTTGAAATTCCATTTACTTTCCCTTTGTTATTTCCTTTAACAATACTAATTTAAGCTATTGTATGACACAAAGACAAAACATTACAAACTTACTATAGGTAAAATATAAGTCATGGTTTGCTCATGCATATTCAAAACTCCATTATTCTAAGACTAACTAGGAAAGCTGGCCTTTTCTGTTAACAAACATTCATATTATGATTTCCCTCTGTCTGGCCACACGTGTGGGCTAGCTATAACACTGAACAAATGACATGGTTGAATGGAAATCAATGTTGGAATGACTTGTAAGCCAAAGTTACCGCTGTTGTTCTCTTCCCATGATGACCTGAGGTATTCGGTCTCACCTGGCAGCTGCCATCCTCTTTGGCCCCGCAGTCACAGAAGAAAGAGCCATATTTGGCATAGGAGATCTCATGGTCTTTGTGACAGACCTTTGCGCACACTGTGCACACACCTACCCCATCCACCATCTTACAGGTGTGACAGTGGTACCTGCAGAATGAAAATGAACAGGACAAGGCTCTGAATCCAATGGATGCATGTGCCTGACGGAAAGTACTCCGTGAACTTCTGTGGGCGGCTTAACTATAAGCAACTAAAAAATCATTCTACAACAACTGTGTGTAGGATCTCAAATAACCATCTTTTAAAAGACAGTCCCATGACCGTCTAGAACCCCCTTAACTCGTTCATTATTTACAGAACAAAAGACACAGGCAGAAATAAACTTTTCTTTACCAGTGCTGGTTCATGAACTCCTTCTGAGTGATGGTGAAGGTGCAGAGTTTGTTGCAAAGTGAGTCTTCATCCTGTAAAACAACAACACCCATGTTAAGATGTGTTGTTCCATTTACACCAAGCAGAAGTTCTGGAATATGAAAAGACTAATTAATAGTGTCAAGTTTTGGGAGGACAGACATAAAGGAAAATGTAAGGGGATGAGATCTCACAGAGTCCTCTGCTTGGGAATCATCCTCCTCTACTGCAAGTTCCTCCACCCAGTCCGAGTCCACTTCCATGGCTTTCTCCTCTCCATCCACCAGCATTGCTGAGGTGCCTTGGCCACTGCTTTGTCGCAAGGCATTCATCACATCAGCTAGGTAAGAGATGATGTGGCACGAGCATTCCAGCATACTGGCGTGCTGAAATCAAGGAACAGGCACACTTCAATTACCTGTCAGTCAATGGTTTCCCTTTGGAAAGGGCTCATTACACAGGATGCAGTTTTAGATGGACATTTGGATGTCGTCCAAATACGGCGCTTCTTTGTACTGGTGAAATAAAATAATGACCATTCAAACCTACCTTTCCTTGGGATATGTTGGTGCTCACTTTTTCCACAACGTTCTTCTGTGTTAAATACTTTTTGCTGCAGAGAAAACAATTGCACAATATTAAGATTATTATTACTATAATGTAATTTAAGATTTGATTTAAGGGATAGGGCCCCCCTCAATTCAAAGTAGACCATCAATCCTTAAACATGAGTGTTTTTAACAAGCGTTTCTTTCCGGTGATATTTAACAGCGTGTCATTGAAAAGGATTTCTTACCATCTGGTCAGCCAATCGATAGCTGCCCTGTGCAGTTGCAGATGACCGGCTCCCTGTCCAGCACTGGCAAGTGTGGCCATGATGACCATGAGCTCAGGGAAGCCGGTTCCATCGCCATTGGCCAGCATGTCTGTTGCCATGGGAATGAGTGTGCTGAGGAGGACAGTGCACACACCTTCGCCCACCTGGCTGTTGTCACGCACAATGTGGGTGGTGAGCACCTGCAGCAGCTGTCGATTTTCTTGCACAATTTCCAGCTGCTCGGAGTCTTTTGGTGGGGTGGCCGTCATGCGCGTCAGCCAGGACTGCAGACGAGAGGGCTCCACGCAGGCCAGCTGGGCCAAGGTGCCACACAGACACAGCAAGCTGGGGTTCGGGCTCTTCTCCGCTACGATGGACACAATCACCGGGAGAGTTAGGCTTATTGAAAAATCGGATGGATCTGAAGCGTTCAAGATTTCTGATTTTGATTTCTAACAAGGCGTCAGAATGCTTTAAACAAAGTGCTTGTTAAGTATCCCCTTTTAAGTATTTTTGTCTTAGCCACTCTCTGTCGAGAGGTGTGTTACTGTGCATCCAGATGTGTGTTTTAAAAATAGCACTAAAACCTTTTTCCAGTCCACGTTGTGGATATGAAGAAATTCATTTGACGCATTTGTCTACCTTGTGAAAACCTTTCTTGATTGAAATGAACAGTAGACTTACTGAGCTGGAAAAGCTTGGTAAAGAATTTCAGCACTCTGTTGCAGAACTTTGCTGATAGATTCTCATTGGCCGTCGCCATCATAATCTGGACAAGCTCACCGCTGTAAAAAAGCAGCACAGAATATGTGAGATACAGTATGAATATGTAACTATTCAGCCCGTCTCCTCAGTTGAGCAGATACCTGAATGAAAAGAACTCTTCCATGGCTTTGCGGACTTGACTGCTCTCAAGCTGCCTTTCAAGGTACTGAAGGCATTCTTCAAGGACAGACTCATCCAAACCACTAAGAAAAGATAGAATAAGGTGGACAACAGTGAGACTCAAACAACGGCAAGTAAAAGAAGACTAAAAGGCTCAAAGCTCCACTGTGGCGCAGGTTAAGCAAGCACACCACTCACGTAAATATCATACATTTACTTAAGGCAGACATGGTTTAATCATCATGTTAAAAATTGCATACCTGTCTGGGTCTGAGTGGTTAGCAATGATGTTGTAACACCCGGTCACCAAACGCTCATAGATGCGGGCCAGGAACGGGTCGGACTCTGATGGGCCGAGAATGCGCTCCAGTGAGGTGTTGCTAATTTCAGCCACGCTCTCTGTGCTGCTCTCCAGGAGGAGGGGCAGCAAAGTGCGCACAACCTGCGAAGGATTCAGCTCCTCTGTGCTGAGGTGACAAACACGCAGCAATATTAAATAGTAAGTTTAATAAGTTTATTTCTCAAGGTCAAGCACTTCTTGTAATACGTTAAATGACTTAAATTTGACAAGCACTTACACAATGAGGTCGCCGGTGAGCCGGACCAAAGAGAGTAAGATGTGCTTTAGAGAAGAGGCCAGAGGCAGGGACTGACAACTCAATGTGCCCAGGTGAGCTGCTTGGATAGCACTGATGTAGCTCTCTGATGGAATGGTATCATTGGCGTATGCATTTCGCTGAGGAAGAAAAAAATAATTAAAAATCATATTTTAATTTTAATACCTGCAATATTGTTATTTAAATATATGTGTTGTTTTAGATAAGATACATTAATTAAAATCTACTGCATTTAATTAGGAGTCTAATGGAACAATTTTGATCCGTGATGTGCACGCTGCCCAGCCGACCCCTCTTGGCTCAGCACGGGGTTAACGGAAAATTAAAGGATTAATTTGCCATTGCCCATCAGTGTGACATTAGGTTTTACTTATGATGATTATTATTATGATATTCCAGTGGCCAATCTCTGAAAATGTTACATTGTGAAACAATCAATCGGTCAAAAGTCCCAGCCCTCTTACATAAAGAGCGTACAGTCGCACTGAACCACAATCAACCACTAGACTCACGTACCCATGAGCCGATGTTGGGGAATTCATTCGTGTGGATGCCGTTCCAAGTCTCACATATTGTGTGTACAGCCGATGGCAAGTTCTGCATGATACTGTGACCTGAGGAGTTTCATTATAAAACAGTTAGTATACAGTGAATCTACCTTTAAAAACATTGTTCCTAGCAATTCTTTCACATACCCAGCTGATTGGCCTTGCAGCGCGTTGAGCCAATGGACAGAACTGCAGCATAACCTTGAAGCTTGGCATCTGTGAGCTTGTTCTCTCCTTCCTCAGGGATGTTCATCAGCAGGTAAGACCTGGTCACGACAATGTCATGTCAATTATTTATAGCTTGGGCCTTGTTCGTTAGGTTAGGCCTAGTGTATGTATTATAGTGTGCGCTCATTAAAAAAAAAGGGCAGCGCAAAACGAGGTGAGTGAAACAAAACACATTTATTACACATAACTGTTTTGGTTATTTATCTGCTGTATCCAAAACCAGAGCGGTTATTTCAATCCTATCATTGTATTCCATCGGGCTATATTTAATATGTGACCTAGTTGAGTATGTCTAATGTTCAGCTTTAAGCAAAGTGCTTTCTCACCTTGTGAAGGCTGTGTAAATGTCGGTGAGCTGTAGCGTGGCAGGCAGAAGGTTCTTTGTGATCTCAGATGTCTTGTTGGTGTCTGCTTCAATGGCAACCTTGGACAGATGCTCATCCAGAGAAACCTGCACTTTTGAGATGACTGCATCCAGTGTATAGATGGCCTGTAGAGAGGGTAACTGATCCAGAGGAAGGATGGCTTTTGGATCCACACCGGAGAAGGTGGAAATCTGCAACAGAACAGATGTTGTCAAAGAGTGACAGCCATGCTCTGAACTCGGTTATCCAAAAAACTAAATAAAAGATGCAAAATCAACAATTTTCAGGTTGTACACATTACCTGTCTGGCGATGTACTCCTCCGCTAGGTCCACGTCATATTTACTGGTGCTGCACTTAGCAGCAGTCATCTCAACTAGAGAGGCCGCTTGATCTGCCGTCATTCCCTGCTTCACCAAGTGCTCCTGCCATTGATGATATCGATTAATTAAATTAAAATACAGCCATCCATCCATTTTCAACCGCTTGTACCCGTGACCTAGTTCTTTCGGTCATGACCCATCCTTCATGACCATAGGTGAGGGTAGGAACGAAGATTGACCGGTAGATCGAGAGCTTTGCCCTTCCGGCTCAGCTCTCTTTTCGTCACAACGGTGCGGTTAAAATACACCACAAATTTAAAAAAAGAATATAGATAACACATGACAGGATTATGGACACTGCACATTATATAAATAGGAAATCCAAAAGCCAATCATCTTAGAAATGCTAATTGGCAGAGCTCTATTTCAACAGATTCGTGAGGAGATGGACATCAGTAAAATAAGCAGAAATTTAATGAACTACTATTCAACATTACTATGAGAATAGGTAAATGTAATATTTTTGAAGACATTCGTTAGTTTTGGCATCTACCATGTTGGTTAGGATTATTCAGGACTCAAGTATCAACAGACCTTGATCCAGTTTGCGTAGGTAGACACGCGGAGACGTGAGGACCATCGCAGTGTGTGCAGGATGTCACTCTCACTGGGGTCGCTGCAGCCAGACTTCAGCTGCTCCATGTAGGCTTTGGACGGTGGTAAAACACCCAGGATCCTCCACAGTATCAGGAAGTAATACTGAAGGGAGCAAGCCTCCTGTTTATGTTGAAAAAGAAACATCACTGTCAGTGTCACTGTCAGTGCTGAAGTCTAATAAATTAGTGTTGATTGAAACTTGTGCTTCATTAGTAGTGCTTCACATTAAAACGCTTTGGAAATCAAACAACTAGGGAAGGTTTTTAATTGAGGCCCGTCCTAGAAAATCAGTCATAGTCACGGAGGTGAGCAACTGCACACTTTCAACTATTGTAAGTGAATGAGAAATGAAGGTGGAGCCGTGAAGAGAAGTTACGTCAGAGCATTGAGCAGTACTGGAATGCCACTTTTTTTGTCCCACTCATGTGGTGCGTTCTCACCGTAGGAGTGATTGTCTTGCTCTCCTGTCTTCTAGCTGTGTCAAACTGAGAGCCTGCAACCAGGAGTGAGATGAGCCACGCATACAGTTCATCGTATTTAACTGCGCCATTGAACAGCTTTGGAAAGACCTACCGGGAAAAATAACAAAAGGTTTTCAGAGTATTGTTTTAATGCAATTAATGCAAAATTGTCCATCCATGAATGCATGTATATAAATGTGTCTCACCTTGCTGTCCAGTCTGCTGATATCATCTTCAGATGCTTCAGGGGACAGAACGCAGTAGAATTTGGGCTGAGCATTTGAATCTAAGAAAAGTTTAAAAATGTGAAAAACACAACAGGTTATTTTCTAACACCGTAGCCACATCTTCTTCACAGGTAACACAGAAGAACCCTGTCAACATCAAACACACAACGCCATCTTGGCATTTGCTGAAAAGGACATCTTTAAGAGATCAAAAAGGTCAACAGTTAACTTTAACAGTTAACAAACACACTGAAAGAGGCTCAGTTTAATAAATCAAAAACAAAAAAAAGTACAAGACCAGACAATACACAACATGCTGTAGTGAAGACAACTTGAAACTGACTCTTGACAATATTTACTGAGGTAATACATCAAGTAGAACGCTAAACAATCCAACTTATTTTTGCAGTCAGAGCCGCCCCCTGCTGGCTAATAGAAAGAATGCTAGTTTAAGGCACCGCATGGCTCCACTTTTCAGACGGGGTCGTCAGTCTTTTACAGACCACAAACACTGTTTAGCCAACAATTACAGATGCAGGAGGAGTAATAGTTAGTTCTACATAATGGCACAAAGAGTAGCACATGTAAAAACAATATTTTATGCTCTGGCCAGTGGGTGAAAAACAATAAATAAAAATACATTTCCATCAGTGGTCTTACCAGCTGAACAGTGTTTGGCCCAGTTCTCCTCCACCTCTTTGAATCCGTAGTATAGTGGGACGCCGCTCCGCTTGCCGCCGTCCTGAACAGAACTCGGCCCAGTGGATGGTGGTGTAAGAAGGTTGTACTGCACCTATAAATGAGGTTCATCATAAAGAGAAGCTCAATTTCCAGTGCTAAACACATTAGCATTAATTTGAAGATTCACCATTGGAATAAAGAGGACTCATAATACCACTTTTTGGGGCAATCAAATAACTCAAACCACAATTTACCAAAATAGGTTATTCTGTTGTATTATTAAGATGTGTAGCCAGTAACTGCTAAGAAGACTATCAAAGATAAGGTTAACCTGTTCAAAGAGGTACAGCGGCGGCTTGGAGTAGTGGCGCAGCAGGTAGTCAAACACAAGACAGAGGCGAGCCAGGTTGAGAGGCACGGCCTTCAGCTGGGAGTCTTTGCTCTGTGCCACTTCTGTGATGGCTTGAGTGACCTGGGTCAGGACCGACCGCCGGCCGCGTTCTGACAGATTGTGGAAAAGTAGCAGTAGGAGCTGGAGGTGCTCTACGTTTAGGTCGTCTTCTCCTTGCACAGAACATTGGATGGTGTGCTGCTTCAATGTTCCCAGAAATCTGTGAGAGCAGCGAAGGAGACGCAGCAGAGAGGAGAAATGGGTCAAAAAGATAGACTTCAATAAACCTTGTGTAAGAATAAGCTGGTACATGTTTTTACATCTATAAACCACAGCGCTGTAAAAGGAGTTTCCTCTTATACTGTTAAAATGGCATTTGCTTTTCGCCATTCATTCTTATATTCCACGGGTGACAAAGTGAAGCAGAGTATTTCCTGTCGGCCCGCTCTAATGCGGGGAAGATGCTTTCTGTAGTGAAGGTGCTAAATGACATATTCACAGCATTTGCAAAAGTTCTGCAAGATGTGTAATCAAGTGCCCGGTGCTCATACAGCTTTTTAGAAACAACTGTCCCAAATAGTTTACTGATAAAAGCACTATTAAGACATCTAAAAAGGAAATAACAAATCCAGACGATTCTTTTTTAAATGCTTTAGAAACATGGGGTCTTACAAGGGGGTCTATATTTTAGGTAACACTTTACCAGTCAAGTAGACTGTTTAATTATAATGAAACTAATAATTTAAATATTTTACAGGGGTCGTATAAAGGCAATAAATTATGTCCAGGAATGGGAGACATTAGTGTAAATGACTCTTGTTCCGTGGAACATCATCCAAGTATAAACAAACCTAGTGACCATAAACCAACCATGATGGGAAAATGTAAACCAGTTTTTTGGACACAAGAACCAGAGGAGAACTGAGAGCATTGGTTGTCGTACCTTTCCCAGACTTTCATGCACTCAGGTACATCTGGCTCTCCTTGCGAGCTGGCTTTGTGCTGCCATATGAGGAGAAGTCTGGAGAGCACCGATAATGACTGAGGGTGAATGTACATTGGCCAAGGACCCTCTGAAAAGGGTGCAACACCTAACTGCTGAAGAAGGGTGCTCTGGAAACAACAAGAGAACAATAATAAGTACGTGACAAGTCATAATAATAGTAGAAGCTGGCATTACTAACAAATACCTGCAGAGCTGGAGATGGAAGATCTGATGTTACCATGGTGTGGTTGAAATGATACAGAGCTAAAGCAAACGCTTCATCTGAGGAGCCTGAGGAGAACGAAACGCATTAATGGTGGCAGAAAGCTTTGCTTTCTACTAATTACAGGCTACAGCCTTCATTAGCTACAAAGACGTCCGAGGGAAATTAAGGAGGGAAACGTGGGGTCGTTGTTGGTGGTGTACCTTTGGCATCTTTGTCCACGTCTTTGATGATGCTGGCTAGTGTGGCCATGTGCTGCTCCGTGAGAGACACGCTCAGGTAGTTGCGGATGAAGTTGTTCCTGGACTTGAGCATTGAGGTGGTGAGGAAGTTCAAAATGCTGGAGGCTAAACTGAGGAACTTTAGGAACAAAAAAACATGAGTTCACCGCTCTATACCGTAATATGGGTGTTATGAACAATGGACTTAATGTCGCAGTATTATTCTTTATGTTGTCAGGTTTGTAAAAATCAGTCCTCACCAGTTCTGGGTCTTTACGTCCAGCTAAAATGTTGCCGTTCTCACTTGGGTTCTGCTTGCTGGGGCTCTTCAGCCGGGGAGAGGTCTCCAGGGGTGGAGGTGGTGGAGGGGGTGGGGGAGCGACTTTGTCTTTGGTGGGCGAAATGGTCTCTTCAAACCAAAGCCCCAAGATGGGTTCACTGTCATCATCTGTGGACAAATCATTTATTTGAATTTCTTTGGGTGATAAATGTCCCAAAACCTACAAGATACGTGTGGAGTAGTAGTGATGTGATCAAAAGACAAAACGCTTTAACTTTGTGACACCTATGACACTGTGAAGGCGGCAGACATGAGCCAAAGGTGGCAGTAATGCGTGAACATATAGACCTCCTGTTAAAAGCCACATCTAGAAAAAAACGTTTGTTTCTGATGGTTTTGCTCCACACATTCACTTTGAATTGATTTCACTGACGATGGGGCCAATCGTATTTGTTATATTTAAGCATCACTTTTTCTTCAATATACTTGCCATTACATCTGTAATCTGGAACTATCATGCTGTAGTGGTTGCTACTAAAAAGGCTTTTTAAACTGTCCCACGCTTGCATAGCAAATGTCCTCCCTCAACAAACTGATTATTATGGGAACTAAAGGTTTTCAGAATCACAGAATTGTGGACTTGAATCGATAACTTCTAATAAAATATGTTTATATATCATGCAATAATGAGTTAATTAATAGTCTAAGTATGCGTGTATGCATGGACATATTTAAACATGCTATTGGCAACGATGAGACAGACAATACTATTCAGATACGTGCAAAACATGTATTTAGACCAATGGAAGCTGCGCAGTATCTGCTGAACTGAAAACTATCACTGCTGCATTACCATGAAGCAGAAAGCGCTGTTACAATAAACAGGTCACATGCATATTTAAAGTTTTATGCAACAGCAACATTCGTCAGCCACAAATTTCCAATATAAATATATTTTCAGGATAATATAAATAATTATAACATTTTGCTAACACTTGAAACTTCTATGGAATAAATGTAAGGTTGGTATTATAATACAATTTTAGCCATGTATAATGACAAAGTTCTAATGTTATCCAATTTCAGCAAATGCAAAAGCATTTAAAAATCACTGAACTGACGCAAATGCAAAAATAATCGCCTCATCGCAAAGACAGACACTAAATCTCCAAAAAAGGTTTGACTGCTTCCCGCTTTGGATGTTTAACAGTTTTTTTGGGGTTCGCTGCCGCAAAAGGTTTCATCTACCTTTTAGCCCCAACTCCCACCTATGGAAAGTTTCATCATGGCAGACATTGATTATATGTCCATAACCTCCCATGGGAAACAGGAAAGAATTCATTTGAAAGAGGGGTTTTGAAGACTTGGCCCACAGGGGCCACAACTGAGATGGTGGCTCTGCTCCTCTCGTTAACCGAGAGGAGCACATCTCAGCTGATTATTAAGTCCCTCTACCTCATGAATAGTCCATGACTAATGGCATCGTTTTCCACATGTGCATAGAAGATTACATCCACAGTAAGAAGTTTCCGTCTAAATACAGTGTTTTGAAGTAAAAACGATACATCGTTGTGGTCAAAAGTTTAAATGCACGTGTAACGAATATATATATTAGGCTCTCTTGAGTTTCTTTTTTCTAAAGCGTCTGCTTTTGCCGTTTTTACCCAACTGACTGAACCCCCCCCCCATCTCTATCCTTCTGAATGGTAGCCAACACAGCTGCCTATTTGGTAAGCTATGAATCATTTTAATATATTTGAGCAACATTAGTATATGAAAACGTGTAAAAGCAGATGTACCCCATTGAGGTATCTATAGATTAATTCAAAACACAGAAACAACCATTATGTGTTATCAGCCCTTAAAGTCAATATTTACATGCATGCAACATACAAAACTGAAAACGTTCCGGTGACAGCAAGACGTAGCAGTGTGTTTAAGCCCATAGTCAACGAGCAAAACTTCAATTTATTGTGTTCAAGGAGAATACCACTGTTTTGACATGGGTCCCACATTTATTTCCCAACGTGTGAAGAGTAACGCAATGGCAAGTAAGAAGAATGTGGTGGTCAATGAAAAATGAGAAAGGGTTGTGGGGTATTACCACAGTATCAGAATTAAAAAAAATTACTAGTATTGATGAATAATTAAATGTAAAGAAAAAAATGAAACATTTACTAAACGTCTGGATAAGAAATGTCTAGAGCAAGGCCCAGACTACATTACAAATGGGGGTTTGTTGCTGTTTTTCAGTCACAGCTCATGAAAGCGCCTCGTTCAATCATTTACGTAGTTCTAATTAACAGTTGTAATTCTTGCAAAAAACATAATGAGCTTCCACATGTCAACACCGCTGGTATTGTCCTTTGAACCATACTGAGCCACAGATGAGCCCCTCGGACAAAACTTTGTCATCATCCTGTTAACTTAAGTCGAAAGCGTTGTTCACACTAAAAGGCAAGAGGCCTCTTCATCTGTGGCTCTGTCATTCTCTAAGCTATTGGGGCGACAGCTCGGGGCCTAAATTGTGAGACAAACAATAACGAAATGAATCTAGGACAGTGAAGAGGACACCAAGTCTTTGACCTGAGGACAGAAAACCGCTGACCTGAGACACAAGTTGCACTTGTCTTCTCCTGTCTTCTCTCTGCTGAAATAGTAGACACTGTCAACTACACTGTCGCATTGTGTGATAAAGGGGAAACGCTTTGAATGAAATTACTGTGCGCGCGTGCGTGTGCGTGTTTACTAGGGCTGCACGATTAGGCCAAAATCATAATTGACAATATATTCATCAATATTGAGATGATTATTATGTATAATTTTAGGGACATCATCTTTCATGTTTAAATGAACAGGAACACTGTGGTGCTACATTCCAGCTAACGTGCCCGTTTTTCAGTGGGTTAAACAAGTTAGTTGTGTTGCTATGCGGAGCACAAAAGTGTCCCTCGACCACACCTCTAGTTACATGAACCCTTCATTGAAAAGAAAAAAAGGGTAAATAAAAGTATTCTATTGACATTTTCTTATAACTAAAATTATTCTAAAAGCACCCATATTAGAATTTCAGTGAAGACAACTGATAATTATTCGTTTGCTGTGAGGGTGACAGATATTAATCTCACTATGGGAAAATTAAAACTAGATATGTATTTTAGATCCTCAAGTTGTTATTCCCAATACAAGGCCAATGTTTAGTGTCCTCTACGTCCCCTGAATGAAGGCCTTCTGAATAATCTCTGGATCTTGTCTTGATCTTGTAAATACCTTTGTCATGACTAATTCATGCTAGACATCATCTTTTTCTTGACAACTGTCTATTAATTAGAAGAATATTTGGCAAGCAGAAGCATTAAAATAAGTTAAAATACTTACTGTAAAGCCCACAACCCTTCACCGCTTTGAAAGGCTGGGAGCCTTGAGGTTCAGTAAGTTTATATTGAATATAAGTTTCAGAATTGCCGTGCATGCAGGGAGCTCATGCCTACCATGTCAACCCAAGTCCTCTAATCCTTTCAAGTTGGATAAACTTTTTAATTCTCCAGTGTTTTTGTGCGATTACTATGAATGCTGTACAGAGCAATATGTTCACTGTTTCTTGTATCATCAGTGCAAGAACTGAAGTAAAAACAATGCCCCTGACAACAGCCATAGATGTTGTTTTTCTGTTTCTAAAGCTGCTATGTGAGTGCATGCTCTAGCCTGACCATTAGATTTAAAAAAGGAGGAAAGTACCTTGACTGCTGTCCTCCTCCGTACTGCTGAAATCATCCTCGTAGTAGGTGTTTGAATCTGTGGAAGCACTGGCATCACTGCTGACTGAGCCCTTCCTCTGACGTTGGAGAACACAAGCCTGAAGGAAGCAGATACAACAATCTTAATGATCATCACACTGTTTCAACATCTACCCTCTTTTAAATCAGACACCAGTTTAGTTAACAAGTATGTAGAGGATAAAAAAAAAACGCCAAAACATCTCTCGGTTGATTGGTTTCATCACAATGTGTATTTATTGCCTGTATGTCTTGAACTATCTTTCCTCATGTGTTGTGTTGCACAGATGAAATATGATTACTTGATGTTGTTTTCTGTTTTTTTCCCTACGTTTTATTACTAAACAAAATGAAGTCTTTAAGTCTTTAGAAATAAACATAGGTTGTGAAAATTAGGCAGTCCCCTTGAGGGATGACAAACTGCATTGTCAGAACTTTTCTACTTGCGAAGGTGAAAAGAGACGTATTACGAGCAATTATGCAGATAGCATGGATGTAAATGGGCAATGAGCGTACCTTTTTGTAGGAGGTGAAGAGAAGGGTGAAGAGTAGATTGGTCAGGGGGACAGAGTCAATGAGCCGTTGGACCCTCTGGATGGACGTGCTCTGTGCCATGATGTTGAGCTCAGCTGGGGGTCCATCACTCGCCCAACCCTGCAGGAAACATGGCTTTCAAGAAAGACGGTTCCTTTTGCATGTGTTTGTTACAAGGTTTTCTTGCATGTGTACAACCATCGTATTATCCTTTCAAACACAATATGACAACATTTCATAGCCATTTATTTCCATCTCTAAAAGTTGTTTTGCATGAAGCTTCAGTGAAAGAGCTACGCCTCAAGACTGAAGCAGTTAGATAAAGGATGACTCGATTACAAACACGTAGGTTTGCTTTGTTTATTGTAAAAACATGGGGCACGGTTTGGCCCCTGAAATAACTGAGAGGCCTTACAATGAGAAGAATAAGAAGTCAGATGCTGGTTGTCAGACGGCATTACAACTTGACTATTGACACACATGGTAATGTTTTCGGCAGAGGCGATTGCTACAATGACTCGCACTTACATGAGGTGATACAATAGGAAGACATTTGTTGTAAAATAATGGCCATTTACTTTAAAATAAAGCAAACGGTGTGAATATTTTTGATTGTTTCTTGACTTACTCGGTGTAGAGCCTCAACTTGCAGATCCTGGAAAAGTGAAGTCAAAAGTTTGATGGCATGGTTTGCCAAGATAACAGACAAAACACCAAAGCCCTGGTGCCTTATGGGGGGGGAAAGGACAGAGGTAATGAATACATAGGAATCTCTTTTCAAGTATGATCAAAAGAAACCTTATAAACACGGATTTGGCATTGATTGGTAATTACCCTTTGCCAGGACCAAGTTTAGGCGATCCCGCGCCATCCTTGGTGCGAGAAGCGATATCCCGGACGCGCAGGGCGGCCAGGGGATCCTTCTCTTTGCCTTTATCCGCCAGGGCAGTGGGGCTCAGGTTGAGAATCAGGTACAGGCTGTTTAGTAGGCACCAGGCTCCAAGCAGCTGGAAATTCTGATAATGCTGGAGTAGGCAGAGAGAAGAAAAAAAAAAAGAAAAAACATTACATAAACCTCTGACACATTGCTTTGCTTTGACTGAACGTGTTATTCTTCAGTATGCTAGTACGGCTGTGAAGCCTTAGACTCACCTCTCCTCCAGCTCTGCGGGAGTTGCTGATGGCTTGTCCAATCATTTCATAGATCTCCAGCTGCGGCAAACACAAACTTTGTACTTGTTACCATTTTAAATGTGCGGTGTCATGAATGCTGACAAAGAAGTTGTTTAAGATAAAGAGATTTGAGTAATTTCATAATTTGAAGTGAATAAATCTCCAGGCCAATGTACAAGTTAAAAAGTGAAAATAGTTGTGTTTCAAAACTAATATAAGAGCATATATTGTTCTACTAATAAACACTCACACATTTCTGGACAATTGTGGCTGCGTCGTTTTCATAGTCCTCCTCTTTGGTCCCGGTGGAGGCCGAGCGAAGCTGCAAGCCGCTGCCCACCTGCAGAATGGCCATGCAAGTTGCCACACTCACACCTAAACAGGAGGAGGAAACGGTTCACCTTAGAAACATGACCCAATGCTCTGTGGTCCACCGTTTGTAGAAGGACTCTAGTATCGCGGTCCTGCCTACAAGTCCTCGTTGTCACCTACCAGCATAGAGACAGCTCAGAGCCAGCACGGTCATATCCAATAATCGGCCTGGTGTCAAGGGCTCCAGCACGGGCAGCGAGAGTGTATCCAAAGCCATGGTTACGTCTATCACCAGTGAATGGAATCTGGGTGTGGGTTTTTTACAGAATTGACAAGTAATCAAATACAGATACCTAGACGTTATAATCAAAGCCTTGACTTAACAACGTTTTGACCTGAGACAAAGTTGTATTGGAGGAATTACCCGTTGCGGACAGCAGTGGCATCAGCCACCGTAGCAGGCATGATAAAGAAAGAGTTGGCTGATACAGCATCCTGGAAACGGTTGATGTAGCGCAGAAAGTAGGGCAGGTTGAGGCATACTCGTAGCAACTTCTCAGACCCACCTGGAAATATCAAATGCGGAAAAATTAACTGTTAGCCCGAGTATGAGAAGAACCAACTGAAAAGTTAAAAGTAGTGCCGAGTCATGTGGCATGAAAAGGTTGTGGAGGAAAATGCACTAATCCAAGATTCTAACAAATCACCGGCAGGACACTTGAAGCACTGTCTCTGTTTAATACATTTACAAATATAAGCACACGGGAAGTATCATCTGATCAAGTATCAAGTCTGTTACAAAAATATCATGTTTTATCACAAACCATAGGCCAAAACTTTTAAATCAGTATGTGTTAACAGTATACAGTGTTGATGACTAAAAATGTTCTTCCAAAAAAGCAATAACCCACCAAGTTCCTGCAAGTTTGACACATTCTGAGAGACAAAGGCGTTTTTCATTTTGGCCTGAATAGCTTGATCTGTGGTTTGGTCATCGCAATCACTCTCAGCCTATAATGAGAGAGATTTTTTTAACACAAAAATCGACAAAATGATGATTTGAATTTCATATACAGCAGCTTGTATACAACAGTCGTATTTATACAGTAAAAACACCAATAGAGAAAATGAAACAGGAACACTTGCCTGCATGTGTGCCGTTGACGGGGAGGCTAAGATGGTGGTAAGATCAGGGTTAAAAACTGAAGTCAGTTGATTAAAGAAGTTCATTTGGACTTCTTTGTGTCGAAGCTCTGGGTTCACAGCACTTGGCAACTCCTTCTGATCCTCCACTATTAAATGAACGAGAAAGGACACAATGTTTCACACACTGAAGCTTTTTCATTTTGCAAAAACCCCTGTGGGATTATTTCAAGTTTATACGGCTCAGTAAGGACAACTACCAAAGGATTTAAAGTAAACAATGGTTTAACGAGGCCACTTCATTTCTAACATTTAAAATGGCACTTTTTGTTCTTTTACAGTACATCATTACTTTTATCATTAGTTGGGATGTGTTGTAATGAGCGAGGGCGTCTACTGTTGAACTTTAGTCTGTGCCTTGTTCTCAACCTTCTGTAACTGAACTCCTACCTCTGAATGTTAAAACAATTCAGAGGAAAACTTTGCCAAATCAATGAGAAAAAAGAACACAACATGACAAAAAACAACTAAAAAAGTAAACGTGGCTGTAAATATGAGTTATACCATTGTAAGCAGTAATGACTTAAATACATTTACCTCTACCATCGCTGCCTGCCATTAAGAATACAAATGTAATGTATTGAGCTTTGTTTTTCCTCGACACACAATATCTGCTTTTGCTGAGCAGGGCTGTCTCCTAAATACCGTCACTATATAACCCACATTACCTCCGCTTCCCACTTGATGGCGCTCTGGGGCCCAGCAGTAGTCCCAGCCCAATGGATTGAAAATAGCTTCCTGAATCTGAGTTTATTAATTACATATCACAGCTGGCGCAGTTGTGCAACAGTGATTTTTTATACACTGGTGCCTGTGATCACATGATTTTCACGAATAGTTAACTGGTAAAAGGGATTAGAAAAGAAAGGCCTATTCGCTTCTAAATTCTTTAGAAACCAATGGTCTTAAAAATCGAATTGATGACATGTTATTCAACCTTTATTTCCTTGCAATGCAAGGAACAGTTGATTTCTTCTTTACACCGTTTGTTCAAAGTCACACAAAGCTTCAGGGGACACTTACCATCTGAAAGGGTCTTGACGGTTTGAGGCAACTTGGCAGATTTCATCATAGCAGTGAAAGTAATGATTTCTGTGCGATCTAGTCTGCTGCAGCCAGTGCAAAGTCCTTTTATCAGAAGAATCAGGTGTTTCTGAGGAAGAATTAACAGTATTACCCAAGTAAATTATGTCCTTTAAAAAAAAAAGATAACTTACACAAGTAGTGTAGTGTAAGTAGTCTTTGGTTAGTTAATATTAGTTAATATCTAACAAAATAAATTGTAAACGCAGACACAGACAATTAAACAGCTAAATGGAGACAAAGGGGTTGTCGAGGAAAGTACAGTTATATATTCTAAGTGGCAAGTCCTCTCTTCTTAAAACAGAAAAAAGGGAAACTAATCAGTTCAATGGCCTCCTACATTACAATCGCCCAGGCAGTTTGTTTCTCCCACCTGTGATACCGCACATGCCTCATCAGGGTTTTCCAGGCGCAGCAACGAGAATTCAATCAATACTTTGCAGGCCGCAGCAACTGAAAGCAGCTGATTTCTTGGTACTACAGAAACAGAGAAAAGGTCATTTGGTGGCTGGAAGAAACACAACCTGTCAAATGTGCATATTTGGGTTCACTTCTATCACACTAAAGAGAAAAGGAGGGATACATACTTTGTCCACATACTGTGGTGATGTAGTGTGCAGAGAGCGCCACAAATGATGAGTAGAAAGGCTCATATTGTTTGTCGTGGTGAAGAATGTCCGATTCACTGCAAATGAAAAGTGAATGACCCAATTAAACATTGTCCCAAATTAATTTTTGTGGAACATTTATAGCATTTTTCTTGAAGAAAAAAGAGGGTTAGGCAAAATAAAACAGAAAATGAGGATGTTTGTATGCGAGACACAGACCAATGAACTTCATATCACCAATAAGCCTAGCAATGGTTAAGCCTCTTAAAATTAATTTCTAGACAATAGCTATATACTTAAAGAGGTAAATATTGACACTTCCCAAATAATGATAAATGCAACCTTTGGATTAATATAGACTTTTTCTATCCTGTTGATTTTCTTATGGTTGCTAACTGATTCACAACAATTAAATCTTCCCAGACCTGGAGAAATATTATGGTATAGAATGTCCGATGCATTTCACAAAGCAGAATTTTGCCCTGATTCGCTATAAATAAGAAAACACAACTGGCTGATGAGACATTACATTGAGTAGAGCCTTTGAGCAACCTCCATTTACTATAACTTCTAAAATGTCCAACCTATCTGCTCTTTGGCTACAGGCAGTTTGTCCACAGCAAAACCCTGTTTTAATGTTTCTACTGACAGACCTCAGCATTGTCTTGCACCATCTAGAACACCCACCTACACTGCCAAAACCAAATGATGCCCCTTCAATTTGTGATCTCATCACATACCTCCAGACAGAAAGAAGGAAACTTTGTTGATGGAGACCGACCTGTTTGGCCAACATCACAGAGATATGAACAGTGTGTTTCTTGAATTATCTACACATCTATATTAGGGATTTATTTCTGAAGCAGCCAATACATCAGTCTGATGACGTGATTCAACCTCACCGAGACAGTATGCGGTTCTACAAGCCCAATATAACTTAAATACACACAAATACAAAAACCTCCTGGTCTCTAAAATGACAAAACAGATTACTTAATTAATCCCAGCCCCACATTTCATGGGGGAAATGAATGCTAACACTTAGTTATTTAGACCAGTTACCCCTCTTTAGTAGCAAGCTCTTACAACTGTATTTACACAATTACTCTAATTCATCTCTGGAAGACAAGTATGTTACACCTGCTATTATGTATTATATGTTGTTTTGTATTCATCAGCCATATCTGTTTCTGGACCTTTATTTTTAATAATCACCATGACATAGTTTACAGTTCTTTGTCAGATGGACGATTCATTTGAAAATCAAAATAACATGCCTAATATCAGTATTGCTGGTAATATTTTCAGGCCAATTGCTGCTTGGAAAGTGAAACCAAACAACTAAGAAACTGAACATCCCGATAAGGTCTTAAATTTTTACCCACAGATCTGCTGATGAACTGAAACTGAAACACTTGGATACTACTGAATTGATAATCATCACCATTACGACGGATTGGTAGTTTGCAGGGCACGATGTGCACGTTTAACCATTACATTAACGAAAGGTTCCCGGATATAAATGGGCTTAGTTCTCGCCCTCACACTCGTCGCCTAAAGGCAAGTTCCTTCTGCGGTAGAGGCACTGCACCACCTTCCTTCTAGTGTGGCACATCCGTGTCACGTTTGCTTCTTTAGCCTTCGGTTTAAGCAATACTGACAAAATGATGTTTTATTGAAAATACATTTACTGCGACCCTTCACTGCCTAATCATCAATAAGTTGAGTAATGTTAAAATGACCCCGCCCACTTCCAGCCCAACTACAGGGAAAACAGATGACGTTAAACTGACTGGCGAACCTTCCCGCCACCTTATGTATACACATGTAATATGCATTTACATGACCATAATAGACCGGATATGACACGCTTAGACCATGATCGAATCACATTTCATAAACTTATGAAAGCTGACGTAGTCAACAATTAACTATGGCTGGGCTATTTCAACGTTACGTTACCCAGTCCGTTTGCAAGGCCCCTTGGGTAGCTTACTTGCTAATGTTTGGGTTAGCTAGCTAATGATGAGGCAGATTTTCTTAACATTGCACAACGGCGTCGACTGACAATTGCACAACAATGATATATTGAAGATCAAGGTCAACCACTCATACGTCGAGCAGTACGAAATTGTTCATGAATAACCAGCCGCCGTGAGCTAAATAGCGTTGAGTTAGCCAACATTAGCATATCAGCTAACGTCAGCAACTGACTCGATGCCAATACAAGTTAAGCTCAAGTAGCTTGCTAGCCGCTAACGTTAGCTAAGCAGCTAACCATTGCCATCGAATTTAACCAGCCAAGCTAACTTAGCAAGTTAGCCTGTGGGCTCACTCATGGGTGGACCCGGCTAGTATCTGAGCAAACAGAGACACGGAATTTATTGACATGTTATCGGTTACCTGTTTATGATAGACCCAATGAGCTGAGGCAGCTCCTTCGTTTCAAAAGCGGTGTACGACGCTGATAAAAGCGGCCGTACGGCCGATGTCCATTCGTGTTCCACATCTCCTCCGCTCGACGCCATCTTGAAATCCCATAGAACTACTGTACTGAAAGAAGAAACAGTGAAAGTAAATCAGAGGGGGCGCTCACAACACACTACAGTCAGGTCAACAAAACATGTCAAACTGAATACTACACCGTTTGACCCTGTAGTTTGCCCCCAAAATCATATTACCATCCCTGAGTTACCACAATTCCCAATAATTTATTCCTAAAAACAAAATGATGCCTTTACAAAAAATTACATTTCATGCCATTGGCAGATCATACAACTATACCATACACGGAATACAGGTCACTATATTGTGTTATATTTACTCCGAGTAAACATACGGTATTTAAAACACGAAGAACGTGTCAAATGTGTCTTAAACCTCAGGGTTTTTTTGCTTACCTATTTGTTTCTATTCAAGCTTGCCGGGATTTGTTAGTTTTTGTCCACAGCTTTCAACCTTCTTTGCATATAACGTTTCTGAAATCCCCTGTATTTTCAATAATGTGCACAAATGATCACACCTCAAGTTCATAAGACTTCAATGTAGAATTTGAGCCAGCATAAAACTAATTTTAGACAAAGGATTTATCACATCCAATTATGCCTGCGTTTAATCAGAACTTTTGTGGCCATATGGAAGTTAAATAGTATCTATGTACCCTTCTACCCTGCAGGGGGCAGCACCGTTCAGTCCCCGCATGTGAAGGAGGCGCGCACACTTCCGGCTTCCTGCTTCCCCTGAAGAACAAACTGCTGCAATGGCAAAGCTAATTTTGTTATGCCTTAAATTTATCGTTTTATGCAGCACCGTCGAGTCTGTGTTTGAGGATCAAGTGGGGAAATTTGACTGGTAAGAGACATCCAGAGAACGATTCTACATGTGTGCTGTTGAGAGCCATGTTTTAATGTGGAAATGCTAATGCTAACACCTGTCACAGCCACTAGCTGCGACCGGTGTGTTTGAGCTGGAGAAAAGACACTTACAGAGGATATTCAAATAAATATGAAATGAATTGTATTTCCTAGCGTACTGCAGGTGCCGTTGGCTTTTCAACCATCTCTTTTTGAAACTAAATGTCTAGGAAGCTAAATGTTTTATGGTAAATGTCCATTAAATGAATTTCTGACCATTTGGAAAGCGTTTTATCAATAATGTTCTTATTACATTAGCTCTTTGTATAACTTATAATTATTATTATCATCATCAGCTTAAATGATGCACTATGTTGTTTGCTTTTTGAACAGGTTGTTTTCCCTCTTTTGTGATTCACAGGAGACAGCAATATGTTGGAAAGGTTCGCTTTGCCCATTTCGACACACATGTGCAGTCATCCAAAAAGGTGCTTTTGGCAACAGAGAAAAATGTTTTTGCGTCACTCAATACCAGGACCGGAGAACTCTGTGAGTATTTTGTAGTACTGCCAAGTATTAAAAGACAATCCGTCTCCCGGTTGACATACTTTGTGTTCCTATGTTTGTATTTATCCACTTTGTGTTGCAGTCTGGCGACATGTGGATATGACTGGGCCGGAAGGGAACATTGACGCTCTTCTGCTTCATGGACAAGGTGATTTGGTCATCGTGTTTGAGCTCTCAGACTTCCCTATTGTCTCAGAATAAAATTGTTCTATGTATTAAAAGTGTTGCTGGAGTTTTGACCTCTTTCTGCTCCCCCATTGGAAGCGGATAGCTCTTAAAAGTGTTCTTGACTTCTAGATGCGGTGGTCGTTGTTGGTAACGGCCGCCAGCTCCGCTCCTGGGACATAAATGTCGGTGGTTTGAACTGGGAGATGGTCCTGGACTCTGGCAGGTGATCACCTCCTTGATTGGCCCTTGTTAAGTTAATAATTGTCTTCATTTTCAACAGGTGTTAACTCTTTTTGTTACACATTATAGTTTCCAAGCCTCATGTTTAGTTGGCCAGCAAGATGTCGTGAAACACGTGGCTGTTTTGAAGAAAACTGCCCTTTCTCTACATTATCTTTCTAATGGTCATCAAAAATGGATAGAGAATCTACCAGAAAGGCAAGTGGATGTCTTTTTTATATTAATGGTTCAGTGAAATGAAACCTTATTTTGTCTACATACCATTTAAAATATATCCATCTTGGTGAACAAAATATCTCTCCTAAAATTCAAACTCCTCTCAGGACATGTTTGAAAACTTGATTTAATAATGACTTTTTCTCCCGTTTGAAAATGGCTATCGGCTATCGTGAAAATGTTGCTTTAAAAAAGAATAAATGAAAAGATCCTACATACATTTAAGTCGCACCTCCAAGATTTGAAATTAATCCTACACAGATCTGTGCACAGCTGTTATTCATTCAGGCATTAACACGATGTAGAAAATAGAAATGGTAACCCAATATAACCGTTTTTCTTTCCATGTCAACAGTGAAGCAGTGGATTACCAGGCTGTGTATTCTGGTGGAAATGGGGAGGTGTATGCACTGGGAGTTGTTCCTCATTCCCATATTGCAATTGTTGCTTACAGTTTAGAGGATGGAGAGATAATCAAGCAGGTAATACTGATTCACAGCAGCACTATGTAAATGCTGTAGACTATATAGAATACCCTTTTTATACAATACTTAAGGAAAAAATATGATAGAAATGTTTTTTGAATACGACTGGTGCATTCTTTGTTTGTGAATATTTATATTAAATTCTATGCTTGTGTTTTCCTCAGACCTCTGTGGAAGCTCCGTGGCTGTCTGACATCCAGGCCAGCTGTGCTGTGATTGGCCGGGGGATGTTGACGTGTGTGGACTCACCAGCTGTATCTCTGTACACGCTTGACTTACATGGACAGTCCGAGATGACCCAGATCCCCCTGCAGGTGTCCATCGAAATTAAACCAAAACCATCTTATTTTGTAAAAAGACGATGATTGTACCCATTTTCTGTTTTTGGCAGGTCTCCATTAGTCCTTTTATTTCTCTGTATTTGTCGACCTGCACAATGAAGCTGTCTCTCTTTTATATCTACCTCAATTATTGCGTGAATGTATTTCCCTAATTTATTCTTTTAAAGTTTGCTACCATTTCTCTTTTTAGTCTCTGGGACTTGAAGTCGCCCTCGGCTTCCAACCAGTACTCGTGTCCACCCAGCCCAACCCAGCACGCCCCCCTCTGTCAGAATTCTTTCTTCAGCTCGGGCCAGAACACCACCTGCTTCTCCAGCTCAACAATGATCAGATAGTTACACTGAGAGATTTCAAGCCTGTACGTAACTGTTCCACTACCTCTCTCTCTTGCAAAATATTCTATATTCTTGAGCTATAAGTCAAGCTGGATAAAATCTTCTGAAAGAGCTATTACAGTAGTTATACTAAGAAGCAGTGTAAAAATGAGTTTGCTTGTGTCCCTCGATTCGTAGGCCCTGTTGGTGTCATTTGCTACATCTGGAGAGAAGACTGTTGCTGCTGTAATGTCGCCTAAGAATAAAACCGTGAGTTATTTTCAAATCCTACAGTCCAATTTTTCAATTATGTTTTTGATTTTGATGATAAAATGTGTTACCCTCAACATTCCAAGCTTTTCTTCTGGTCCATTTGATGACCTGCTCTCCGCCCTGTAGGCCTGCAGTCTGAACCTCTTCAGTGCAGAAACTGGACGCAGACTTCTAGACACAACACTGATTTTTAATATGGATCCTTTTGGTGGGAAACCAGAGAAGGTGAGCTTAAATTTCCTCCAGCATGTTTGATATATGGCTAGTCAAGTCGCCACGGCTCCGTCCACCTTTCTCTCCCCACCGATAAATATTATTAAACAAGATGTGTTTTCAGGGCGGCACGGTTGCGTGGTGGTTAGCACTGTCGCCTCACAGCAAGAAGGTCCTGGGTTCGATTCCGCCCAGTGGCCTTTCTGTGTGGAGTCTGCATGTTCTCCCCGTGTCTGCGTGGGTTCTCTCCGGGTTCTCCGGCTTCCTCCCACAGTCCAAATACATGCTCTGGGGATCAGGTTAATTGGGGACTTTAAATTGCCTGTAGAATGTGTGAATGTGAGTGTGAATGGCTGTATGTCTCTGTGTAGCCCTGTGATTGGCTGGCGACCAGTCCAGGATGTACCCTGTCTATCGCCCGAAGTTGGCTGGGATGGACTCCAGCCCCCCCGCGACCCTGTGTGCAGGATAAGCGGTTTGACAATGGATGGATGGAAGATGTGTTTTCCTTTTAATGTTCATAACACTGTATTCCATCTTCCAGCTGTATGTGCAGGCATTCCTGAAGAAAGACGACTCCGTTGGCTACAGGGTCATGGTGCAGACGGAAGACCACACACTCACCTTCATACAACAGCCAGGTATGCTGTGTCGGATGGACTGCTTTGTTGGTCCGATATCGGAGGCATTTTCATGCACTCATTACTGCCATAGTGTGTTTAGTAATTCTACCGCTGGGGGGCACCAACGGCTGAGCATTTGACATTCCCTCTCTAAAGCCCTTTACTTTTTGAATTTATGGAATCACTGGTCATTGGTTGTGTTTACTGTTGAGATCCAGTGCAACCAACTCATGAGCCATGCTTTGCTTCATAATAATATTTAGGTAAAGTCCACTTCTGAACCGTCCTAGTTAGTGCCCACATCATACATCTGTGTGGAGCCCAAACCGGCTCTTGGTTTTCATAACAATTCTTTTCCCGTTCTTTCAAAGAGCACGAGGGAGGGGAAACTGTTTCATATTTCAATCGACGGAAAGCACCACACAAACTGCATACTGTCACGTGTGTGTAAAGTGGAAGTAATGATTACACAACTATAATGAGTCTTGTTTTCCAGGGCGAGTGATGTGGACGAGAGAAGAGGCCCTCTCGGATGTGGTGACAATGGAAATGGTGGATCTGCCTCTGACAGGGACGCAGGCGGAGCTGGAAGGAGAGTTTGGCAAAAAGGCTGGTAGGTTTCGAACCAGAATCCCTGTTTTCCTCCGTATTTTCCAGGATCAGTTTGCCATTGCAGCTTTAGTCCACTTAATTCCTGCTTTTACTTTCAGCTTTACATTAACTCTGCGGCACCTGCATTTAATCATCAAAGTTGTCGTTTTGTTACTGTTGATTGCAACAGTAACCTGGTAAAACAGATAGAAAGTCTGCCTGGTTGCTATTTGCTTCACTTTCTTTTGTCTTTGTCTTCTTTTCTATTGCTTCACTTGGATTCAGCCATTCAAGGTAACACATGCCTCTGCCCTTCTCATAAAAAACGTAATTAACCTTAAAGTCAGGACGTCCTGTTGTTGACTGAAAGTCCCTTGCCACACGCATGCCGTTCCGATCGCATGTCCAAGTTGTGGTTCTCCATCCGCTGAAGGTCTTCAAGCAGCATCTGTGTTCTCTGTACTTTGCAGACGGCCTGTTCTCCATGTTGCTGAAGAGGCTCTCCTCTCAGCTCATCTTGCTGCAGGCCTGGATCGCCCACCTTTGGAAAATGTTCTACGACGCGAGGAAGCCTCGCAGTCAAGTCAAGAATGACGTGACCATTGAGAACCTCTCCAGAGACGAGTTCAACCTGCAGAAGATGATGGTTATGGTCACTGCGTCTGGGAAGGTACGAGACCAAAGCTTAACCTCTCATGGACGTTCATGTGAGGTTGCCTGTCAGGAGAGATGAGCTGTGGTTCAACATTTTTCATGGTCAGACGGGCCTGAAGTTAAATTAATCATTTTTCCCTCTGCTTATTTTTCGCTAAGCTTTTTGGTATCGACAGCAAGACCGGCAGTATTTTATGGAAGCACTACCTGGAGAACATCCCATCGAATGCAGCTTTCAAACTTATGGTGCAACGGACCACTGCTCACTTCCCTCATCCGCCACAGTGCACCCTGCTCATCAAAGACAAGGTATTCACTAAGAAGCGCTTTGTGCCTGAAGATATTCAGCGTGGGAGTCAAGTCTATTATCTTCTGGGGGTCTCAGACATAAATAAAGCAAATTCCTTAGCTCTGAAATCAGAAGATCGATTACTAATTGTTGTACCGCACACAGAGCGAGAGACTTCAAGTGAGAGAACTTGAAGTTTCTACTGAGCTATGCTGCGACACTGAAAAAAAGCGGAATGCTTTCTCCGGCAGTTACCTTCGCTTAGACGAAAAACATAACTGGTGATCTGATGTGTGTGTTTTATTTCCCCCTTTCTGATCTCCTTTTTTTTCATTTATTTTTCATAAGGACACTGGCCTGGCCTCACTCCATGTATTTAATCCCATCTTTGGAAAGAAGAGTCATGTCAACCCACCTGCTCTGCCTCAGCCGATACTTCAGTCCCTCATGCTGCCTGTCATGGACCAGGATTATGCCAAAGTCTTACTCCTTGTTGATGACCAGTACAAGGTCAGTGTCAAACTCGGATGAACGGTCTATCGGACATGTTGTGCATCCGTCACTGCAACACGCCACTGTTAAGCATCTGTTATTTTTCCACAGGTGTCCGCTTTCCCCTCTACGAAGAACGTACTTCAGCAGCTCCAGGAGATAGCCTCGTCCATATTCTTTTATCTTGTGGACTCCAGCCAGGGACGACTTTCTGGCTACAGGCTACGGACGGTAAGTCAACCTTTTGCTGAATTATTTCTGTGTTCTTCTCACATCAGGCTTCACGACTCCAGGGACATGTTGTAGAAAACCAGAGCCAGCAGTTCGCATAGTTGGATATCATTGTAGTCTATAATGCAGTATTGAAAAAATGTTCAAGAATGCAAAGTATATTTTTAATGGGAAATACCTGGTATATCAAGTAGAGAATGAAGACCTAGAGTAGACTTGACTGTGAGTCAAAATGTATGTATGTCTTCTAGCCAGAGGTCTGTTCTATTGCTCTTGATCTCACAGTGAATCAACATGAAATGACACTTCACGGATGACTGACTGACTGGCGAAAACAAAAATCCTCTGAATGTTTTTGTGTGCTCAGGACTTGTCAACTGAGCTGATCTGGGAGATCGTCCTCCCCACCGAGGTACAGAAGATTGTCTCGGTCAAAGGGAAAAGGCCCAATGAGCACGTGCACTCCCAGGGCAGAGTCATGGGAGACCGCAGTGTCCTTTATAAGGTATGAGCACTTCCCCTGAAACTTTCATTGACACTGTTTTTGGAAAGCGTGCTGAGAGAGTTTGAAAATGTTGTCACGTCTCCTACTGGTGCTGGATTTGGTTAATTGCCTCGACCTCTCGCTGTACCACGTCACCCAGAAAGACGGAGTAACTCCTCCTGTTTGATGCAGGCTGAAAACTTTCCAAAGAATTCGTTACATCGCGTCACTGTTTCCCCAGTGAATCACACTTTATATGTGTTGTGAGAAATAACCGCCAATACATGCTGTCATCATTACATTACAGTTAGCTGACGCTTTTATCCAAAGCGACTTACAATACGTGGATTTCAACCATAAGGATACAAACTTTAAAGAACAAGAAAGTGCAAATTCATCAAGTTAGCTGATTTACAACTTGTTATAGATAAGAGCTATTATAAGTAAGTGCTACAATTTGTTTTTAGTCGAGGTAGAGTCTGAAGAGGTGTGTCTTTAGTTCGCGGCGGAAGATGTGAAGGCTCTCTACCGTCCTGGTGTCATCAAAGAGTTCATTCCACCAGAACAGCAAAGAGTCGTGATCTTGTCAAGTGTTCTGCTCTTAGTGAGGGCGGGACAAGCAGTTTAGCATAGCGGAGAGTGCGGGTTGGGATTTAGGTTTTGACCATGTCCTGGATGTAGACTGGACCCGATCCATTCACAGCATGGTACGTGAGCACCAATGTTTTGAACTGGATGCGGGCAGCCACCGGTAGCCAGTGAAGAGAGCGGAGGAGTGGAGTAGTGTGAGAGAATTTCGGAAGGTTGAAGACCAGTCGAGCTGCTGCATTCTGGATGAGCTGCAGAGGTCGAATGGCGGTGGCAGGGAGACCAGCCAGGAGGGAGTTGCAGTAGTCCAGGCGGGAGATGACAAGAGCCTAAATCAGTACCTGCGCTGCCTTCTGAGTGAGAAGGGGACGTATTCTCCTGATGTTGTAGAGCGTGTATCTACAGGATCGTGTTGTCGCAGTGATGTTGGGAGTCAGGGAGAGTTGGCTGTTGAGTGTGACGCCGAGGTTCCTAGCGGTCAACGTCCTGGGTCAGAGAATCTAGAGAAGTAGTTCAGTCTTGTCGGGGTTGATTTTCAGATGGTGGGCGGACATCCGCTGAGAGATGTCAGTCAGAGATCCGTGCCGCCACCTGAGTGTCCAAGTGAGGGAAGGAGAGAATTAGTTGGGTGTCATCGGCATAGCTGTGGTAGGAGAAGCCATGCGAGCGAATGACGGCGCCGAGAGAGTTGGTGTAGAGCGAGAAGAGAAGGGGACCCAGGACGGTACCCTGAGGAACTCCAGTAGTAAGAGGACAAGGTTCCGACACAGATCCTCGCCAGGTTACCCGGTAGGTGCGTCAGTCGAGGTAGGATGAGAGAAGGGAGAGAGCAGAGCCTGACACACAAAGTTCCTGAAGGGAGGAAATAAGGAAAATACCTTTTTGTCTATTTCTTTAAGGCATACTCTTAAAGATTATATACAATTAATCCAAACTGTAGATTTGTAAACTACATTTTAAATCCAATTTGTCTCATTAATGTAGCAACTCTGAAACTGTTGAATTCACTATTTTCCATGTGTAATGCCATACTGCAATACAAAAGTCACGTTTCTTACGAAAAATAACAATTTGTTAACCTTGATCAAGATGCTGAATTGTGTTTCATCTAATTGCTCACAGTACCTCAACCCAAATCTTCTGGCTGTGGTGACTGAGAGCACAGACTTGCATCAGGAGCGAAGCTTCGTCGGGATGCTCCTGATCGATGGCGTGACCGGTCGCATCATCCACGAGGCTGTTCAGAGGAAGACCAAAGGGCCCGTGCATGTTGTGCACTCTGAAAATTGGGTGGTGGTAAGTAATATTTACAGCTAAAGGCAGCTTTTATTTGCCAGTTTACATAAAAAATATCTGCAGCAGTTACTAAAGTGACTGCACCGACATTGTTATTGAGCACAAGAGGAAGCGAAGGTCGAAAGGGAACCGCCATGATCTTCATGTTTCTAACGTCTGTGTGTGATTCCGCAGTACGAGTACTGGAGCACGAAATCTCGTAGGAACGAGTTCTCAGTCATTGAACTGTATGAAGGGATGGAGCTCTACAACAGCACCGTGTTCAGCTCGCTGGATCGGCCGCATGCTCCCCAAGTGCTTCAGCAGTCTTACATTTTCCCCTCCTCAATTTCTACCATGGAGGCCACACTGACAGAGAAAGGCATCACCAGCCGCCATTTGCTCAGTAAGTCTGAGGCAGTGCCTCCTTTCTGGGCCGCTGTGTACTACTCCAGTGAAGACAATCCCCTTCTTTCCATTACTGCTTATAATACATGTAATTTCCCTTCATAACAGTTGGCCTGCCGTCTGGAGGGATTTTGTCATTACCCAAGATGTTCCTCGACCCTCGGCGGCCAGAGATTGTATCGGAGCAAAGCCGGTGCGTCTTCCAGTCGAATTGGATTTGAAGCATTTTATTATTATTATTATTTACTGTTCAAATGTTTCCTGTGCTTCTGTCTAACACGCTCTCGGCCTCCAGGGAAGAGAACCTGATACCGTACGCGCCAGAGCTGCTGATCCGTACGGAGTGGTTCATTAATTACAATCAGACTGTATCACGAGTCCGAGGAATTCACACTGCGCCGTCTGGACTGGAGTCAACCTGCCTGGTGAGTCCGCCATAGAAATACTGAGACCGACACAATGATGGTTTATAAAAAAAAAACTTGTCAAACTGCCACATTGTGTCTGAATTTCCACCATTTGTGGTGTTCATCGCTTTAACATCCACTCGATCCCGCGTTTCATCATTTCCTTTCCTTCCAGGTGGTGGCATACGGCCTCGACATCTACCAAACACGCGTCTATCCCTCCAAGCAGTTTGACGTACTGAAAGACGACTACGACTACATGCTGATCAGTAGCGTTCTCTTTGCACTTTTCTTTGCCACCATGATTAGCAAACGCCTGGCAGAAGTCAAACTGCTCAACCGGGCCTGGCGGTAAAAGCGATCGTCGCAATCTCCTCTCTTGCAGCCCGCAAGGCTGCACGAAGCAGCTCAGCCCGAGGGGAAGAGACGGTGCCTGTAGAAGAACACAGGTCAAATTCAATAATGCCCTTAAGGAACTGCAGAGGTGAGGGGACGGTGGGGTGAAAGGAGGGATTAGTCGAGGTTTTTATGTTTATAACTTATTTTGCAAGCACAAGGAATCATTTCAATGTAGTTTTTTTGTGCCATGTCATTTTGATCAAGCGTTTAACACATAACTAATAAATCAATGAAATAGGATTTAACAAATTGTTGGAGTTTGTAAATTCCCACACATGTGAAAATTAAATGGTTAAACAATGTAGTTTTTTTTTTTTCCCCAAAAAAAAATATAGTTTGTGACGCTTCAGTAGACTGCTCAAATGGGGAGAGATTGCATATTTTGAGATCAGTGGAAAAAAAGACATTGGCCATGCGACATTGAAACTTCTATCCTGCAGAATCACTGATACCCAAAAGCAATGTGTGTTGATGGTAAATAACGTAGCAGATAACGTAGAATGGACTTAATGGTTATTTGCTGGTTGCTCTCCCACCAAAGGCACAGTCACATGTCTTCGCCATGAAATTGTGAAAAGGACCATGAGTAGCCTGGTCTTTATGTACATCATGTACATGTAGTCATCCTGCAGCTCATACCTGTGTTAGAAGTTCTGATGTCTGCCGCTGTTGATGCTCCATTAAAATTTGTTACAGAACTCCAGTTTGAGTGTATTTTTCTGTTTTCCCAACATTCCAGAGCATACATGCATTTTTGGTACAAACCATAGTTGTGATGTGGAAAGACAACATTGAGCCCTCGGACATAGAATGAATAAGTTATTTTATTTCTATAAATAGATTAAAAAACAATTAACTTTTGACAACATTAACTTATAAACTTTTGCTTAGGCCAAATCTGGCACTGAATCTTCATGAGAACTTCCAACCTGTTGATGTAACAAAGGTTGTAGACGGGGGTCTGCATCGCTACAGTGTAAACGTAACATGACTTCCATGCCCACACAAACAATCATTAAAGGCCCAATTGGTACTTTTGTTTTTCAACATACCTTGTTTAAGATAAAAACATACATGATAAAAAGAATTCATAAATATCAAAACGTGTCCACTGAGCATAAAGGAAAATACAAGCTGCTTTTCCTGCAAACACTAGCGAGAACGTAAGTAGTCTACCTGCGTACTTCATATGTATTAAAAAGACCTGTCAATCATTTAGAGGCTGGCCGTGGGTTTCAGTCATGTATTCTGTTGGTGAGACCGTTGTTTCCCTTAAATAGATTGAGCACATGAGGATGGAATAAGAGTCTATGCGCGCGTGTGCTATTTTGCAGGAGGGATTTAGTCTGCTGCAAAAAGCCGTAAGCACTGAAATGGAAACAAGTTAAGCGCTTTGTCATGTGTTTCTTTCACTGTAGTTCATACCGTGTTTTGTGTTAATATTGGCCACATTTGTTAAATTTGACATGTATCTTAATTTGAGAATGATTCAGCAAAAAAAAAAAAAAATCGTACTTTTAGAATTCCAAGCAGCATTGTCATTAAAAAATGCACATGGGATGTTCAGTTTAGTACAAGCCCAGCTTGTACGTACACTAATGATTTGCTCTCTTGTAAGACATGTAGTATTAGTGATATGAGCGCACTTAAAAGTAAATGAGTGACAAGAAGTCACAGAGAAAACCCAAATGAAAATGATAATCTTAATATCCTCATCCATTAGTGAAAATACTGGAATGTTATAACTGTTTCATGTTGCTACAATACTGACCGGTAAGATAAAAAAAAGATAAAACCCTCACAGTGTCGCGTGACATTGAAAACAGCAACCAGTATGACAGTGTGAACGTGGCAGGTCGCTCTGCTCGACGGCGCCGCTCACAGTTCGGTACCCGTCGACTCTCTCGCCCCGGGTTGAGACCGCGAACGGTTCCTATCTGTTCTGCCAGTCGCCGCTGGTTCCCACGCGGGCCGGTTCGCTCAGGAGTCTCTCCCGCCTGTCCGAGTGCGGCGGCCGGCCCGGCGGCAGCAGGATGTAGTGTGTGGCGCTGGCCTTTCTGCCGTCCTTCACGATGGGAACGATGCAGGGAGGGAACTGGGCCGCGGGCGGAACCCGTTCGCTCTGCTGTCTCTGCAGTGTCTTACTCACATAGTTTGGGTTAGCAGCAAAACTCTGCGTGGCGGGCATCACTCCGTTGATGTAAATGGGAAGGCGTTTGGGGCTCGGGGTGCGTGGCGGGCACGGCGGGACCAAGGGGACTCTCGGAGGGATTTTGGGAGGCTTGTCCTCTTCGTTGGAGCTCGAGGTTTTTGAGAGAGCCGGAGGCTTCGGCGGGATGGGGACGCGAGGGGGGATTAGGGGCTTTTCAGAGGTGCCGCCGTGGAGCGGCTGTGGAGCGGCGCCTGGAAAGGGGAACCGGAGTCCGTGTTGGTCGGGCTGCTTGCTGGACAAAGCGTCGCCGACTGCTGAGCCCACACGCTGGTGATCTTCACCCGGGGGAGCGAGAGCCCAGAAGCCGCCTCCTCTACCGGCTGGCCTGTCGTCTCTGCTTGGCCAGGAGAAAGCCACGGCGCCGGTCCCAGCACCGGCCGCCCGCCACGAGCTCTCCTGGTAGGCGTAATTCACCTGGCCAGAGTCTCTGCTCTTGTCCCTGCAAATGGCCTTGGGACAGCTTTTGGGCAAGAGGCGCCGTCGGTCGCTGGTGAAAAACTCCACCTCGCTGTCGGCGGCCTCGTCAGACATGACCTCCTCGGGGTCAGGCAGAGGCGGCAGGGGTTTGGCTCCTCTCGGGTTGCCCCCAAAAAGCGTCCGTCTCTGGGAAGAAGGGACCACCTGGTCTCCGTCGTGAGGCCGCAGCATGTTATCGGACGCCAGGCGGTACGCATCGGAGTAGAAAGGAGACTGTGAGAGGGCGATGTTGCCTGGGAATGGGAAGAACGATCGGGAATTAAACGACAGTCTTTGTGAAATCCCAAATCGAACTGTACACCGAGAGGCCGTCGCTTTTTCCTTCTGCGGTTTTGCTATCGCTGTTGTTTCCTTTTCTGCAAAAACAATTCCCCAAGGAGGAAGCATGGAGAACAGCTTCCATCGCGAGTGTAGTGATGGTGTAGCAAACTACTCTACTGATAATTTTTTGGGCTGAAGGTATCTTCCAGGAAACGGGAGTAAAAACATGTTGAAAACAACCGGTTAACCCATCACCCTCTTCGTCAAACATCAGCCACAACACCCCGATTAACAGAGGAATCGCCATTATCGGCAGCTGAGGCCATTATCTTAACGGAGCTTCCCATAACTTTCCCTGTGAAAACATCCGACGTGCCCCAGACGGCAGGAACAGCTGGTGACCAGCGAGCATCCGCTCTCCCTCCTCCTGCAACCTGTTCTCGGCTCCGTCCAGTGATGAAAAACTCAATCAAAACGCTGTTTTTACTACATAAACCGGGTTTAAACTGCGGTTGGTCCAGGCAAGACATGCTTCATAATATAGATCTATATGATATGATATGTATGATTCATATATTGTATCTATATCTGTATGTATGACCCTTAGATTTGTTCCTTTCTATCTCAAGGTTTAACAGGTAAGCGTAAGTCACATAAATCTAAACAGGTTGTCATAGCAATTCATGCACCAATTATCAACCATTATAGACTAATAACATTATAACAATTTTCCCTGGGAAATTAAAACCAAGATTCTTTCAAATTCACAGAGGATTGAGACCAGTGTCACACGCATCCGATTGAACCGGTTGCTTGTTGTCAATCTGTAGTTTTTCTTTATGATGTGTAGTCATTTTATAACAACTTACAGGGTATATATAGCAAGTAAAAGACTCACAGTTAAGTTCTTTGGCCATTTGTTGCCGTTGAAGCTCCGTCGGGTTTTGATCCATGTCAACACTCAGGCCAAAACCCTCTCTGCAACACAAGAGAGGTTGAGAAATGTACAAAGCTGCGTATGTGTGTGTAAATCATTCCTACACAAAAGCTGTCATGAGTAAGTCATTATGTATGTTAAAAAAACAAGCATGACATATGCTTAAAAGGAAGATATTTTCTGCTCTCCTTCACGTTTGTACATTATGTAACTCAACCATTTTCTTTTGTATGTTAAAAAATCCATCTCCTATCTGTCGACCCTGATAGCGTGATTCTTTAGCGAGTTTCCTTCTCCGGTGTGAAGTGTCAAACAATAGAGCAAATATGATGGATTTACATGACAGACATATAAGGAAGTATTTAATATGAATAGTGCCGGAAATATACTCTTGATATTTGTTTAACGTTATAGTTAAAGTTAAAGTATTGTCACACTACTATAATGACAATGATTACATGTCCATCACTACTGAGAGCGGCGTCTGCGTACCTGTTCAGGTCATGTTGTGTCCAGTAGTTATTCTCACTTCCAGCCATTTTGTGGAAGAAATTGTGTTCTTAAAATGCACTTAGGCCTGTTTAGTATCTGAACACAAGTCAGCTCCGTCAAACCCATCATCGCTTCATTCTAGCCAGTAGAAAGCTGTCGGATGACAAAACAGAAAATTCAGTATTAGAGGATTCACCTGCTCATTTCCATGAGTAAGAGTACAAGTGTTCATTCCCGTTTAGTCGTAGCAGATGCGTCAGGAGGGAATTAGGCTTTAACCACTTCTACATTTGGCTTTTGCATTACATCACTCCTTTCATTTGTTCCGGTCACACCTCCATAAGTGTGAACAGGGCATATAAACAGTGCACATCTGGAGCGCAACCAGAGCACGCACTCGTCCTACCAGGCAGGCGAAAGATCAGGTAGACTTTCTTTAACAAATATTTACTGGCTGGTAACACAAACACATATATTATCTGTGGATGAATCATTATACTAACAATACAGCACATCCCTGTTGTGTTAACTGCAGTAACACAAGCCTGGTCAAATACTTTGGTCTGCTCGGGCAGCTGCCATGTGCATCTCTCTGTGATTTCACCTGAAATCCATTTGTCTGATGAGCAGGCTATTGCGCAACCTCTGGGTCAGATGTGGGAGGGCAGCAGGACTCCGCGCCCTCCTCCTTCTCTGCGACCATGAAACCCTGCAGTATCCGCCCTTACAACAGGCACTAATTGTGCAGCATTCCTACAATACTGCATGACAGACTCCACCGCCGAGACACACGCACAATATCAGCAATTTCCTGAAATATGTCACGATCTGCAGAGTGATGTTACATTTTTTATTGAATTTTAAAAGCTAAAAAAAAAGACCTGTCACAAACACTGAATGATTTGAGAGCTTTACTCACAAGGTCAAGGGTCAAAGATTTTGTTTAAGAGACCATTTGGTTTAAAACCGAGGGATACCCCTGGGTCAGCGACACTCGACCCCGTTGCACAGTCAACACGCAAAGTATTCATTACCTTACAGAATCCAGCAGGGGTGCTGCTCAAAACCTCAAAGTCCGGTGGCCCTTTGTCAATTGTCATACACAGTTACATAAGGGACATTTAGCACCCGGCATTCAACCCGTCCTAAGCACGTCTTGCTTAACATTCATAAAATTGAAATGCTTGAAATCACAGTAAACCGCTGTATTTCAAAATGAAATACAAACACTGAAAAGAAAATACACTATAAACGTATGCTCTTGCTTCTGGAATTGAACCATGCAGCAGTTCTCCAGCAAACCACTAATCTGTTACCTCCGTCCTCCCTCTTACTCGCCCGGAAGGCGGCTCGGGTCTCAATTTTTACTATGACATTCTTCAAAGTCCTGCTCTGTTTCATGTCGCCAACGTGCCTGCGGTCCACGTGGGACGCAAAACGATGCAGCGCATGCATAATGCAACACAAAACCCACCACAAACAAAACAGTGACCCATGGCTTCGTTTGAATATTCATGTTGTCCTTAAAACAACCGACTGTTGCGTCATTTCCGCCAGTGATCCTCGGAGATGGAAGACGCTGAACAATTATGAATTCTACCGGCGAGTACTCAGTGTCCATGAATGGAGCCACTCTCAGGCATGAATGGGGCTTTGTGTCACTTTGGTGCGCAGTGAAGCAAGCCTGAAAATACAAGCGAACTCTCCCATGAGGTTAGAGCCGAGGACACGCCATGGAGACAGGCTGACAGGGCCAAGGTATGGGCCTGTCCCACACACTGTTTGACTGGCACTGGCCAGACCCCGAAGAACAATTTGTCCATGTCATGCAGGAGCCTGGATGTGCCGTCTTTAGCTCACTGCTTTCAGGCAATAGGCCATTCACCGACTGGACCTTTACAGATAACTTAATTTATGTGCTGGGATAAAGTATGTGCTTTACATCACCTGATATAGCTTTTGTTAATTCTGCTGGCCAAGTTACACTTACGCTTAGTAGGCTGGACAGATATCTCACCAAATGCTTCCAATGGAGCGGAATACAGAGAAATAACTGAAGATGTTACTTCAGTTTCTCAGCAGAAGCTTTTGCAGCCTAGATGAAAGTGTATTTAATCAAATAATGAAAATAAAAAAACGTGTTTTTTTTAAAGAAAATATTTAAATTGGTGACTGGGACCTTCATAAAGTTTTATAGAAAGAGGATTATAATATTGTTTAATAGTTTAGCAACAACCACACTTACAGACTCGATATGTATTGGTTTGTAGATGGGTCATATGTAAGAGGCCTATGTAAACAACTAAATGGGTATTTAATCTTTTCATTCCTAGATAAATAGCACAGCACGCCTGGCCAATATACGCTTCTCACTGAAATTACCAATACACAATACACAATATACAATATACACGTTCTGACAGAAAGGCCTTTTTTCAGGTAATATCTTTGAATTCTTATAGTTGATATTGTTTAGCAGTTTGTTAGGCTGTGACACTGTACTGATTATTAATAGCTATACTTAGCAGAAAAGACAAATACAACAGAGATGATCCTCAATAATTACTAATCACAATATATATTCTATAGTTCATTTATATGGATCAATATAGATACGCTATCCAGTTACCGCACAAGCATATACGTGCGCGCGCGTGTGTGTGTGATCACTAGAATTGAAATGAAAACGTAATTAATGTGTTAATTCGTTGGCCGTGACGTCAGCGCCCTCTAGCGGGCGCGCGGTGAGGGGCCGCGCCGGTCGGGACTCCCTCGTCCCCAGATGGGATTTCATCAAAAACGAAGACAAACAAACCACGACGGAAGAGACGAGTCGGTCACACAGTTCACAGGGAAACAGCGACGCGGTCCCGGCGGCTCATACGATCCGATCAGCGGGCTCAAAGACAGCCGCGGGTTACCAAGTGTAAGTGGTGTTAAAAGTCCGGTTCGTATCAAGTCACTTTTCGGGAGGAAAGTCTTACCATCAAAACGGCGTTCGCGCATCGCGGGAGGCCTGGTCGGTGGACCTGTTCCTGGTCAGCGTGGTGAGATCGCTCGGCTGCTTCGGGTCGTGTCTCTCGGTCCCAAACTGAACCATGTGCGATGTCCCTCCTTTGTCAACATCCCCGGGAGGAGGTGAAACTCGTTCGGTCCGCGTGACGCGCGTTTCCACATCTCCTTATAAATCCTTCCAGCCCCCCGACAACCTCGCCGAGACTCCTCCCAGCAGCGAGCGCCTTAAAGGGGGGAGAGAACAGCGCGCTTCACCAAGAAAACATCAGGCAACATCACAAGGAAGAGTATAGTTTACGGCTTTATAGACCAGAAGAAGCGGAAAATAACTATGTGTGTAAGATGGTACATTGTATAATAATAATTATTTGTAATGCTATGAAGCATTTAAATCCGTTAAAGGTTCTTACCAGCTCCAATATTAAAATGCTGCTTGTACATCATCAAGCACCATCACAGAAATACACCAGCAACACTTTGATTTGATTTGCTGCGATGTTTTTGCTCAACATCCAGGATTGTGAATGGAGTTTAGCATCTGAAAATATCCTCCGCCGCTGTAAAATAGAGGAGTTGTCAGTCTGATTGTTTTCCAGTTCAAAACATGGGCCAGATAGACCCCAAAAACGCAGACAGAAACCCACTACAGGTGCAGCTGTTCTCGTGTTAGTCCTCAGTTCCTCCTCATTTCCAGTTTTGGAAATCTACAATAGACATTATAGACGTTACTACGTCAAGTCTGTAAACATCACAAAATGGTAATATTATTGAGGGGTTTCAGTAGAATTACCATTCCATTTTTCCTTGAAACATGCATGTTCATTAATCTGACAGTCAGAATTACAGTTTTGGAACAAAGTGTTGGAGCTAAAAGTCAGTCAGACAATATGATTGTATCTGCCTCATGTGCTGCCTGTTAGGGAAGCTGCTTTTCATAGGGCAGTAAACAGTTTAGGACTGACCTGTGTGGGAGTCATTGAGTGTGTGGGTGGCTTTTGCCGTGAGCACAAAATACAATTTGATAGAGAAGAACACGTACAGGATTGGCTGCCCAGTTAGGGTGGAAAAGACAAACACAACAATTAAAAACATAAATTCAATACTATTGAATGTTCCACAAGTCTATTTGACTTTATTAAAAAAGCTTAGTAGCCTAACTAACTAGGTTTTGTTACAGGTATAGTGGAATTGGACTTGGATGTCACACAGGAGAGCACTGTGTTTGTTCTCACCACGGCTGAGAGGCTGGAGGACAATACGGGACAATACGGGAGGCCATTTACTGGAAAACCGAGGAAAGTGAGTGCGCGTCATTCTGTCCAGAACACACAATGATCCTGCGGTCTTCCTCCAAACTGCTACATGATATTTTTACTGTCGTAAAGGTCCAAATAAATCGTCAGGCAAACACACACATTCAATTTTGTAAAGTGCTGAATAAAATAATCTCACCATAAAAATAGATGCCAAATGACCCCGTGACCTCCCCTCCTTCTATCCTAGTGTTACATTTTCCCACTGTTTTAATACTCCATTAAAGTCCTTCTAGGGCTTCATATATGGAATAAGGAGTGCCTTATACCTATATACCTACCCGTAAATTACAAACCCACAAAATAAATACACCACGTGCACGTCTATTGCTGCAATCAAACTGTCCCTCTTCCACCAAGATTTGTTTGCTCAACGGGATACTCATGCTTTTTTAGCAAATACGCCATTTGGTCCACTTCCTGTGGTGCAATTCAAGAACTGATATCCCAAGCAATCCCAGTGTGACTTAAAGGTGACGCTTCGCCCAACAAATGTAAGGCTTTGTCTTTGAAAGTTGATGGTGCATAACGTATGAATAACGTCAATCCCTTTGAAGGTCTTGGTGACTCCAGGTTCTGTTCTGTCGCGTAGAGCTGAAGCGGAGCCGTGCACATTTAAACTTTTTGCCGCCGGCACATCGTCTGTAGTGTTGCTCCGGGGGCCTCCGTGGGCGCTCGTGGTGACCCAGGATGCTCAAAGCTGTGGGGGTTGTTCTCGGGGTGGGCTCGTCTCCCACAGGGGAGGTCAAGTCATTTCCTGCTTTGAGAGGCCTCCGTCCCTCACAGCTGTCAGTGCAGTCAGAAGCCTGGCTCCCACATCTGTAACAACCCCCCCCTACCTCTCCCGCCCCTTCAAAGATGTGATGGATCGCTCTGAAGGAACTCCCTCATGCTGCTGCAAAATTAAAGACAGATCATCAAAGCTAAACTTTTTATGAGTTCAATTCCATTGAAGACAAGAAACATTTGGTAGAAGCTGATAAAAACACGTAAAATATGAAGCTGGGAAAGACGAAAGCAGAAAACCCCGGAAATGAAACATTTCTCAGAAGATGAACGTCTGACCACTACTTAACAACGTCTCAAGCTGGAATAGGAAAAAAAAGTAAGGTGTTAACATACGTGTTCTATGGTAAATGCATTTGTGTAGGTTGATGTGCTGACATGGTAACACGGGGAATTCTCTTATAGAGTAACCAGCTGTGTACAAACATGTAATAGTAATTAGAGCCCCGTTACAGACTGCAGACACACAAGCCTGCTGCTGTTTTCAGTCACAATCCCCCTTCTCTTAAGTTCAAGTCTCACATTCCTTTTAGTTGTCAAAGGTTGTGACAATTAAGATGAATTAGATGTGAACTTTGAAGAGAGACTATTACAGCAATCTGTCTCTGTTATAGCTGTTATATGTGAAAATGTGTCAAACGTGTCCAGTTCTGCAGTATATCAGTAAAGTCTGTGGTCAGGCGACAGAGCGGAAACAGCGGCCATCGTCATACGGCTCCGGAATGACTAAGAAGTAATCTTAGTTCTCATGGAAAATAATAAACTTCTTTGTTAACACCCACTACTTCCTTCAGCCCGACAAGTAACAGTCATACGGAGATTTACGTCGGTATATTTGAAGTAGTTTTAGGAGTAAGGGATAAATAGGTTTAGATAAGTTCTGAACCAGTAACACTCAGTCAGACTTTCATCACAGCTGTGAGTTTTGTGTGATTTCAAAAACACGGCCTTCTTTTAATCTTTTTTAACTTGACGGATCTGCGGTTGGTTCTGACCAGTTGGAGGCGTCAGGGAGGATTCGGGCTCCTCAAATGTCTGAGTGGGCTCCGCATCACGGCCTTCGACCTCGTCCTGTGAGGACACGGCTCAGTTATTCAAGAACCAACAGCCAGCTGGACTACGAGCAGGATGGACCCGAAGAACGATGCTTGTGCTGCCTTTGATTGTTGGGTCGTCCAGGAACTGCACCAAAAGAAAACACTCTCTGTGAAAGCTATTGTGATCAGATGTTAAACTGATTGGTAGAAATTATACAAATAGCATTACAGGCTGCCAGTGTGCGCTGTGAACAAACTGATGGACTACAGGAAAACGCACAAGCGCACACCAGCACTCAGCTTTAGGTGAAGTGGCGCTAAATTCATAAAGGTCCAGAGATCTAACTGCTCTTTTCCCCCCAGGCTAACAACAACAACAACAAAAAACAGATCAGTCAATGGGCAGCGAGGGGAAGTGGCAAAGATTGCAGTGATTTAATCCCTGTGACATCTGATTTCACGGTGACAGTCTCAATGAATAGCAGAGACTCAAGCTTGAAAAGAGTGATTCTTTGCGCAGGATGCAGCACTGCAGGCCGGGGAAGCTTCCCTTCCTGTGATTTCAGGCCTCAGTGTGGGCAGAGGGTGTCCACGGGCCCAGCAGGAGGCCTTCTGCACCCCTGTGAAGTTGGTCTCTGGTTCATTATAAAATTATGCTGAAGTGAGGACGGAGAAATGTAAAAACATGGCAAAACATGTTATTTGTTTGCACGAGGTAGTGACAGAAAGACATGTCAATATTTGCTTGTTTACACAGTGGTCACAGCTTGTTCTGAGGGCAAAGTCTTTTTGAACCACCACACGACAAACAGAGGCATCTTTCCGGCGGGCAACGGGAAATAGCCGAGTTTGGTAATGTTGTTGTTCCACCGCTGGTTAGTTCACCACGTGCACGTCCACCTCACGGCTGCTATTGGAATGATCGGGACCAGCTGTGTTCTGACAGTTTACACGTTTCTTCAGCCAACCTTGGTACGGTGTCCGCTAAAAGTGCCTCGCTTCGCAACATAGCTCAGAGTTCCGAGGCATGACAGCGTCAATCTTTCTCTCTCCCTCACTTTATCTCTCCTCTCACTCCCACCCTGCTCACGTAGCTTACTCCTGTTCCATCATTTCCTGTTGAGTCACCGGCGGAGTCAGACCGCTCCATGTTTCACAGTTTATTGCTCCCTTCCTCGCTCTCCCCCGCCATCCTGGTCGTAGATGTCTCAGGGTTCATCAGAATGAGCCAGTGTGGCATTGTAAAAGTCCTCCGGCGGACAAGTCCCCAAGGAGGCAAAGCAGATGTGCGAGTCTCTTCCTGGCAACGCAACACAATGCGGCAAATGAATCGGGGGATTAGGGGATTATCTGCACTTCTAACTTCAATGCGATCTGCCAACTGTGTTGATTTATCTCATTGGAAAATCTTTCCTTATTGCTACAGGCTATTTGAAGCGCTGCTAGGAAGTGATGCTGTAGTGAGGTAGGGCTCTGCGTAAACGCAGGCTGTGCTCGCCTGAGTGTGTGAGGGTAGGTTGAGGGCAGGGCTCACAGAAACGAAAGGGCTCTGTGGTGGACTGGTTGAGTCATTCAAAAATGCAGCTGCTGACTCAGTTTGCAAACTTGTCTCCAAGAGCACGTCGCCAGTCTTTCTGGCGTATTGTGCGTGTCAGTCGGATCTGTACGTGTCACGCCTCCAGATCGATCTTTTTAACATTGAGAAAAAAAAGAAACAATACTCTGGATGTTAACATGAATTATTTGGCCTTCATTCTGTAAAACGCTATATAATCGTGGTAGGTTCAGAAAGCACTCAAAAATAGAAAACGAAGCATTGCCTGAAGGAGTGCCGTAATCCCATCCTGGCACCAGGTCAAAAGTTTCTGTGATTCAATCCTTTCGTCATGTGGACAGTTTTCTTTACACACCCTTCTTACCACAGTAGTCTTACAACTGTGTCAGTCCAACCATCAACGCAAGGTGATCCATCTGGTAGAATGGACTCTGGGACACACTCTAGAATTAGTCACCCTGGATATGTTGCAAGGTCCATAAATGGTGTGGCGTTGTTGACATTATTACGTTCAGAGGTTAATTAAGAAGGACACCTCCCTCCATGATGGAATGTGATTTACTGACAATTGCAGAGCTGTTTTACCGGAGTGTGTTGCAAATGAGTAATGCTGCATACTAAGAAATACTTAGCAAACAGTAAAAACCAGCATTACTTACTTGTTTTATTGATATAACAATACAACAACAATAAAGGTTGTAAAAAATAAAAATTGATAAAGAACACAGTAACGGGCCAAAGCCATGAACAATTATTTTAATGCCAATGTCAATAAGAATCTCGTCATCTGACATTACTCGACTTGGGTCGATTGTACTGTTAAACTGTCCCAATAGTATCATACATATTATGGTTATAAAACAGCATTTTTCATTTAAAGTTAATTAATAGTCATTTAATTTGTATATTTAATTTATTTAGACTAGCTAACGTTAGCAGCTACCGTTGTACTGGAATATGTAGCGTTAGCTAGCTGCTCTATGAGTTTTATCAGACCGCCAGCTAAATGTAAGTGGTATTACATACCTAGTCAACATAACATGTATAAGAATGTATTGATACGTAGCGGATTTCTTCTGAATAACTCAAATTTCACTATAGAGCGAATGTTAACACAGCCAAAGTAACAAATTAACGTTAACATCAGCGTATGTTAACTACTGTTAGCTAACGCTAGCAGAGTAACGTCAGTTCAATCCATCAATGTCAGTTGATGGATGGTGTGAACTAGTATTTCTAAAGTTAGTTAAATAAGCTCAACTTTGTTCACTACCAGCTAACGTTAACTTGGTTGTTTCACTGAGCAACTGTCATTTCTCAGAAGATTATGAATTTTAACTTGATTCTTATCTTCAGACTTATGTAAGTTAACTTAACATGCGTCTGCGATCGTCTGCTGCCGGGGGGCAAATTCTCATGCTTCGTTTTTCACACTTAACTCAACATTACATCACACGTAACGTTAAGTTAAGTTAGCCATGGTTGTAGTTTTGTAAAAGCAATGTGATGGGACTTGACCGCTATGTTTAACATAATAAATACCTTAATCAAAAACTGGATTGGGCGGCACAGTGGTGTGGTGGTTAGCACTGTCGCTTCACAGCAAGAAGGTCCTGGGTTCGACTCCGCCTCAGGAATCAGGAATCAAGAAACATTTATTGCCAAAATATATCAAACATACAAGGAATTTGTCTTGGCGGATGGTGCATGACAGTAGACAGTGTAACAATAGACAACAAGACAGCATTGCAAGTAATAAAATAAAGTAAGATGAAATGCTAATGCAATGGGTTAGTAAAAAAAATTGTGAATAAGGCTATGGGTTAGTATAAAACAAGGGAATAAAGTTAAAGTTAAAAATTTAAAATATTTTAAAAAGTTAAAAAATATTAAGCATAAAGTGCACGAACAAGTAACAAAGTGACGAGTGACGACAAAGTGATAAATGACAGTTAAAGTGACATGTGCAGTGTGCAGGGGAGTGACCGGTGGAATGTTATAGTCAGACAGTGGGGGACCGGGCTCTGTTGATGAGCCCGACTGCCGACGGGAAGAAACTGTTTGTGTGGCGGGAGGTCTTAGTCCTGATGGACCTCAGCCTCCTGCCAATTGAAAGGGCACAAACAGTTTATGTCCGGGGTGAGAGGGGTCGGCCACGATCTTTTTAGCTCGCTTCAGAGACCTGGAAGCGAACAAGTCCTGCAGGGACGGCAGATTGCAGCCGATCACCCTCTCTGCAGAGCGGATGACACGCTGCAGCCTGCCCTTGTCCTTGGCTGTGGCTGCAGCGTACCAGATGGTGATGGAGGAGCAGAGGATGGACTCGATGATGGCCGTGTAGAAGTGGATCATCATCGTCTTTGGCAGGTTGAATTTCTTCAGCTGCCTCAGGAAGAACAACCTCTGCTGAGCCTTCTTTGTGATGGAGCTGATGTTCAGCTCCCACTTGAGGTCCTGGGTGATGATGGAGCCCAGGAAACGGAAGGAATCCACCATAGTGACGGGGGAGTCGCACAGGGTGATGGGGGAGGGTGGGGCTCTGTTCCGCCGGAAATCCACAACCATCTCCACTGTCTTTAGAGCGTTGAGCTCCAGGTTGTTGTGGCTGCACCAGGACACCAGATGGTCAGACTCCCACCTGTAGGCGGACTCATCCCCACCAGAGATCAGTCCAATGAGGGTGGTGTCATCCGCAAACTTCAGGAGCTTGACGGACTGGTGACTGGAGGTGCAGCTGTTGGTGTACAGAGAGAAGAGCAGAGGGGAAAGAACGCAGCCTTGGGGGGAACCGGTGCTGATGGTCCGAGAGGCTGAGACATGTTTCCCCAGCTTCACGTGCTGCTTCCTGTCAGACAGGAAGTCTGTGATCCACTTGCAGGTGGAGTCGGGCACGTGCAGCTGGGAGAGTTTGTCCTGTAGCAGAGACGGTATGATGGTGTTGAAGGCAGAGCTGAAGTCCACAAACAGGATCCTGGCGTAGGTTCCTGGAGAGTCCAGATGATGGAGGATGTAGTGGAGGGCCATGTTGACAGCATCGTCCACAGACCTGTTGGCTCTGTAGGCAAACTGCAGGGGGTCCAGGAGGGGGTCGGTGAGGGACTTCAGGTGGGTCAGGACTAGCCGTTCAAAAGACTTCATGACTACAGAGGTCAGGGCGACAGGCCTGTAGTCATTGAGTCCTGTGATCCTGGGCTTCTTGGGAACAGGGATGATGGTGGAGGCCTTGAAGCAGGCTGGTACGTGGCATGTCTCCAGGGAGGTGTTGAAGATGTCAGTGAACACCGGAGACAGCTGGTCAGCACAATGCTTCAGGGTGTGAGGGGAAGCGGAGTGGCCTTTCTGTGTGGAGTCTGCATGTTCTCCCTGTGTCTGCGTGGGTTCTCTCCGGGTCCTCACCATTCCCAAAGCTAGAGAGTTTTGGGGAATAGTATTTTGATATTGTAAACGGATACTGTGTATTATCTCATCCAGGAGCTGGATGCCGATCACAAGAAAATGTTGAATTTCAGGACTAAATGCAATGAGGCTTTCCACGCCGTGTAAATCGTTCTGCAGCTCTCTAAATGTAGTTTAATTTCCTATGACCCACTGTGCATAATTGTTAGGTCTGAGTGCAGGTTTCTAATGTTATTATGTCAAGTAAGTTAAGAAAATGATCTTATTTTGATAGTCACTAAGATGATTCGGGTAAAGCAGTCACACTTCTATTCAGCTGAGCACGCTCTCTTAGTTTTATTAGCAACCTTTCTTAAATGTATCTATATCTTATGGCCTAATGGAGGGACATCATCAAGTGAAAACCACCTAGGAATGCATAAGCGCAGACTTGATTCAGCCAACTTATATTTTCTATAGCTAACTATAGAAGCCATAGCTATCTTAGATGTGTTTACAATAAAGTGGATGGATAGATAGTTACCTTATTATCCTGCATGATGGATGTCGTCTTTATGTTTATTATTAAAGGAAAAAATTACAGACTAAAATATATATGTATAATGTACTGAAGCACTACATCCACTGTGTATAACTTTTTGTTTGTCTATGTCTAAATCTATTATTTCTTTAACTTTGAGGTTTTCCTTGGTAGAAAGGCGTTTGTTCGCAACAACCAAGACACCGACCACAGAAAAGGTGGCTATTAATCTCGTGCTTTGAACACATGATTAGTTTTAGCACTTACTCTCCTGTGACCAAACAGTGTCACGCATTTGACGTGTGTCAAAATATTATTTCGTTTCAGAGTACAAAGTTCTTTCATCCTGATGTTCCGATAGACTTTAGCATTATTTCAATGGCTGCTAGACCAGAGCTTGAAGCTAGTATTTGGGAATTTTCTTGTCATAAATTATTGACTGTTTTACACTACAAATCACTGTCTCTCCATGTGTTTATGTTCTCACCACGTGTAGGAGTGACACCTTGTGTTTGAAAGATGTCACTGCTTGACTAGTTAAATCCTGACAGAGGAGAAAAAAACAGAATTTGGGGTTCAATAAACTAAGACTGCACAGGGAACATCGTTCCTTATAGACAGCAAGTTGGCCACACAAGTCCCCTATTGGCATGATAGACGAGTTAAGGAGCTCGAGGTGTATACGTTTACCTTCATTTGTCCCCACAGTGAAGCACAAGCAACTAGAGTCTATAAGGAATCGGCACCGGGCTACTTTGAGGAAGCTATCAAAAAGATCCTCACAAAAACCAAAGAGGTCAACCTGGAAGAACTGGTCAGGAACTTTATAGATAGTAAGTCCCAATTGAAAACCAGTGAGGCGACGGCAGTTTGGCATTGTCATTGGCAATCAAAATCAAACATGATTTCCATTAGTGGAGGAGCAGAAAAACAGGCTGCTGAATTTTGTCAACTATCAACACACTGAAGAAGAGGCCATGCAGAGGAAGATCTCCCAGGTTGGTGTGTTGGTTGGAGAAGAGAGGGAGATAAAGAAGAGGAAAATGTTATTGTGACTGGTGTTTGTTTTTCATTATGTCTCTGACTGAAAGGCCTTTGTGGCTGAGGAGCAGCGTGACGCACTTTGGAAGAAAGCTTCCGTCGAGCAAGAGACAGCTGAGCAACATCTGGCAGGTTATCGACAGCGTGTTGAGTTCATTGAAATGCTCCTGGACCAGCTCAATGAAGGTACAGCTAAGGACAGACCTGCATGCCATCCTTTTGAATGGCAGCAACAGAAACATGGCAAACTGTATGACAGGGTTCAGACATTTGCACAGTCAAGAACGTAGACATGACTGGAATAATTATTCCTTTGTTCACCTCCCTTTCAATTCGATCTTTTCCTGTTAAAGTTGTTTTTTTAAATTCCGATCCAGAATTCTACGTAATAACATCAGTCTTGTAGAAATATTGTCACTGTTTATATATCTCACAACCGCTCTTGCAGGTGTTGAATCCTTGCTTCGGATCAGCGGTGACGGCTCTGGGACCAGCGAGCAGTTGGGCTCCTCTGACGGAGTCCAAAAGGAAAACACCGTGGAGTACCTGATAAGGGTGGAGAAGAGAGTCAGCGAGCCTCTGCACTCTCATTCACTCCCAGGAAAGCCTCTACCCGTGGGTACGTGGATATGAAATACTTGAGAGACATGAGAGAGCGGAGACACTGTCACAAGAGCCAGTACACACCAACATCTGTTGAGAGCGTTCAGCCAGCCACTGTCGCGTGTTGGACCTCTTCGTGAAGCAGATCCCTCTGGCCCAAAAGTAAATAGATGGTTGTATTAAAATCAAAGGAGGTTTATTATTAACAAAAAAAAGTGAAACTAGTATTCGATCGAATGGAGGCCCGATGTGTTTCACCCAACAGACTGATACAGTCAGCCGTAAAGTTTCCCACAAGAGGTCTGGCGATTTCCAGAAATCTCCGGGCTATGCGCTGCCTTCAAGTCCTCCTTCTTTCCACTTGTCCTTTTTCGTCAGCCCGTCCCTGTTTAAACCACACACCCTACCTGACTTCCTGTTCTCTGCCCGTCATCAACCCGCTCCACTATTGCGCAACAGCAGCGATGGCCCTCCCCCGCGCTCCCAGCTCAGGCTCACGCTGAAAGGCAGTTTATGGCTACTTGGAATGCTTTTACGATTTTGTTTCTTCACTCTACAACTGCATGTTCTGCTCATCCGCTGACTCTGAGCCCTGTGAAACAGTGTAAAGGCCATGGAGGTCATTTGGTAACGTGATATCGGAGAGAGGAAATTGTAAATGGAACATGGGGGACAGAAACTGATGGAAATGGCTGTTTCTGTTAATAAACGTTCTCCTCTCCAGGACATTGACAGTCTCACTACCATCGCTGAGCAGCTTCTGGGGACGTCGCCCCCAGCTGACCACCAACCAACTGCTGCTGGGATGCCTGCACCACTGTAGGTTTAAAAGATCACCATTAAATATCTTGTTAAGTGTGATGGTCTTAAAAGATCAATGATGTAAAATAATCAGTCACGGTTGGAGTGTTGACGATACCATAATCATTATTATACTTGTCAGCTTCCCTGCTGATGTACACTTGGAATAAAAATGCTCATATTGATTGACATGAATTATCTCTGTGAAGCTTCAGCGATGACCCGGACTTGGTGGAGTCATTACTGATTGATGCAAAGGAGCCAGTGAGCAGAGAGGACCTCCTGACACTGGTCCAAAAGAGGGTGAGCGTTACTGAAAGGATTTCTCAATTGGATTCAAAATGAAGAAATCAAAATATGTATCTGGTCAGTTCAAGTGGTTGATTACAGCACTGGTGTGAGGAGTGTCTGGTGGCCTACATGCAGATGATCAACCCTGCCCGTGTTTACGCTACAGCAGCGCTGGGCCATCAAGGCCAGCTAAGCCAAATCGTCATTCTATATCTTCTCATCATCTCATTAGCTTATTTCATTAGTTGTATTATACGCCCCTGCAGATACGACTAAAAGGAGGTTTTGCATTTTCAGAGGAGGAGGAAGACGGTCAGACTGACCTGAGGTCGGCAGTCGATGCGGCTCCTTGGAGCCGCCATAAACTTCTGCAAACTGAGCCTCCGGAAACAAGTTTGTGCTGAGCTTTAACTTTCTAATCTCTGTATGGGTTTAGATGACGAGGCGCTTCAATGTGAGAGTTATTATAGAGGCAATCCCCGCTTGATTTTTATGTGCATTTGTTCTCAGTCAGTAGTCGTTACAAATTTGATATATATATATAATCAAGTGAGCGTTGTTCAAGGGGCTGTTCAGCGAGTTCTCAGCTGGCAACAAACATTCATGCATGTCCTGAGATCAATTCTGCATAAATCATAAATCATATGACAACTTTACATGAACTCGACTTAATCAAATGGTAACAATATGACATGCTTAACAACAAATGATCAGATTCTTGGCTAAGCACTTCACATTGAAAAACCTAACCGGTTCATTCACTCATCCCATTTCACCTCACTCATTCACACAAAACCAACTAACTACACACAAATAAAATCTGAGCAGTACTAAGTCAGCCTCTTTGCACTCCACGTTTTGGTCCTTGTTTGATTGGTTTAAAGATCACAGCTATAAACATGAAATTCACATTAAGACATTCGGTACCATAATTACTGATTCTAATAAAAACATGCTCATTTTGGTTAAACTCTAGCACAGAAATCTGAACATTGGATAAAGCTACATGAATTTCTTCTTTCATTTTGTTGACATAAGGTTTGTAAGAGCAAATTGTGGATCTCTCTTTTTCCCTGTTCCCTTCATTTTGTGTTGTTTTGACCCTACAGTCGATAATGTTGAATACTTCACTAACTGATACCACCAGTTGATTACTTACATTCAGATAATCCTGGTTGACATTTAAATATGGAAATTCAATTTATTTGTAAAATAAAAAGTGTAGTATAATAAACGCTTAAATGTGTATTTTGGAAAGCGTCTTCCTCAGTGAACTTGTGCCACGCCTCATTGCAGTGTTTGACTGTGGAGGTTTAGATCGTTTTAATGTCAACGTGTTTGTCAGTCATCCGTCTTTTGCCGATGTCCCCGCAGTGCACCACCCTGCTCTCCAGTCGAGATCGCTCAGCTTCAAACACCAGCAAATGGCTCAGCAGTGTCTCTTCAGGACCCGAGCGGATGTGGGATGGATCGTTGTTCTGCACCGAAAAGAACAAACGCACACGTCAGCCATCACAGTTCACCTTCTGTACCTAAATGTAATGTTGGTGCCTCTTCCACAGGTGCTGGAAGAGACAAAGTAGTTAATATATAGTAATTAAGGTGGCAAACAACTGCACGTGCCTGGTCATGTGTCAATAAAAGGCAAAGATTCAAATCAACACTGTTCATGAAAAGGAAAGTATTCATAAGCACTTACAGCCACGGCAGAAATGAAGGCAGCCATTAGGTGGTAGTCTGCTCCACCATGTCCACTCATGCCAAAGACCTTGGGGGAGTCATTGTGGGCCTTGTGCTTTGTGGATCGTTGGCTCAGAAAGTCAAACACGTGCACCTCATGACCGTCACATGACAGCTCCCCCTGCAGAGACACAGTTCAATACGTTGGCATCTCGACCCGTACCTCACAATGTCATTGTGTTCGCCAATGAAATGCTCTTTTTCTAATTTGGTGAACACACCTTGTAGATAATTGGATTTTGTCAGAACACTTCCCTGAGGACTGAAAGCTTTTTCTCAGAGCAGCATATTAACTAACGTCTGTAATTCTGGAATAGCCTCTTAAACAATCACTTATTGGTATATTTTGTGGGTGTCCACTTCCTTTGGCAATACAGTTCAACACCACTTTGATTTTTGAATTATCACCGCTGTATGTCTACAACGTACTGAGAATCACTTCTATTTCTGTGAGCCAGTTAGCTGATTGAGCTTTTTCTCCCACTAGCTTTTTTATTATCATTTCTTCATCTTTCGATCTTTTGTTTCGGCGATGCACGATCCGCTACCTTGCTGCCGTAGATAGTTGTTTTCCGCTTGCAGATCTCCTCAGTGAACGCCACCATGGAAAAGGCCGCCGTCAGACCCCCTTCAAACTCCATGTTGACAACCTAGGAGAAACCAAACAGACTAACTGGGCGAGAGAAGGATTGAAGAGCGCGTCGTGACAATACCAGTGTCTTCTAACCTGGTTACTGCAGACGTCGTTGTCACACTCGTAGACACAGCGGCCATAGGGTCCGGTCCTCAAGGCTTCAGTTACTCCCTCGATGTCCGGGAGCGAGTTTGGACATATGACCGATACAGGCCAGCCAGTGTGGCCCTAGCACACACACACACACACACACACACACACACACACACACACACAGAAATGATATATGAAATCATGTATTGGGAGCTGATAATTGTTTCAATAATGCGTTGCAATGTCAACCTGTTTCACTCTATTCAAGTAGATTTTGGATGCCGAGTATGGACAGTCTCCTTCAATCGAACAGTCCAGACAGCGACTTCCGGCACCTGTCGGCTGACAAAGAATGCTCTCCTGTCTCATATTTCATTTTCACGCTTAGCGTACAAAATGTCAGTTTGGTAACTTCTCTTTATTAGGCGGCCACGAACCTTGTTTTCTTTTCCAAAGTGGCTGACGGATCCAAATGACGACACTTTCACACACCTGCCGAGTACGTTCAGCAAAGTTAGTTATCGTTAAAAAAAACACACAAACAAGCTGACAGGAAACCGCCTCGTCGGCCTGCAAACACACAGACGGGGGTCCAACTAAGGTGTGACCTTAACTCTGAGCATCAGACCAGCTTGGAGTTGCTCGTTGATGCTTGATGGTTCACCTGCGCGGTCCGGCCCAGTGGTGTATGAGGTCGATGTCGTGGCACGATTTAGCCAGAAGAGCAAAAGAACTCTCTGCTTCATTCCTCCAGTTCCCTCGAACGAACGAGTGAGCAAAGTGGTAGAACCCAACCTGCAAGGAGAGGTCGACGAGACAAATCTGTAAGCCTCCATTTAACACATAAATGGAATTTTTTTAAAGACAAGAAAAATAAACACCCATGTCTGTTTAATGCGCGTATTACATGACTTTACATCCATTGGTTGAATGAAGTGTGCTTCACGGAGCTTAAGCAGTTGTTAGTTGGCTGATTGTGATGTTTTGTATGGTGGGTTTGGCTGAAACGGAACTACTCGTACACACACTGCTGCGTATCTCTGCATGGAGCTGTGTCTTGTACAACAACATGATTTACAAGCCACTTGCTGTCAAGTACAGGAGGACTTATTCAAGACAAGTACTCATAAGTGTCTATTTGCATTATTACCGGCTCGAGGTGCTGAATGTGCATCACGTCACCTATGACTCCGGCATCTATCAGTTCCTAGAAACAAAACAAAAAACAAAGTTAATTCTCACTTTAAATTGCGTGATTTTCTTCACCATCTGTCCCTGTGTGAGACAACATTTTGTCTGTTCTGTCATTGAACAATTAACGTATCTCTTCTTATTAAAAAACGTATCAACTCAATTACAGCTTTACTTTTTTTTTTTTTTTTAAAAAGGTACAAAAATTGAAAACTGTGATCCATTCTTTCCTGGGGGAGAAAACTGTCAGATGTTTTCATGTTCGTAAAGTATGAGGGACAAAGTTCACCTTTATCTTGTGGATGAGTGGATCGTAGCGGAGAACGTGACCCACGGAGAGCATCGCGCCACTCTGAGTACAAGCCTCCACAATCGCTGTGCAGTCTTCAGCCGTAGTCTAAAGTCACATGATCACGTGTAGGTGGAGGGGAGGCACGAGTGTCACACAAATGCAATCACAGAAGAGGGAGAGACGGATGTTGTTGACACATAGTATCATTTCCAAGGTTTGTGAGTTGGTTGTAAATGGAATCGGAAATGTGAGGAAAAATAACCACCATGTTTTTTTAATAATTAAAAAAAGACAAACTAATGAGTCAAATTACTGTTGAAATCAATCTGTAGGATCCTTTGAGCCGTTGTCAATGTTAAAACTCTGTGTTATAACGGTTTAGGGTTATTTATAAAACACTTACTGCCATTGGTTTCTCCAGCAGAATATGGTAGCCCTTCTGTGCAAAGGCCACCGCAGGTTCCTAGGGATCAATACCTAGTTTAATAGAATAACTAGCCAAAGAACAGTGAATACGTTTATATTTCAGACAGATGATGAGGTGAGAGATACACATACTTTTAAAATATATAAAAATATATGTTTACCTTATGAAGGCGGTCTGGAGTACAGATTAAAACGGCATCTGCAAACTTCTCTCTTTCAACTATAGTGTGCCAGTCTAGTTTAAAGATAAATCCATTCAATGAGACAGTATGAGGCAGACAATGTCATACAAGTAAATGCATTGTTTTCATTTAATGCTCACCTTCAAATACGTTTTCATCTAAAATGTTGTGTTGCTGTTGAAGTTTAGTGCGAGCAAATTTCCTTGGATCGGCAACTCCAACAACCTAAAAAGAGGAAGCTGACAACTTAATGCCCAACTAGTACAAGTATGCAGATTACTTACTTAAATTAAGTAGCAATAAAATAGAATAACTCCAAGCAAAAGGTACGATATTGAATTTTAAATAAGACTTGATTATGATCCAAACATATATGCCATTATATTGTTTGATCACATGGTTTTGATTGTGTTTTTTATAGTTTTATATTGTACATGTTTCTTTAATATTTAGTATTATCTCATCTTTGGCTCGCAGGGATCTCATGGTGCAATATTTTTGTTTATCAATCCACAATATTGGTTTGTTTTTGACAGGAACGAGCAGCCGAGCAACCTCTCCTCCGCTGACCTTAACGCGATCAGGGTGGATGGACGCAAACTGGGAGTAGATCTCTCCTCGACATCCAGCTCCCACCACGATCACACGGACGGGGGAAGTCATTCTGGCATCCTGGGAACTTTAACACAAACCGAAGCGTGAAGTTAAGCTATTAAACACTCATCATTTCACCCGCTCTACAATTAAACACCACACTTCCTAATGCATTTAAATCTAACTCATCTATCGCGGTGCACGGCGGATTAGTTGCCATTCGAAAGTGAACTAAATAAACAATGTCAAAACATATGGATCCGTTCAAATGCGGTAATTAACAGATATACAATACAGCGCGTGACGACAGGAAGCTACCGCTCGGGTGACGTCATCATCAGTACCTGCTTTGTCCCATGAAGCTTTCCAAACCTTCTGTTTGTCTCGCGCGTCGGTCCGATTGTGTCTGAATAAAAAAATCACATCAGTACGCGACGTGTTCGACGTCCGCGCTGAAGCGCACTTCTTCGAACAAAAATAAGAGGCCAGGTGACTTAAAGGAGCGTAGCGCCCCCTGGTGAGTGCGCGATGCCCTCTGCTGCGTTCAGTGCTCCTCGTAAACTACCATTTCCTCTTGTAAACGGTGTTAAAGAGAAACAAATACACTCAAATGTTGAACTCACGTGCCTGGAGGTTAAACGTGTACGTTTATATAATATCCCGAAGTTCGAAGCAGCTTGATTTTGTGTTTTAAAGTTTCCTCACAGTCAACGACCATTACCAACAGCATCACTTTAATTAAATATTCGTAGTGCTACAGTATTTTCATATAGTTACAGGTTATGATGTATTTTGATATATTTAATATTTTGTTTGTTTTTATGTTCTTCGTCTGTCAGTTGGAAATTGTATTATGATAGCGTTACATGTAAAGGGTTTTACACTACTGAATCTATATTAAGGTTATTTACATGTTAGCTAGGCAGTCGTCTACCCGAGTAGCTGCTGAAATAGCTAAATATGCAGATAACAAACGCTCTTAGACTTTGACCAGCCACTACACCACATCAGATGTAGCTTTATAAGGTCCTCGGGTGTCTTCGGCTTCTTTCGTCCAACCCGATCTATCTAGCAAGCGTCACGTGACGCGTTGAGCTCCTTCAGCATGAGCTCAGCTTTCTGCTGCTCGGACACGCTAGCCTCGAACGCTCCTAATGCTATCTAGCTAGCTCCGGATTCAGCTCCGTTACAAGCATCGGAGTTACAAAATAAGCTTCACTTCACAAAAGATTGTTTTGTAGAAGACTAGTATTGGAGCTATTTAGCACAGAACCGCGCTTTCGGGCATATTTACAATTTCGCTGTGCTAGCTAGCCACGGTTAGCTCGTTAGCTAACGTTAACACCAACATGAACATAGACAACGTTAATCAGTCTGTCACAACCGGGGTGTCCTCCACGACGTCCTCAACTTCAAGCAATTGTATCGCAAATGACAACGCAACTACCAACGTCAGCAGCGTCCCGTCGGTCACGAGTAACGGTAACGTAAACTCTTATGTGACTTATTAATGGCGCTTAGTTAACGTTTATCGTCCAAGTTTCTATGCCCAATACTTTACTATTTTACGTCAAGGTTACTTTATTTCTACTGAAGGTGACTGGTGTGATTCCCTCTGTGAACATGTGTGTGAATATACTGTGCAAGACGTTGATGCATCATTGTGTGAACTTTCTTTTTGTCTCTTTCCTGCAACATCTGCTTTCGAACAGGGCTTGGACTTTGAGCCACTTTACTTTCGGCGAAACATCTAATGATATTTCTCCTGAAATATGTAACGCGTCGTTATTTGTGTACAACTATAACGTTAAGTGTTCAAGTTAGGAAAACCATTTTTTTTTTTAATTGAAAATTCCCCAAATTTGCATTCCAGCTTCAGCTCCGGCGGCCATGGTGACCACATCAGCAGACTCGTCGGTGTCCAACGGGGTCTACGTCCCGGGAGGAATCACCAATGGGGACGTAAAGCCGGCCCTCAACACAACGCCGCTGGCTGATTTCCTCATGCAGCTGGAGGAGTACACTCCCACGGTAAACCAAGTGGTCTCCGTCAGATTACCGCACGCTACATTCACTGGTAGGGAAATATTGTTGGAAAGAACACAAATTCTAGACCCTGCCTACAAGTTAGTAATGACGGAATGATGGCCAGTGCTGCAACAGCCTGGCATGTTCGCCCACTTTAATTGACCGCCGTCATCAAATCAAATTTAAATTCCTTCAAAAATATAGATTTCTTTATGAAATATTCAGATGGGTATAGTGCCTCCCGTTTTCTACTTGTTCAGTTAATAAAATAACGCAAGAAGCAACAGATTAAATATCGTCAATGCAGAATCACTTCTGTTGGTACAAAAATATACCGTGATAGAAAAAAAGGTGAAAACACTCAATTGACATTAATGGCAACTTCTTCCATTTGTAAACATTTGTTGTTTGAACATTATTTATTGGTATTCTACTGGGACAACGCCAATAGTTTAACTTGGTGATTAGAGGCTGAACCATGGATCTTGCTTCTTTTGGCTGATCATCACTGAATGGCATACAGAGAATAATAATGTTCTTCACAAATAAATGTCAGCTGAAGCAAAAGCAGGTTTTATGAATCTTGTCGCTAAAGTCTGCTCTTTTTTTCAGATTCCTGATGCAGTAACAGGTTACTACCTCAATCGGGCTGGCTTTGAGGCTTCTGACCCGAGAATGTAAGTGCGACCATTGACACTGAGGTCTATTTAACTTTTTAAAAATATGCTTCTGGGTAAATAATTTGAGAAATGTATTTCTTGCGTATTTGTTTCAACTATGGATTATATGTTAACAGGCTGTGCATATGTTGCACTTGGGTATTTATGTATGGTAATATGCTTGTTAAGATTGTGTAGTTTGCTGAGTGTTAATGCTGTAAACTAGTTTACAAACAAAGAAAAACTACTACTAATCTCCGTTGGCATGTCTGAGACCTTTAAGACGTTTTGACCATGTATCTCCCTTTTTGTTTCTGTAATGATATCTTGTAATAGAAAAATGAAAATGAGAACCGAGGAACTCTTGATCTGACTTATTTATTTTTTTCCCCATTAAAGGTAGAGGCATGCTGTCTGTGTTCTGACAGTGGAAACCACGACAATAATATATATATTTTTTGTAATTCTTCAGAATCCGTCTGATCTCCCTTGCTTCCCAGAAGTTTATCTCTGACATCGCCAATGATGCGCTGCAGTACTGTAAAATGAAAGGCACCGCCTCAGGAAGCTCACGGAGTAAAACAAAGGTGAGTGTTTTTCTCATACAGTGTTTTGAAACCAGTGTATGTGAAGGGGGGGAGGGAAGAAAGTTGGAGAGAGGTAGCACCTATACCCATCTCTGATTATGTTCTTCTTGATAGTTAATGATTTTGTGATGTATTTATTTTCTCTTCTCTCTCTCTTTCTCTCTCTCATATATATATATATATATATATATTTACAGGAAAAAAAGTACACTCTGACCATGGAGGACCTCAGTCCTGCCCTCTCAGAATATGGCGTCAATGTCAAGAAACCATATTACTTCACATAGAACTGCCTTTGAGGTTTTTTTTCTTCTGCTAGTTTTAAGTCCCTGCTGACCCACTAGACTCTGTCAATACCTTTATTGCTTAATGTTTTCGTTTTTTTGATCGTGGTTCTTTAGTACAGCTTTGCCATTTGTTAGTTGTATAATTACATTTTATTGTGAAAATAAAACCCTTACAATAAATGTTGATGTCTGTGAGATGTTTTCTTTGTCCAACCCAAGTATAAGGGCTAAACATTTTGATATGCTGATCGTGTGAAGACACTTATCAGTCTTATTGTTCAAAAGTGCAGCCCAATTCAAACCTATATCCTACTAGAAATATCTCACTGGAAATATTGTTTTTTGTCTTTTTTTTAAATAGCGATAGAAAGCTTTTTGTAATGTCCCTGTTAGATTTAACTGTCCTGTTTACAAATCATACACGTTTTTTGAGCCAATGCCCACTGTTTTTACATTTTTTAAATTATACAACTTGGCGGCATTAAATAAATATTCAGAAATACATTCAGTACAGACAATTCAACGTTAAGATGCTATTTAATGTTTCTGTACAACAGAGTTGTGCTCTATGCCGTTTGTACTCATTTTGCAACATAAGAAAATAACTATAGCGTACGTGTTACGCAATGCGTACATTTAATTTTTGGTTTATTTTAAACTTTGAAGATTACACTGGCATTCTCAAAATGTAATCTGGTGAAAGTGGCCAGTTTTTGTTATCGCGCTATGGCAGTGTTTTGACCCTTAATGCGAGCCGTAGCACGTCTTTCATGGACGTTCAATGGTTGTCGCGTCCATGGTGTTATCCGGCGAATAGCATTTTTATTTTGTCTTAAGGAGCGAGTCAACAGTCGCAATGTCTGTTCAATCAACAAATCCAAACAACCCGATAGTCTTCTTCGACATAACCATCGGAGGGCAGGTGAGTAGAGGAAAGATGAACGCTAATACCGACTTTCGTGGCTGAACAACGTTGAGTTAACGTTACCGAATCTCACCACGAGAGCTCGTTTAAAGTTTCGATCCACTGAACTTCGTTGGTTGGTATCTAACTTAAACCTCTTCGTTCAATGAGCGTATCTGATACACAAAGTACTAAGCAATTTAAATCGCGCGGTTTATATTGTGGTGAGTATTGTATTGTGTAATTACGGTAACGTTCGTCTCTTTTAGACGGTCCGCGCGTTATTCAGAGGTGTATGTACGAGGCATTACGGTAGCATGTAAGAACTGTTTTCAAAATAAGAGCACTTCCGGTTAATCTTAAAATTACATTACATGTAATTTAGCTGACGCTTTTATCCAAAGCGACGTACAATAAGTGCATTCAACCATAGGGTACAAACTCAGGAGAACAAGAAACAAGAAAGTGCAATTTCCTCAAATAAGCCAATTTACAATTTGCTATAGATGAGTGACGTTACAAGTACAATTTAAGTGCTACAATTTGTTAGTCTTAGTCGAGGTAGAGTCTGAAGAGGTGTGTCTTTAGTTTGCGGCGGAAGATGTGAAGGCTCTCTGCGGTCCTGGTGTCTTCAGAGAGCTCGTTCCACCATTTCGGAGCAAAGACAGCAAAGAGTCGAGATCTAGTCGAGTGTTTTGCTCTCAGTGAGGGAGGGACGAGTAGTTTTGCAGATGCAGAGCGGAGAGTGCGGGTTGGGATGTAGGGTTTGACCATGTCCTGGATGTAAGCTGGACCCGATCCATTCACAGCATGGTACGTGAGCACCAATGTTTTGAACTGGATGCGGGCGGCCACCGGTAGCCAGTGAAGAGAGCGGAGGAGTGGAGTAGTGTGGGAGAATTTCGGAAGGTTGAAGACCAGTCGAGCTGCTGCATTCTGAATGAGCTGCAGAGGTCGAATGGCGGTGGCAGGGAGACCAGCCAGGAGGGAGTTGCAGTAGTCCAGGCGGGAGATGACAAGAGCCTGAATCAGTACCTGCGCTGCCTTCTGAGTGACAAGGGGACGTATTCTCCTGATGTTGTAGAGCGTGTATCTACAGGATCGCGTTGTCGCGGCAATGTTGGGAGTCAGGGAGAGTTGGCTGTCGAGTGTGACGCCGAGGTTCTTAGCGGTCGAGGTGGGCGTTAGTATGGAGTTCCCAAAGTTGACTGTCAGGTCCTGGGTAAGCGAATCTTTTCCGGGAAAGAGAAGTAGTTCAGTCTTGTCGGGGTTGATTTTCAGATGGTGGGCGGACATCCACTGAGAGATGTCAGTTAGACAGGAAGAGATCCGAGCCGCCACCTGGGTGTCCGAGTGAGGGAAGGAGAGAATTAGTTGGGTGTCATCGGCATAGCTGTGGTAAGAGAAGCCATGCGAGCGAATGACAGCCATGACATGTCGAATTCCTTCTGTAAATCTACAAACATAGTACTAAGTGACTAACTTCACCTGGGATTGATAGCAAACCACTTAAGAGACTCTCTTTAAAATATTATTTATGAGCCAATTCACTTCACATTTTAGATTAGATTTAAAAAGAAATGGTCAATAATGACATCATATTATTACTTCAGGTCAATAGATAACCACCTTAAGGTGTCTTTCAGAGATAACCTGTAATGACACTCTGAGGAAGTGTACTATTTACCTGTAGTAAAATTATTATGTAACTGGACCATTTAATTTCACATCTAAAATTGGCCAGAAATTGGCCCATGAATTACATTTGGAAGGAAGTTGGTTCATTAATGAGATTTTGAAAGGCATTAATTTTTAAACGCTACATCATAATTACTTGATTATCCCTGAGTAACACCTTAAGGTGGTCTCCTATTAACCTGTAGTGAAACAAATATGTAAATATTGACCATTTCCTTTCTAATCTAGAATGTGAGGTGGAGTGGTTCATGAATGAGTTTTTGAAGGGCTTTAATCTTGAAATGCGACATAAGTATGTCCTGATTTTCTCTGGTCTGTTTAAATATATTCATCATTAAAATATATATATATATATAAAAATTGACACAATTTAAATGATATTTTCCTCCAACAGTTTGCCATGCAGTCATTTTTATTGTGTGTTTAAAGTTCTCATTTATCAGCAATCCGGAACATTTATTGCCAAAATATGTTAGACATACAAGGAAGATAACACGGCGGTAGTTGCATAACAATGGACAACAAGACAAATAACCAAGTAAAGTAAAAGTGGCATGTTCAATTTGACTTTACAGTATAAAATAGAAGGCATTATTATTTATATTGTATCTATTTCAATAGGGTTTTTCAATGAATTATCACATCTATGTATGATTTACATACTTTACAACGATCTGGTCACCTTGCACAGATTAAACAATTCAGTGAATGATGTCGCTCAATGATACCGCTTCATGTACGTATGATGATTCATGACAAGTTGTTTCTTCTTGTAGTCTTTAAGACGGGAGCTGACCCGACAATATATAACCAGGGCTATACAGTTGGATTTGTTAAACAATGCAAATGAATACATTTAGCTAATTGTTAAAAATGAAAAGTTAAAAGAGAATGTATTTAAATCCTCATTCAGCATAGCATTTCCCCTAAAGTATGTAGAATTTTCTTTTAAAAGTCCCTCATGATAAACTTATACAAGCCTAAAGATCATGGCCTACAGCAAAAAAAAATGTCCCCAACTCAAAGAATTGCATTTGCATTGCATTCTGGAATTTTTATTTCCAGTCTCTTGTCACCCGCAACATTTAGTTTGTTTAATTGTCTGCTCAAAAAGTTCAGTACGTGCTAATGGAGACGTGCAATAAGCGCCACGTCACGCTTCCACTTCGGGGAACAGTTGGCAGCTCCGGTCTTGGGCGTCACTTTAGCACATCACTGTTTTCATATCACTGTTTTCATTTCTGCTGTTGACAGATCGGAACCGGTTGATCGTTGATCACTCTCTCCGTCATGCGTGGCGGAGTGTGCGTGCGGCTGTACGGCCCTTGTGTGTACGCTGTTTGCCCAGAACATCACACCCATCACTAAACTGTTTGTGCACTCCAACCACTGAAGATTAACAGTGGCGTAGGCAGGCAGTCCAACGCCGAGCAATAGGAAGACCACAGTTATTGTGATATAGGGCATCCACGTCAGACTTAAGCACAGTATTGTGCTCAACCACAGAGGCGGGCGCGGATAGACTGTCTCCTCGAAGCCGCGTGTGTCCGGGCCTTTAGTCGAAAACTGCGAGTCGCTGTTCTGGTTCTTTGCATTTTGAGATGCAAACTCACGCACAGACTCCCTCACCCACCGGGGAATCATTGACCAGAAGGGCAGTGTCGTAAAGGTTATGATTGAGAAGGACCCCAAAATGAAGAAGTTAGCCAGTGTGCTCTCTCGTACCTCGCATCCTGTAGCGGACAGCCCGTCCTCAAATTTCAGTTCCAACGTACCAGATTTCACCGAGCCAAAGGAGGACAAAACCGCTATCACCCACACCAGCAATGTCAAGGCGGTGTGCCTCAGGAATTTGGAGACGGTGCTCTGTTTGGCGAAGTTGGTGCCTTCTAAATAACAGTCCAGTAAACACAGGCACACAATGGGCAGCGTAAGGGCATCAAATATCACAGAGGCATTGGTCAAGAGGAAACAAAGGGCCACCAAGCACGTTTCAGGAGGTAGAAAATATAAGCTGGAAACCCAAATCACCATCACAGAGTCACCCAAGACGATGGACAGACCGCACATACTTATAAAGGAGGTATGCAGCCTTCGGGAGCACAAACAGAGGACCGCTGTGTCCAGTACCAACTTCAAAAGCATTATGAACAGATACTTGTTGGTGTTGGTCGTATTATAAACAGAGCCCAGAAAATTTCCCTCTATAACGGCCAGCATTTTGACGGTATGCCTTGTTGTCTGACACGCGGTCAACTTGCAGTGCAGTTTTTCGGTACAAAGAAGATCCGGAATAAGCTGTGGAGGAAAAGTTTAAATTGTTTAGGAACTAAACAACATGAAATAGCAAAAGATTGTTTGGTGGCAGGTTGGAAGTCTCTCTGACACATCCCATCATCCAGTGTTCAGATGACAGTTTAGTAATTGTTGTTCTCGAGATATGTTGTAATTCTGGTTCAATCTGGTTTAATGTCACACGTGAACTGTTCATTCATCCAGTTACCCATCTAGAGCACTTGTCAGGTCCCTGCATATTTAGGGCCCTATAAAAGCCGTTTCTATTTTTTCTCAAATTCCGGTTTAATTTTTTTTTAATTTTTGAGAATTGAGTTTTTAACATTTTACGCAAATTTAACCCAGAGACAGTGAATTAGACAATATAAAGTCGATAATATATTCAGTTAAAACTGAAAACTTTATTGCTTCCATACATATAACCTTATTAAAAATAATAAGGGCGGGCGGGTGAAGCGTGCATTGTTCCCACTTTTAATGACCCCCTCGGAGCATTTTCCTGACAGATACGTTCCTTTTTATTCCAAAAAAAACTTAAAGTAATGTCGGTCAGTCCCACATATATCACGTTTATAATTTTGAAAGTCAAAATATGTGATTCCGTCCGCCATTCCGTGATCGCAGATTTTATAGGTCCCTACAAATTTCTCATAGAACCAGTCACCATCAAGGCTTTTCCCTCAATGTCTTCATATTACTGCAGGCAATTATAACAAAGTAAAAAATTGAATAAATAATGTTGTTTGAAATTTAAAAAATGAAACAGATGCAAAACCATCAGCACCTGATCAGCAACCATCAGCACCCGACCCTGAGCACCTGCGTGCTCAGGGTCGTCCCAATCCAGTGAGTTTCAGATGAGATCCAGTCAACCTCCCTGTGTGCGCTCAGCCAGACTCCTCCTCAGCGTGTGACTGTTTTTAGGTGAACTCTTTTAAATTTGATTATGTGTGACATCACCAACCGCTTATGAATGCAGAAACGCCTTTTGTGTCTTGCTGAAATTATGTACGTGGTGTGCAATTAATTGGTAAAAGCATATCGATTTCCCATTTCATCAAAATTCATCTGTTTTTACCCTTTCAGTAAGCTTCACAAAAGTAGCTTGGAATAATTGACAAAAAATGTATTTTTTTTTTAGATACATATAGTGCCACTAAAAATTTTTGCAAGAGCATTGCAGTAGCGCCGAGTGCAAAAAGTTGTCGGTGGAAGGTTCCTTTTTTTTCAACGACACAAGCCGATTTCAGTTGGTATGTAGCGACCTGGACCCGTCTCCTCCTCCTCCTCCTCCTCCTCCATGTAACGTTACATGAGTACCTTCATGACCGTGGGGTTGCCGTAATCATTTTTCTAACTTTATTGACAATCTGGCACAACACAGTGACTTGCAAGTAGCGCAGCGTCTTAAATAAAGTGATATGTCTTAATGGGAGGCTTTAGAAATGAACACAAAGGGGCGCTGTATTTGCTCATGTAACCCGCAGGATATTTTAATTATTATTGGGCCAAGGTGTAGGTGCGTTGGGAGAGCTTAGAAGATGGGAATTTGACACCCACACAAAAGAAATGGAGCCAAATAAAATCCTGCACAATATTGACTATGCTCTTATTGATACATTATCAACACCGTTTCGTTGAAATGCTAAACGTATCCTTGAATCGTCTCAGTGTTCCTTCAATTGGTTCCTCTAATATCAATTCCCTTTAAGTGCAAAAGAGTAAGTCAGTCGTGAGCTCTGTTGCCCTCTTTGTCCGGCCACACTGGTGATGAGAAAGAAGCTGTCCTCTCCTCAGCAGCAGGAAATATCTCAGTCCAACTCCTTGACGTAAGGAGATGATTGATCTCCCTCGTCAGGGAGAATTCAATATCCAGAAGCTGACGGTTGAAAACAAGGCTATTGCTATCATGACCTTTTATCCTCCTTTAACCAATTCAGAATTATGTATAGCTATTTAACCATGAGTTTAAACTTTATGGGTTTCCTTTTTTCTTTTGGAATCATGAACTGAGTAACAACAAAAGAATAGTTTGTCAATGCAAGTATTCAGTAGTTCTCTTACATACACATAATATTAGCAGTAACGCTGGCGGTTCAAACAGCCTTCACGTTTTAACCATGTAGCAGTGGTAGAGAGGGCGAGCTGGGAACCGCAAGGTTGGTGGTTCGAGCCTCGGCTGCTCCATGTCGAAGTGTCCCTGAGCAAGACACCTACCCACTAATTGGTATAAAAATGCAATGTAAGTTGCTTTGCATAAAACCAGCTCTACTATTACGTGTGTTGAGATTGAATCGTGGTTCTAACTTTATGACAACAAACACTCTTTAACAGGGTAAACCACCACGACACAACAGCTCGTGACACATAAAGAATTTGTAACACTAAATTCTACATTTATAAAGATGACCGCGCCAAACTGCATGCTGGGTACAGCTCACAACCAGAAGTAACTCTGTTGTTACATGAAAACACGGAAAAGAGCGATACAAGAGGAACAACGAGAGAGTTCGATCAGAAAGCGATTCGTTGCAAAGTGTCGAGCCGCTGGTATTGCCTCTGGTGGCAACACTAGCACCCCAAATCGAGCTAACGCGCTAACAATGCCGGCCAGTTCCGAGCGCGTTGGCCAGCCAGCGGCGAACAGCTGATCGGGTAGCTGGTGCTCCTTTTCGGGGTCAATGTATTTATGTGTTTACTTGAAAAAACAATACTGGGATACCGTCAAAATCTTTCCTAAATTCCGGGATATGGATTTTTGGTCATACCGCCCAGCCCTAGCTTTGACCCAATTTGTTTTTAGGTGTATACATTTAATTGTTTTTGTCATTTGTTTAGTGTCCAACTGTTTTATCGCCTTTTGCCAGGATATCGGACGGATGAAGATTGAGCTGTTTGCCGATGTGGTTCCAAAGACTGCAGAGAACTTCCGGTAAGGATCAAGTCACAGACAATTGTTTTTACAGCCTGACAAGTGATTGAAGACATTAATTAAACTTCCATTGTTTCTTACAGACAGTTCTGCACTGGAGAGTTTAGGTAAGTCTGTTTTTTGGGGGGGAATACACAACTACGTCATCCTCCTTTGAACCAATTTAAACCAAAACAAAGTTTCATGGCTGGTATTTAGTTAAAAAGATGCCGAGATTCCATTCAGTTACATCATGTGTTTACGCTCTGTTCAGTTTAGTGAACAGAGCTGGGCAGAGTTAAAAATGATAACTTAATGACGTAATCAAAGCTTATCAAACATAGTTTTGGGAAGATAATTGAATAAATACAGTTGTTTAACCTTTTTTCACAGCAATATGAAATGAAGCAGCTTTTAAAGAGCGAATAAAGACCTAAGCAGCCTATAAAATAATTTCAAAGGTTTAGCAATATAAATCCAATCGTTTGAATTATGTGTTTAGTCTATAAAGCCTTTAAAAGACTATAAACATGTAAAAAGATTAAAGTTAGGGATTACACTGATTCATGGAATATCCGTGGTTCTATTTCTGTAACCATCGCTGTTCCTTACTAAATCATGTAGTCCGAGCCAGCAGCAAGGAGCAAGGAGCAAACAATTTATTAACAATAATAATAATAAATGCATTTTATCCCACAGGAAAGATGGAGTGCCAATCGGTTTCAAAGGTTGCACATTCCACAGGTAAGGTGTTTGAAATGATTAGCAGGTGTTAAACCACCATTTTTTAACCCTCGGCCGGTAGCGCTGTGACCTCAGCAGGTGCAGCTCTTACCAGTCGGACCCCATTCCTGCCAATCCTCCGCTGCAACACAACTCATTATTTTAATTTCCTTTTTGGCAGGGTGATAAAAGACTTCATGATACAAGGAGGGGACTTTGTGAATGTAAGTTTGAAAACAACACTTCTGCAGTTGGGTTGATGCTTTTATCTCAACAATGTTTGGATTTGACTCAATGTTCTTTTACTCACAACAACAACGTTAACGTTACATTGTACGTTAATTCTAATCTTTTCAGAGGGACATTTTTCCAGCAGAGAAACAATAGATTATAGCTTGGAACGTTGAATATCTGTATTTCTGATGCAATTATTTATGTTAACAATGTCAAATAGATCAATTGAAAAATTAGGTAAAATCTTTTTTTAGCGTAGACAATACAAAGAAACCGATACCTTTTAAAGATGGTGACTAGTAGACCTTTTTACTTTTTGATCCACTTTTGTTCATTTTTTTTAGCCTTCATTAAATAAAATAAATTGTGTAATGATATCAGACACACAGGTGAATTTTGAATTGAGCAGTAGAAGGTGTAATCTGGAGCACATGGATTGATTAACAGTAGGATTCATTGTATCTCTTTATGCCGCCCTCTGTATATGCGCTCCGATACACCTTGGCAG